>NC_045559.1:2072491-2377926 GCF_009819795.1 Aythya fuligula
AAAATGGGAAGGAAATTAAATTTGAAAATGGGATTGAAAATGGGAAGGAAATTGAAAATGAGAGGTAAAGAAAGGGAAAATTCATCCATGAAACATCAGGGCTTCAGGCATCAAAAGGCAATACAAATAACGGAAAGCTCCAAATATAATGTGACAAAAAAAAACAAAAAACATCAGACAGCAGGTGGAACAACCTAAGATCTAGCTTTTGACTAAAACCTTCACTGGTGCCTCCTGGCTGCCAGAGAGGTGGAAGAAGGGGAGAGCCCCCTACCCCAAGGCAGGACCTGAGCTCTGTGCCTCTCTTAGGCCTGACATTTTTGTCTTTTCCAACAGTGAAAGATCTCCAATGCAGTCCCAAATATGCAAGCAGGCTCCAGTTTAACACTGGAAGCACTGGCAGGGGACAGCAGTGCCTAAATCAAGGGAAGAGAAGAGATCCTATTTAAGCAGGGATAGTGTAACTGTCCTGACCAATACCATTTGGGAGAATTTGGTGAAGGATCTGCTGTTGCACAGGTATCCTCACACTGTTTGAACACCCCCCTTCCTTTTGGTGCAGAGCGACTGAGGATGAGCATCTGCAGGTGAACGGGAGATGCAGCAGGCAGCTGGAGCACTCTGCAGGCAGGGTTATCCCCATTAGAAAAAGAAAAGCAGCGAAAAGAAAAGGCTTGTGGTACATGGAAACACTGGGAATGGGGTTTTTAGATTGTTACATCAGCCGTAGCCTGAGAATCTGATCCCAAGTTTGGTGTTCAGGAGCCTGCTGGAGTCAAAAGGTGACATGAAATGGAATCACTCCATCCTCCTCCTAACACGGATTTGGCATCTCTGATCTGCAACCGTAATAATCTGCACTAGGGGGGTGGTCTTCAAACCATTTTGGGGTTTCCAGGCAGATGTGTTGCCCCATGAATTGCCAACACAGCTTCCTCAGCTCCCCAAACACGTAACTCCCCTTGGGTGCAACATGTCCTTAGCCCCTGTCACCCCTTCTGCTGCAGAGTTGCACCGAAAACGAGGAATTTCTGCTACAACTCAAGTGTGACCAGATCTGAAGCTCTTTTTACATTGCTTTCCGTCGTCAAAGGCAAACCTGGAAATGATACATCTCTGGGTTTTATCACCAACATATCTGATTCAGTAATGAACTGAAGGCTAACCTTTATAAAGCGATAAGGGCAGCATATTTCACACTCGCCCCAGTGCCAAATAGCCTTCAGAGCTTTAAAAACTAATTATACGAATGGAGGCATGACTTTTCTTTTCCTTTCTCCCCTTGCCAAGTTCCGAGCTACTATAATATGCTCAATCAGGTCCCTTTGTCTGGCCAACCACACCAGAATATTAATGGAGAGATTCTGCTAGTAGCTTACTCTGCCTTTTGACATCTATTCGCAAAAGAGATAGTGGCAGGTTAAGACAACAGAATCAATCACTGTCAACACAGACATGCATGAGGATTTTTTTTTTTCGCAAAGGCACTGCATTTGGATTCTTCCTTTTAATTAAACAAATGAGTTCCAGGAAACCCGAGGAGGCGGAGGAGAAGAAAGCAGTGCACTGATGGCTCCTCCTGCCACGATCCAAAAACTAGTGGCAAACTTTCAGGACCTATTTAATTCAGCAACGTTCATAACAGGATGCTGCCGAGTAGTTCGAGCCCTGCTGTCAGCCCTGTTTTTTGTCCAGACAGAACATGCTCCCTCGTTTCACCAAGCTTAAACCTTCCTTTCCAGCAAAAGGATGCTTAGTCCTGTCCCTGGTAGCTGAGGAGCTGGGTTGGTGAATGCAGGTGGGTTTCTACGTGTCAGTGTTTTCAGTAGATTGTATGACTCAAGTGAGAACGAAATGAGCTCTCCCAGGCTCTCTCATCACAGAGATGACCCTAACTGAGATATTAATTGGGCAAGCCCCTTTTCCCTTTGGCTCCGCAGCAGCCTTCAGGTAGTGATAGCTAAGGCAGAATTATTCCCAATTCTTCAGCAGTGCCAAGAGGGAGAGAAAGAAGCAACAGCGGCAAAGAAATCATGTTCCTTTGTATTAGGAGCAAGGCTGAAAAAAGTGTGCATAAGTGGAAAGAAGATGACAAAAAATTGGACAAGCAATTAATTTTATTTTTGAAGCTTTCGGGAGAGACCTATTCAACCATGCACAGATTCTTGAAGAAGTTTATAAGCCATGTCGCTTACCATCAATGGCTAAAACTGGCCCAGACCAATTATTATCATTTAAATTAATGCTACAGGAGCATTCAAACAGCACTCTGAGGAACTGGGGCTTAATACATGATGCTCTGTGCAAACAGATACTGAGAAAAGATCTTTGTTCTACCATCTAGGCTAAAAAAAAAGGCAGAGTACAGGAGCTTTTCTCAGGGAATTCAATGTAGATGACCTAACAGGGCTTTCTATTCTAACATCTCTGATACAACTTCAAAAAAAAAACTTCAATTAATGGATAGTAAAAAAACAATATTGGAATAAAATGCACATTAGGAGCAAAATACTGGCACTGCTATCATCAGGCTGAGCTTGGCCATCAGATTTAGCCTGGCCAGGAATTTATGCTAGCAGGTTACACTCAGGTGGTAGTACCCAGCTCTGTATCCATGGGAGCTCTGTTGTCCCATGCTGATGGCTCAGAAATCACAGAAGGAGCCAGGAGGGCATCCCAGCACCCATCCATGCCAAGAAACAAAGGAGAAATCTGATGGCGAAGATGGAAGTTGGAACCAGATCCACAAATCTCAAAAAACAAACAAACAAACAAACAAAAACAAACAAACCAACACAAAGACCTCAAGGGCTTTGCAAATGATTCTGTGATTGTATGATTCTTCCAGTGTCACTGAAGACTTTTTAAAACACTGGCAATGCTGATTGCCATACCTACTGCAGTACCCACAGCAGTACAAGAGAGCATTTCTGCGACTAGATGTATTTTGTACTTTTTTCGTTCCTCTCTCTAGACTGCATCATCTTTATGTTATTGTGCTTGCAGTCAGTGAATAAGTAAAATGACAATCTGGGCAAATTAGACTTTAATTTTCAACAGCTTCACTTACTCCTACTGTTTTATAGCCAAATGCCAATCAAGGATGTGATGAATAGTGATGGGGATGTGTAGACAAGCTTTTTGACTCGCTGGAATGACAAAAAGGGCCCGTTTCTTCAGGATGAGCCAATGATTCAAAGACTAAGAGATTTACAGTGTGCAAGGAAAGGCAATCTGCCCGTGTACAGATTTCCACTTGCCTAAAAAGAAAAGGATGAAACAATCTTGTTTGGATACAGAAAGTTGCCTCTGCATGAATCCCCTCTGGAGGTACCACTGCTTTTCAAGACCGGTGAACTCTTGGCTCTCCTTAATAGCTGCTGGGCTCAGGGTGGAGGTGAAACACCACCGGGTCCCAGCTCAAACAGAGGGCAGCTGTGGTGACAACACCAGCTCTGGGAATCCCTGCCCAGCACAGTCAGTTGTCCCCACTCTTAGGTCACAGACTGGTGCTCTCTGCATTGCATGGGTCACCAGGGTAGCATCATCAAGCACCACGAGGATCTGCCTGAATTAAAAACAACCTTTTCATCCCTTCCCCAATCCCAGCCACTTTCCTCACTTGTTTCACAAGCACATTTCTTCAAAGAGCTGCGCCTGAACAAGCAGGATTAGTCAAGAAGTGCAGGAAAGCAGTAAGCTGGAGCTGCCACTGAAGCCTCCTTGCTGACCCGTGGCCTCCCTCTCTTCTGTTCCTGCTGCATCAGAGCAGAAGCTCCACTTTCTTCTTTCTCTTGAAGGATAAAGAGCTGCAGGATGGTTTAGCTATCAATCCATCATGAGACAGGCGCCGATAAAGAGAGCCCAGACACGTCTCCAAAGCAGCACATTTCCCTAATGGTTTCTTGTTACCATCAGCAGAACGAAACACAGGCAACGTGCAGGAAATTCTCTGTTCGGCAAAGCTGGTGCTTCCACATAAAGGCATGTGGACTTAAATTTTATTACTCCACTCAAGGAAAAAAACACATCTCAAACTCTTCTCATACCTGGATACACAACAGCCACGCAAACACCGCAATTACTTTGTTTCCAGAACATTTTACCATTGTTGCCGCTGTCTTTAAAACCCTTTTACAACTTTGGCTATAAAATATGTTACCTTATAAAGTCTTCCTCCTCCTCTCTCTTGGGTCTCAGTTGCTTGGGCTGAGCCATGTTGCTCCAGTTGGGCAGAGATTTCAGAAGCCTGCTAATGTCGTCATCCTTAGCCCAGGAGGCGCTGATCACCAGCTTTTCGTCCGACTGCACGATGCTCCTGTGGGAAAGCAGCAGCAATCACATCAGGGCAAAGCACTGAATCACAGAATCAGAGAATATCCCGAGTTGGAAGGGACCCACAAGGATCATCAAGTCCAACTCCTGGCTCCACACAGGTTTACCCTAAAATTCAGACCATAGGACTGAGAGCACAGTCCAAATGCTTCTTAAACTCCGACAGGGTCGGTGCCATGACTACATCCCTGGGGAGCCTGTTCCAGTGTGTGACAACCCTCTCGGTGAAGAACTTCTTCCTGATGTCCAGCCTGAACCTCCCCTGTCACAGCTTGACACCATTCCCTTGAGTCTTATTGTTGGTCACTAAAGAGAAGAGATCATCTCCTTCCCCTCCACTCCCCCTCATGAGGAAGCTGTAGGCCGCCATGAGGCCTCCCCTCAGCCTCCTCTTCTCCAGGCTGAACAGGCCCAGTGCCCTCAGCTGCTCCTCGTACGTCTTCCCCTCCGGGCCCTTCACCATCTTGTAGCCCTTCTCTGGACACTCTCCAATAGTTTCATGTCCTTATATAGCAAACTGTACTCTTCACGTGATTCTAATTAAAATCGTTGTCACATACAAATGTGCAAACCACGCAGTATTAAAGAATGGGTCCAAAAACTAATTCAGCAAATAGGTGGAAGGCACAGCAACACAAGTGGACACGATACCTCTTCTCACAGATAACTAGTGATAGGACTAGAGGGAATGGCCTCAAGTTGTGCCAAGGGAGGTTCAGGTTGGAAATTACAAGATATTTCTTCTCATAAAGAGCAGTCAGGCACTGGGAAGGGTTGCACAGGGAGGTGGTGGCGTCACCGTCCCTGGGGGTGTTCAAGGAGAAGTTGGACGTGGTGCCTGGGGACATGGTTTAGTGGTGACATTGGTGGTAGGGGGATGGTTGGACCAGATGGTCTTGGAGGGCTTTTCCAACCCTTATGTTTCTATGTTTCTATGACACAAATTCCTCTCAAGCTCACAACTCTTGATGCACTTTTATAGAGTCTCTCAAGGGATAAATGGCCATATTGTCCCCTCCTTTAAAATCACCCAACTTACCACCATTTATACAACCGGAGGAGGTCATCCTGTGCTATGAGAGTGAGGAGGCAGTTTCTCTACAGCTCATTTCTTCTCTGCAATCTCAACTAAGCCCGCCAGCCGCTGCTGATTGTGCTGTGCCTGCAGTGTGGAAACCTGCCCAGGCAGAACTGGGTGGAAGCCACCAGCTCACCACACACCAGCTGGCCGCTCTTAGGGAGCAGGTCAGAAGCAAGGAAAGGAAACAAAGGGTCCCCAGTCTTCTCTCCGGCCATCCAAAACATCTGATAATAGTTTTCAGCTTAATCGTATGTACGTGTGAAATCGAATCAAAGATCACAACATATTCCAATTATGAAGGTTTCCCCTGTTTAATATTTTTGGCAATGTAAGCGGTCTGAAATCCTCACCGGCAATTGCAGGAGACAAAAGGGATGCTCTGCGTGGAGGAGTCAATTAGCTGCCTATTTTTTGAGTTGGGATTGCTCATGAACAACCATGAGCACACACAGCGTAGTGCTCTTCCATGCTTGCCATTTCACCTGCATACCAGTGAGCTGAGAGTCCTCTCCCTCTCTTGGGTTTTCAGTAAACTGCAAGGATCTGGGAAGTGTTTTTCACCCTCTTAGAGAAGGCAAGTGGGAATTAGGGGTACTGGTGTTTCCTTCTACATCCTATCACCAGTTTCTTTCACTGGCGAGCCTCATGGTGACCAAGTGGACTGCTTCTCCAGCCCAAGAAGAAGCAGATGTTCCCTGCAGTGGGCAGCAGTGGGATTATTTTTTATTTTTTTTTGCCTTCTGTAATGGGACTATGGCAAACCCACTGAAAAAAAAGAGTATCTTGACAGACGAAGCAGCTGAAAAGACAAGGTCTCGGAAGTCCTGTTCCTACAAAGAAGCTTAGCTGCAGACTGACAACACAATAAGCATCTCCACCATACTCTAAGAGATGGATCTTCTTCTACTAAGGAAAAATACAGAAAACACCCTGGACCTGTGTTTGCCCCTCCGACACCCACCACCCCTTGCTCAAGGCATCCAGAATTAATGCATCTTTGCTGTGTCCTACAACGGGAGGGGCTGACAAGGCGCAAACACTGGACTGATGTTTTCCTGTTGCTGTCCCCCAGACAAACTGGCTTCTGCAAAGAGGGCAGAAACTTTGAGGATGGAAAAGATACAGAGATTCAGTGCTGGCTCTGTCAGCTGAGAGTCACTGGGTGCTGTAGTATGAATGTGTCTGTGCTGGCTCAACCTACGTCAGCTCGATCTGGACCTCACAGGGGCATTTATCAGGCTGCACACTTCTGGATGACACACATGATGGTAACAGGGTGGTCATGGGGCACACAGATCATCAGAGCTCACTGCCATTCAGGTGGTGATTTTGGGAAGGGTTGTACAATACAGACCCTGAAGGTTTCTGAAGGGTTACGTGGATTAACCAGTCTCGTTTTAAATCAACTGAAAGGCATGTTTTGTCAATAAATAGAAATAAAAGCAACAACACACTGAGTGTATGTGTTTGGAAAAGGAAAAGAGTGAAAATGGCATCGAGATCTGAGCCAACACTGATCTATCGTGAAACCGAGATGACTTCTTTTCCCACCAGCACGGAGCAACCTATCACTCCTTTCACCTGCCACCAAGAATACAACCTCTGCTCAGTAAGTACACAGGATTTGTGAAAATGAATTTGTCACATGCACTTAAATATGAATTTTCCTTATCTTTAAATTTCATGTTCAATCTGCCACAGACAGAGAAGAATGAATTCTGTTTCCAGCCACAGAAGACCTCGGCATCAAAATATCAATTTGGCCTTCTGCTGCTATTAGGAGCTCAGTGTTTTTCCATTTATGAAAAAAGGGCTCTGCTCAACACCCTGGAAAAAAAAAAACACATTCCACCAGAATCTCTGACATCTGAGCTGGAAAAACTGAATTTGATGATATTTGGCCATTTCTCCGCCAAGGCAGGACAACTGTTCCACTGAATATATTAGTCAGTGCTTTGTCCTTTCCAGATTTAAATGACTGAAGTAATAGACTCCTTCCCTTGGGAGTCTATTTCACAGATGAACAAATCTAACTCTTGGACAAAAAAAAAAAATAAAAATCCCAATACTGTGCTCATGTTTTACTTTACTCAGTTTCGTCCCATTACTCCCTGTTATTTTCCCTTATAGCAGCCTCAGTACTCAGCCTCCATAGTCAATTATTTACAGTGGTATCGTAGCCCTTCAGATGTCTACGCATGAAAGTCATCTTTGGGAGTCTTCTGATGGAGTCAGAGGGCAGAGCTACCTCTCTGTTTTATGATCTTTAGCATCTGCTGTCCTCAAAAACCCTACTGCTTTCTGGAGTGGGTGTCAGGGGAGGAGAGACAGGCATCCGTTTGGCTGCTATAGCGAGTTCCAGTCTGAGCTGGGTGCCCTTGCTTTTCTAGGGCAGTATTTTCCAAGAGCCTATCTCACACGATTCCTCACCTTTTGGTGATATTTTACTCATGGGACCATGAGCCACTGGAGACCTTGGCAGAGCTCTCCATTTAAATCAAACGGGTGCTTCTACTTTACCAGTGCTGGGACACTGCCACTTCCACGCGGGTCCCTCTGAATTATTTCCCCATTCTTTCCCACAGTTGCGACACCTCCTAATATTTATTGACAGGTTGGTTTTACTCCAACCACCCCCTCATTAAGAAGGATGGTAAACAAGGTGGAACAGACCCTGATCTCCGTTAGAAGCCCAGCTTTCACCATCAATTACAGACACCTTTTCCCCCCACCTTTTCTTTCTAACATCTCAGCCAGTTTTCTGCCTCCGTAACTTCTTATCAATGTCAACCTAATTCGGGTCCTCGAGTCAATTATCACAAGGTAGGATGACATGTTTTAGTACAGCTCAGAGTACTTCCTTCCAAACAGCCCCTTTCTCCCAAAATCCTACACAATTACTCCTGCTGCCGTAATAGGGTTACTTGCTGCCACCAGCGCCATAATCAGCTAATTAATTCACAGCTCAACGGGCCAAGGAAGATGCCATCTGTTTGTACCCAGCTTTCGGGAGTGGGGAGGGAATAGGTGAACAATTTCACGGGTGATGGCACATGTGCAAGAGGCTTTGCCCCTCCACGGCTCAGTGGGTTTTATCCAGAAAACATCTGCTGGTGGGAATGGTCCCAGGTTGGCACCGCTGACCCTTAAGCTGGGGGCTGAGTGATGGGGAACGTCTCCAGACACAGCTGGGGATCAAGGCTTTTCATTAGGAAAACATCTGTGGGCCACAGGAGCTAATTGCACTCTGTTCACTCCATTGCCCTGTGCCAATGGTATTTGGGAATGATTTTTTCTCTTCCCAGGCCCGGGGGATTTTTCCATGCTGAGCTCTGCTCGCATCGCTAAGAGTTTAAAAGAAGCATGCTCAGCATGTGCCGGGTACCTGGTGGCCTGAGGGAGACAGACCCCTGCCTGGAAAAGCTTCTAGAAACAAAAAGACACTTAGAAATCAAAAAGTTAACGTAAGAAGAAGAAGATGCCAGTAAGAAGTATTAAACTGTGTGGAAAGAGTGCGTCTTTGGAACTTGAGAAATCCCGTTGTGACTGCAGACCCTGGATGAATCCATCTGCTCCTCATTTCCTTATCTATTAAAATTTAGTTTTATTTTGGCTGGCTGGCTGGAAAGTAGGAACATTTTTTTTTTTCCATGTTTGAAGAGATTTATCCTGTTTTACCCCACCTTGTTTCACAAACTCAGCTGAGACAGTTCAACCAGGAGGCTGGTCACCATAAGCTGTCTTCATAGCTGGTAGGGGCTGCTGCTCACCTCCAGACAGCTGAGCCATGTTTTAATTAACGTGATTCACTCTTTGGAGGTGTGCATCTCATTTTGTGGACTGGAGAGTCATTTTGGGGACCTAATTCAGACTCTTCAAACAGGTTGAAAAAAGCATGAGAAAATACTTGTTCAGTTGACATGGGAAAGAAAGATTGATAAAAAGCAGGTGGATACACAGGACAGAGCCTAAGGTTGGACAACAAAATAACTTCAACATGAACTTAATTAGAAATGGGATAAATTGTTGGAGAAGGACACAGAAAGAGATTCATTTTAGATCTCAAAACAGCAAAGCTTTTCTGAGAAGGGTGCTGGCAAGAGGCTAAAAAGAAAGGCTAATCTTAGAGATAGCTACCTTGAATTGGTCAGATTTTATCCTATCCTTACAGTTCCTTGTGTGGCCTTTGAGTACCTCCCAAAGCCCAGTAAAAATGGTTTAACTACTCATTTAACTCCTGAGTAGAACTTTTCTCAAAGAAATCTGTTGAAGAAGCAGCTAGATGTGGGATGGACAGACTTGGGATGACGCTGCTAACACAGCAGGAGGTTTTGTGGCTCTATCTCCCTTTCTTGCTTTCAATTTTTATCCCTGATTTCCCACTCCCCACCATAAAGTCGCCAGAAAGCATAACTCACATTTGTAAACAGTTTGTGTTGAACTTCTTACACACACGTGATTTGCTGAAGACATCTCACCTAGCTCAGACGAAATACGCTTCCGAAATTTGTCATCGATGAAAGCAAGAAAACCTACAGTTGCTACTTATATAAATGCCCAATCCATTCACATCCAGCCCTGCTAGTTTTTGTGTTTGCTAGAAAACCAGAGCCAAGTGGAAATCAAACAAGAAAAATCTCAGCTCTGCACGCCTTAGCGCTGACGTCCTGACGGAGCTATCTGTGCTGTGAAGGACTCCGAGTGCAGCCGCCCTGCTTTGAGGAGCCTGTATCTGAATACATTTAATCCACGCTTGTTCCTATTCCCCTTCAGGCAGCTTGCACATGGAGAAGGAACGAATGCCACGTGCAAATCTTGCATAAACCATCTCCCTGGCTCCCCAAATTCTTGACATCTCGAGAGCAGACACACACTCCTTGCTCCAACAGCTTCGCCTGATCGTATCAGCATTCAGCTCTAAGGAGCGCGTCCCGATTTTAGGCGGCTGTAAACGGCCATTCCTCCACTAACTTTATTTATCAGCGTGAGGACACTCGAGATTTATCCATCCGAAGGAAAGCTGTGGTCTGTGCCGAGCCGTACCGACGCGAGGTCCCTGCAGAGGGCATGCTGACCCCGCGCATCGAACCGCTCGCCCAGGAGAGCGGGGTGGCTGCTGTACTCCTCCGAAATCATTTGAAATGTATATGGATTTCTATTTCAGTCAGTCATTTGCTAGCAGCAAAACTAGAACATTTCCTGTTTTTCCTCCTGCTGTAATCAGGATATTGCCAAATTAGGGCTGTCCTAATTACGCCTCAGCAGGTGCCAAAGCCAGGAATGGTATCAGGAAAGGAAGGAAGGAAGGACCTGTAAATTCAAGCCAGAGAAATTATATCCATTGTCTGGCTGCAGTCAGTGAAGTTTCACATAAAACACGAGCCTTTTGGACAATGGCACACACACAGCTACCGATTTCCACGAGCGCTCGGACGCCGTTTAGCCCACATATGTGCTCACTGCTATTGTTGCTGTTATTAATAATAATAATGAGCCCGTACGCAGCCGCTCGCCAGATGAAGCTCCTTCTGAATGAAATCAGGCAATAGGAAATAATTTCTTAATGCTTTTGGTCAGAAAACACAAGGGGCTTTTTCAGCTTCCCCTGCTATCGCCAGCCTCAATTAGCTATTAAAGGAGATTATGTATAGCAGCTATTATAGCCCGCATTGCCACGGCATCTTTAGTGTCTTTCAATGCAAGTATTTATCCCCGCGGTGCGGGGCACGTCGCTGGCCCCCCTCTCCAGGGAGGGCCATTTTACAGATGGGCAGCTGAGATGTACAGAGAATAAGTTATTTAGCAATGGTTACCAAGGCAATCTGCGATAAAGTGCCCAAAGGACTCAAAGCCCGTGTCTGGAGGCTGAGTTTAGCTTCCACACCATGATTTGGGTGAGAGCTATGCCCCCAAAATGTTGATGAACAGCCCAGGACAGAGCATTTGATGGCCCCTCGAAAGAGTAAGTTTTTGGGAAGGTTTGGGTAAAGTGCCACAAAATCCGGTGTGTGTGTATTAAAATGGTGTCCTGGGGTTATGAATTCCAACACTGTCATGAGATCTGAATACCACAATCTTGATATAATTAATTAAAATAAAATTGTGAATTTCCCGGGAGCAAAGAATGGAATGGATGAAATGGAAGGACCTGACTTGCTTTACAAGCAAGCAGTAGATATATATAAGTGGTTAAGTCAAATATGATGCCTTATACTCCATCTCCAACCTGAGGCCACCTTTTGCCTGATGAAGAGAAAAGCAGTGTGGTTTCTAAGCACTCTTCCACTCTCATCCACGTTTAAAAAGCCTAAACCACAGCGTGGTGTGCGAAAAGTCCCTGGGAAACCAAGACTCTTCCTACGGCAACGATCACGATTTCAGATTTTCCCCCCACCTATAAAAACCTATTCCTGAGTGTCCCAGCAGAGATATTTCCAGAAGTAGATCCTTTGTATTCATGCCAAGCAGCAAAACCACGAGGGCAGTACCTCCAATCCTGCCCATACCTGTAGGCGAGGGTGCAGGTGTCCTTGTACTCCTGGAGCTTCACGCACACCATGTTGAGGAACTGATCCGAATAGGCGCTCAGGTCATGCATCAGGTTCATCAGGTCTTGGACAGTCTTCTCCACGATCACCGTGCTCTGGAAGAGAAAGGCAAGCACGAGCGTGAATAGAGGTTAAACGGATATCTTAATTTCAGCTGCCTCGTGTTGTGCTAATTAGTGTCACAGATGCAACTGTACAGCTGATTCTCCCTGACGCCGAGCAGATGCTGGAACAGCCCGTGTCACCAAGTGATGGAAAGCAGAACGGAAGAGGAAAAAGCAGAAACCAAGGGAGAGGGATGGCTTAGAGCTCTGAATATCGGGTCTGGGAGAGATTGGCTTTTTGAGCCAGTGGCGCAGGACCGGTGCAGTTCTCTGGGTCTTTTGTTCACCAGGTGAAGCCTCAAAATTCAGACGTGTGATTTTTAGAGGAACCAGGTACCTGCAGACTTGCTGGGCTCTGCTTGGGCTTTCCAACACTGAGCCTTTCAGCCTGACCAGTAATTCTGGACTCCCGGATCACAGACCATCCTAACAACCAGGGGGTTACACCCACGGCTCACATTTGCACGAACTGTACGTGCTGGGGACAAGCTTGCTGCTGAGGCTGAGGGTTAAGTAGCACCTTGGCATCCTTTTGTTATGACAAGCGGTGTTATTATGATCACAGGAACAACAGGGCAAAGCTGCAAACCAAAAATGCTCCTCCCCAGCCTATGGATGAGGCACTTTTGACAGCCTGCAGAAGAAGGAGTGCATCTGATAGCATCCCAGATTTACAGCACCCTGTATGAATTTGGGGATTTCTGAGGCACCCCGAGGTGACCTGCCTGCTGTATTTGATTTTGTTTCTCTAAACAACCAAGAAGGAAGGTTATCAAAGTCCCAGAACGACACCTATTGTATTAATATCAGGCTCAGCAGAACGGAGGGCTGCTCCTGAGCTACGCACAAAGGCAAAGAAGGAGACTGAAGCATCTGGGAGCCGTGCTTCATTTGAGAAACTCTGGACTCCAGCTATACGGGGAGTACTCCAGGGACTTCCAGAGAGCTGCATCAAGGCTGATTTTAGCTTTTTCTCTGTATTAATCAGGCTGTGAAGAGGAGTTAGTGACTCAGTTGTTTGCAGAGCAAAATCTCATCAAAACCGAAATCACAGTCTCTGCAATATCCCCACAAGCCCAACTTCCTTCTCTGTATTGATTTCCAGATTAAAGCGCGGCAGCATCGCCCTGCTCCATAATCCTGCTCCTCCAGAGTTCCCCGTGAGTGACAGGAATTGATTCTGCTCTGCTACCTGGCCTTGATTTGGTAAAAAAAAAAAAAAACATCTGCAGACCTCATCCTCAGTCAGAGCACGGATTATTCCTTAGCATGAGGGCAGCGGGGGGGGTTAAATGAAGGCTTAGTCACCAACCGTGCCGTGCCTGAGACGTCCTTGGCTCTCCACTGCACTTGGAGGAGGGAACTCCTCTTCGGTCACCCTCATATTGCATTAACTTGCTCCTAAGCAAACCATTGACCTTTCATATCACAACTAGCAACACTTTGGGATTGTTTTGTCCAAGCAAAAATGTATTTTGGCACAGCCACCTCTCAGATGTTTGTGTCTATGCTGCTTCTCCTGTTACTATGATTAGCTGTGCTTTAAAACAAATTCAATCCCACCCTGGACTTGATGCCCATGGGTCAGGCCAACCAACCCTAAACGATTTGCAACCTGGGGTCATCACGAGCAAATGAACTGGACAAGAACCCAGTCCAAGAGAGACCTGGGCGTACTAGAAAGAGCCCACTAAGATGCTGAAGGGCCTGGAGGACTTCTGCCATGAGGAAGGGCTGAGAGAGCTGGAGAAGAGGAGGTTCTGGGGGGGTCTTATCCATGTTCATAAATACCTGAAGGGAGGTCCACAGGGCAGATGGACCCAGAGGTGCCTCCACCCCCACTGGTTGGCCACCAGCGTGCTGGGACACTGAGCTGACCCCAGTGAGGGTAAGAGAAGCCTTTTAAGAATTCACCCAAATCTCACTAAAATGAGACATTGATCCGGCTCCTTTCCGTTGAGAGGAAACCCTAAACCATGTAGGTTGGGTTGGGAAGTGAGGTGAGAAAATTACGTGTTAATTTGGGGAAATTAGACCAATCTGATCCACTAGGGCATAATTACGCCTTCAGTGCAAGGGGGTTCTGTAAAAGGAACTCACTTTGCACCAAAATAGCTTTAAATGTGCTCCCACAGCCACGTTTGTCTCTCAGCAGAGGACAAGGTGGCTCTGACCTGCTTAGAAAAGTCACAAGAAATCTCTGACTGCACACGTGGGAAATAAAGAATTTGCCTTGTCGGTCCAAATCCAACCGTCTCCTTCTGGGGCTGATCTTGACCCTTTACAGTGGGGCAGTTACGTAGGGAAATTGCACAGGGAAGAAGAAAACCCCAAAGTTCATAACTTGTGTAGCAACCTGGAAACCAAAAGCAACGATTTGCCTCTTTGTGTGGATAATCATTTTGTTTTCCACTGGTATTTTACTGGTGAGAGACGGGTGGGCTTTTCGGAGACCCGTGCCATTACCTGATCTCTCTTAGGGGAAGGATCCATCCTTCCTCGTGTCCTCCCATCGCAGTGAACTTCATGCCTGAGACACGCAACCACATGAAGAGGAATCAAAGCTGCTCTCAACCTGCCCCATTTCTATTTCATTTCATAACTCGATATGCGAGAAAACAACTTAAAAACCCAAAGACCATACGTTAAAAGGGAGGCTACTGCTGGTTTCCACAGAGCTTCTCCCACTTACTTTCTCCTCTCTACAACAACATTAAAATCAGAGCTAAGCTCCTGTCAATATCTTGATTTTAGAAGAAGGTCTTTTGATTTAATGAGAATACTAAGCTACTTGCATGTCTTAAAAAAAAAAAAAAAGGACAATTACCATATGAAAGAAGGCTGTACTAGATACATATAGGCTATTTTTTCTCTAACATTTTAACCTTTTCCAAAGCAATCCTGACACATCTGCATGTGTCCCTGGGGATGCTGTGTATTAGGATGCATTAGGCCATGTTAATACAGCTGGACTCGTTAGCTGGGCCGGCGCAGGATCTTCTAAAAGTCCGCGCGAGGAAATGAAAGGCAGCGCATGTATTATCAGAGAGTTACAATCCAGTTGCCGCTAACCCATCTGGATTCATTAACGGCAAATGGATATGATCAAAGCATAATTTTATGGCAAGACACTTCAATGAACCCTTTCAAAAAAACCCACACTAACAAGGCAACGCGTCCGCCGAACAATATTCATCGCCTCGCACCTGAAAACACGGCGTGGTGCTGAATCCTAACATCACGCCGAGGCTGTGATTCATTACTCCTCCAGCACATCGGGGTGAAGGTTTCAAAGGGGTCTTCTTACAGCTACTAAAAATAAAGAGAAATTCCTTCCGACGACCTCCTGTCCATTAGCTACTGTCAATGTAATATGATAAAACAGCATAGCACCGGTCGTTATTAACACCGTGGGTTTTATCTTTAATGTATTTTGCAAACATTTATCACTGCTCCTTGATACAGCCCTTACTCTCAGTTGTGCCGAAGCCTCAGATAACGCAAAGGAGCTCCAGGGCACGTATAATTTACGCTCTGACCGTACTGCTTTCCCCAGCCTCAAATGATGGAGAAGAATAAGCAGCCCCAGAGGTATTATCCCTGCGTTTGACAGATGGGGCAGAAAAAAATACAGAAAAAAAAAACAAACAACAACAGGTCGTGGGATTTCCTTTTCACAGCCCCCTTCTCTTGAAAATCAAATTTGCTTCATTCCCCAAGCCCTGTTTCCTCACTGCTGAAACTCTCCCTCACCTTTATAACTTGTGCAACCCCACCTATGTTTTAAAAATGACCAAATTTCTCTACAGAAAGAGGGCACCCGATGGCACGACACGACTGGGGTCTCCAAGGGTCCCTGTGGCGGCTGCAGAGGGTCACGGCACAACAGAACAGGGATTAGCGAGTCCCCAAGACGCAGAAAAAGTTCAAAGCAACAGGCCAAGCCTACACAAAAATTAAATTTTCAACCTATCATTTTGTTTTCTCTGACTTTTTGGCAATGAGCGCTCGATTAGAGGAACAATCTTCACCCCAAGTATTTTTTTTCTGCAGAAATTGCAGATTCTCGCTTGCACGTTCACTTGCAAACTCTTCAACTTCTTGGGGGATGAAAGGTGAAGATGGGAATCTCCCCGGGCAGGGACGTCTTCAGCATGTGATGGGCTCTTGAAAACGCAGCAGATGGAGGAAGAGACCTTGGCACTGTAAAGGTTGTTGGTGATGAGTATATTATTGCCCATCACTTAAATCTCCTTGAGATGTCTTGGCAGAGGAAGGCACCAGATGAGTGCAGGATGTGGCTGCCTGGAAGGAAAAAATAAATAGAGCCTCATCTAATTTTTAGGCTGGAATATAGCTGACACCCCACAATTTAAGAAGTGCTATACGGAGCACAGCTGTAATTAAAGGCAGAACAGGAGAGACAAAAGCTTTGCGAACCTCTTCAACCTCAGCGCTGACCCCAGCTCTGGGTTTGGGACCCCTTCCAAAACATACTGGTAGCTAAATCTCACACTGATGCCTTGACACGTGACGTTTATTTGTATATTTTCTTGCCTTTTTTTAAAATCACAGCTTCTCAGCTGCCCCCAAAATCATTCAGTTCGTTTTTCCACAACATTATTCATCCTTTGCTGGTACTGAGATGTGCTCAGCAGGGGGCTCCAATGACCCACGCTGGGGGCACTATTCCTCGGGGAAGAGCTGCAAATATAGAAATCTACACGTCGGGGGAGGAAACCCATGCTTGTCCCAGCAGGAAAACATCCTCCATACGGATCTGTTCTTCTCGAAGCAACCTCACCTGTCTCGGGTGCCGTATGCTGTGCAATCAGCCAGGAGGGTCACGGAGGCTCCGGTTCTTCCTATGGCCCCAGGAGGTGGGGAGCAGAGCAGGGGCTGCACTCTGAAGTGGGGTGGTTGGGATTGAGGTCTCCTTGGGGTGAGAAGGAGACACCCTGGGGTGTTTTCTTTCCTGCCTGGAAGGCTGGCGTTGCTTTTTTGTTGGACCTGTGGGCGTTTGGCTGCTTGTTTGCCCCAGCTCAGGAGCCTCGGTGCCATCACCACTGCGTGGTGTGTGTCAGAGGAAACCACACGCAGGGAAATTCCCCCTCTTTAACCGAGGCCATGAAGAAACAGCATCCAGCAAGGGCGTATTTCAGCTTCTTTTCTCATAACTTCGCTCTTCTCGTTTCCCAAGGCAAGCACTGGCAGCAGGGCAGGCTCAGGCCAAGAGCTCCCACCAGTCCCACCTGGGATTTCTTGATTTCTTCCACTGACTTTCTGCTCAGCAGCTGCATCTGATCTGCTGCCAGGCCGGAATGGGGCTCCTTCCAGTACATCCCTGTCTCTTTTATACTGGGAGGCCCAGTATCACACCAGCATAATGCCATCAGGTGCAATAAAGTGTCTCCAGCACATAACGGGGGTTGTGGAGAGAGAGAGCTAAGCTCGATGGGCTCTTACATTTTGGCTTGGTATACAGGATTCTGCATCAAGATGCACAGTTCCCCAAATACCTGAAATCCAGGGTCTAGGATCTAGGCTTAATTTTATGACATCTATTAGCATCATTATTTTATTTTATTTTATTTTATTTTATTTTATTTTATTTTATTTTATTTTATTTTATTTTATTTTATTTTATTTTATTTTAAGTTCATTTTATTATTTTATTTTATTTCATATTATTTTATTCCATATTATTTTATTTCATATTATTTATTTTGATCTAATTGTGCCGTGCCCCAACCTGCGGGGCCACCTCCCGCGGGCTGTGACCTGTGATGCTCGGCAGCGTCAGGCTGCCAGATGCAATTTGGTTCCTCTGTTGTCAATTAATAACGCTTTGTCACCCTGCGGGCGGGTGAAAGGGAGCTCTGTGGTGACCCCCCAGCAGGGGCTTCGCTGTACTGGTGTGGACTGGGAAGGGGGAGAGCCCCAGGAACTGGGCGAGATGCAGAAATACCTGGAGGGGCTCTCGGGAGCTGGGAAATATCAAGTGCTGCCAGCACTCTGAACGGCGATGGGAGATGGAGATAAAATGGATTCATTCCCTTTGCCCAAATTCTGGCAGTTTAACAGATATCCCAAAAGGCCAACGACCACGACTGGGGATGCTACGTGTCGGTGGGGCAGACTTGGAGATGGAAATCATTGTAAAATGACACACAGGAGCTGGGGACCCAGTTTCCCCTGAGTACTGCCGTAAGATGCCTGCTTAAACCTACCTGATATCTGAAAAATACCTGAGAGAATCTGGAAATTGTCTTGGTTATTTGGAAATCTGGGACAATCTGGCCGGGGAAACTGCCCCAGCTCTGCCCCTGCTGCGTGGCACCAACCTGCACCCCTACATCCATGGAGCTACTCTTACTAAAACAGGAAAAAAAAAGCAACACCAAACCCTGAACCAACCTTTTTTTTTCTTTTTTTAGCTAAAAGAGGGAAGATGATAGTCTAAATTGCCCGTTTTACTGATTAGTGGTTATTTCACACTGAGTGATAAGGGGGCTTTGCAATTTGTTTTCTGCTGCGGTACACGCCGGGTTTACAAAGGGCTGGGGTTTTTAGTATGTATCAATTCAAATACATGTTTAAATGCAAAACTCTTTTTACGGTCTCCAAATCTGATAGCCTGCTTTTCTCATCCAGCATTTCTATTTTATTTTTTTTCAGCAAAATTCATTATTCCAGTATCAGTTCTGCAGAATCCTGCCCGTTACTATGGTTATACCACATCCTTCTGCAACTTTGCTTCCCAAATGCTCCTAACTCGGAGGGAGATATTTTTTTTTTTTTAAACTACATCTCTGCCTGTTTCTCTGCAGGTGATATTTTTCATTTTACGGGCTTTATTCGGAGAAGTCCTGAGTGCCTCCGCAGCACAGATGCTAACAGGAGCCCATAATACTCCGTGTTTCCCTCTTAGCATGAAAAGTGGTGCAGCAGCAGCCACGTGAGTGCACCAACAAGGTCTTGGGTATCTCTTATTTACCTGGAACTGTGTGATGCAGAAAACATTTGCTCCAGTGAACTAGAATATTGATGAAGAGCAAAACATACATTTTTTTTAAAAAAAAAAAAAAACAGAAAACACGTACCGTAAAATCTGCTTATTACTGTGCTACCTTTGCCCATGCAGAAGAATTGTTTTCTTCCTCTAACCGCTATATTCATTATTTAGGATTTCACAGAGCACGGGATTTAAACACACGAGTCCCTATTCTACACCACGTTAACACGAGCTGCAGCCAGCCCTGCTGAAGCCCGGTAAATACCCAATGAATCACAGCTATTTAAAGCACCAGAAGAGGAGTTTGCCAGGAGTATTTTCAAACTATGCTCTGCAACAATTTAAAAAAAAGGGTACGTGATAATCATAGATCCTGTAACTTGAACAAAAGCCCCCAGTCTTTTCTTTTGCACGTGTCATTTCTGTAGTACGTGAGGCCAAAGCTGGAGAAGGCTGAGGAGGAGCCACTGGGACTGTAGGAATTTCTGGATGAGAGTTTTTCTACTGCTCTTTGTCCAAATTTGAGACAGATTTCTGCTCCAGGTCGCACTTCGGAGCAAGGAGAAGCTGTGTTTGTAAGATTTCCCTGATTCTGGATTAAACCAAGTCCCTTAAACCAAGTCTTACAGCAACTCAGCTCAGGATCAGCCACCACCTGCTTTTTCACATCCTGTAGGACGAAGACTTCCCATCCGGGCTGCAGTTCAACTCTTCCCAATCCTCAGTGACCGCTGCATGCTGACATTCACACAGGAGACCACAGCTCATTTTCCCCCCCAGAAAACAATTTTGCTGCCACCCAGACAGAAAGATGTGAGCAGGTAACTCCCTAGGAAAAGCTTTTTATCGCTATGCACAAAAAGAGGAGAAAACACCTTTTTTCACCTCCCAAATGCCTACGACATTAGGAGATTTTTTTCAAGCTCCTTATTTATTTTATTTAAGTCTTTTAGACCAGCACAAAAAGCCGTAACAAGATCCAGCAGATAGCAGCTGAAGTGCGCTCCACATTTTTTAACAGCGCAGGTAATTAAGCACTCGAACAGCTTGCGATTGCCTCTGCTGGATTCTCCACCTCTGCGAGGCTCTAAATCAAGCACAGGTGCTTTTCTACACGGTAAGCTACTTGCAAAGAGGAGTTATGGACTCGATGCAGAAATTACGGGGTGAGCTTCTAGGGCTGATTATGCTGGAAATCGGATGCATTTATTCCGATTCGGAGCTCAAATAAATCCCATAGGAAAAGATGCCCAAGGTATGCTTATGAATGAACAAGCTCCCCTATTAAAAATCTCCCAAATTCCCCATGAAACAGAAAGTTTTGGCACGTCAGCTCTTAGCCAATGCCCAGGAGGTGGGCAGCATGGCACTGAAGATGGAGCAGCTCCATCAGAAGCCACCGAGCTCCCCCCGCCGGGGTGGCTGTCACCTCTGTGACAAATCTGAGTGATCCGAGCATCTGCTTGAGGAGACGTCTTGCAATAGTCCTCAGACACA
Source organism: Aythya fuligula (assembly GCF_009819795.1). Classification (NCBI taxonomy): domain Eukaryota; kingdom Metazoa; phylum Chordata; class Aves; order Anseriformes; family Anatidae; genus Aythya; species Aythya fuligula. The sequence goes on from NC_045559.1 coordinate 2,093,072, forward strand.
CGGGCATCCCCAGCAGCGAGCATCCTGCTGGCTCAGCACCGTCACGGGCAGGAAAGACAGAAGTTAAAGCTCCAAAATGGATTTTCTTCCATTTAGTCCCATTGCGCACCTGTGCGTGGCACGGGAGACGAGCAGAGAAGGAAAAACGAGGCTGCACACGGGAGTTTTGTGACAGTCTGATCTTCCAGCCTCTAGATTACCCTCCCATCAGAGCCCCCGGCACTTGAGACGTTGAAATCTGCACCGAACGATGCAGCAGCGACTGCATAATAAGGAATACTGCTGCCTTGGCAGGGAGATGGACTGGATAACTTAATAGGTCTTTTGTATCTCTCACTTCTCTGGTCCTGCTGAGTTCTGTCGCTATTATTAAAGACATTTTTTAAGGTATTTTAATTTACTTCTCTAAATGGATTTCCATTCATTCACTCCCACCAAGTGAATGTTGTCAGGGACATTAGCGGCTTGATAAAATAGCTGTAGCTTCACGCTGGTTTTAATGTGTTACACACACAAGAAAAGTCATTAGCTCTTACCCTTTAATATACCCTCTTTACTGCTGCATAACTGTTTATCACTCAAAAGTGCCAGGCACAGACCACGCTCTCCCTTTATTAATCAATAGACATTTGTGCAAGGCTGCAACGAAAAGGAATAACATTCAGCTATTTCGAGCTGAGATTGTACGGCAGGAGCTCAAAAGCCAGTCCCTGACATTTTCAGCCCCCCCCCCCCCGAATATTCCCAGAAGTGGCTCTTAGGATTTTACACAACTCTCCCAATTACAGGTAATCTCGTGGCAAGGTGGCGATTTATTTCCCATGCACTGAGTGGCAGGTTTCCTTCTCCTTTGTGATAGCCGCTCTAGAACATCATTAGCAGCCTGCAGCACGATACAAATTGAACACGGACCGGGAAATTAATGATGCTCAGAAGCTGGGCATCAATTCTGGAAGCAGAGTGAACCTCGTTTTTAAATAAACGTTTTCACACGGTTAGTCCAGTTTGGAGAAAAAGAGCCATCCGTATTATTTTTATGAATACTCTATGTGCTCTGAGGTCTCTTTCTTTCAATCTTGGAGCCCGAAGATTAAAAGTGCTCTTACCTGCGAAAACTTTCTGGCTGGAGAGGAGGGGAGTGAAGGGGAGATGTCCCTGCACAGTGGCCCAATGCAGAAACAGAAATTAGAAAAAAGGGGAATGGTGAAGCAGGACTGAGCCCCAAAAAGATGCTGTGGCCCCGGATTTATGCAGTGCACATGGACATCAATACAAAACCTACCTGTACAGAGCACAGCTGTAATTTAAATTAAATGAGAGCTGATGAAAATGCAAAGTGTGGGGGATGGCTAGAAAGAAAATGGTCAAAAAAAAATAGTAGCAGCTCTATGAGATGAGCTCTAACTGCTAGGGGAGCTTCTGGGACCAGACTGAGGCCATCTCACTGACCTTACAAGACCATCTGTCAGATTTCAGAGCAAGTGTCAAAAAGCCTCATTTGTAGGGCTAAGTGACATCACAGGGTGACAAGACCGATGTCACCAGCGGGTTTCTAGAAGGTAACACCCAGTGTAGGGTGGGTCCTGAAAGACACAGGTGAGTCAAACCTCAACCCCGGAGCACTTCATTTCATGTTCCTGTCTACAGTCGCTTACTCTTAATGATCCAGTTACAATTAATTAGATTAGGAACGCTGTATTTCTGAACATGTTCCCACTTTTTTTCTGATATATTCCTCTGGGGGACTCGGGAGAAGGCAGAAGTCCTACAGGAGGGTGCAGCTAGCTCCATACAACAGATTAAATTCCTAGCGAGACATCCAGAAGTATATTAAAATTGACAGTTAAAATTACTGCATTGTTTTCTGCGGTTTGACTTTGTAAGGCAGCAGAGATGAAAAAAAAAAAAAGCAGCTAAACCACAGGGATTGTACGCGCTTCCTTTTTTGCAGAGCTGTTATAAAAAGCAGTAGACCAACCCAGCTTGTCTAAGCATGCTCAACTTGTAAGAAAAAAACTCCCTTTTTTCCCCTAAACAATGGTTTAGAATTAATCTGTAGGTGACCGTCTTGTAAATGGTGGAATTAGAGATTAAAGAAGAGAAATCTCAACTATTCCAAAATGCTCCCAAAGGCCACCGATCAGCAATGAACCTGAGATGGATTTCTGCAACTTAGCGGCTCTATTTTTGCTAAAACCCCTATTTCGTGTATTTTAGTGGGAACTTGTCACCACGTGTACTGTGGCCCCGTGCTCGCAGGGTTGGGCATTGCCCGTGACAGCCAAAATTGAGGCACCTCAACAACTGCCAGCAGCTCCTGGCGAGCTGCCCCCAGGTTGGAGCTCTTGAATTCTGCAGAGTTGAGGTCAAACTTCACTAAAAAAAGGGGCAAAAAACCCTTTCAAAGGGTTATTTACACCCCAGCGCAATCAAAGAGTGCCACAGATGACCGGAGGACGACAATTTGGTTTCACAGCAAATTCGGATGTTTCTCATTTCGGTTCCCCCCATAGTATGGGTGAAATCGTGATCTTTTTCACTTTTCCTCTAGAACTGAGCAGTGCTGAAACGTTTATAGCCAAAACTGGCCTCTGCTTTTCTCGGTGGTTAGGAAACCAACAGGAAGGAGTAAAATGTTTCTCCTGTGCCATTTGGTCAGCAGAAGGACTCAAACTTCAATGTCTCAGTGTCCAAGGCTCTAACCACCAGGCTCTCCAGGACAAGAGAGATGAAAAAAAGAATCAAAATGTCCTTAGTTTTGTGAAACCTTAGTTTTATAAAACCTCGACATTCTTGCATAGCTTCGTAAGTTGGAAACTACAAAAGGATCAGTCATCTCCTCTCCTGCAAGAGGAAGCAGGAGCATTAATAGCTCTAAATGTTCATTTATTCCCTTTGTTAAGTTGCTGCATTTAGTCCTGGGGTTTGATTTGACCATTTCAGGGTGGCACAGGCTGCCCTGGCACAGCACCTCAGTCCAAGGGAAGCTGCAGCTTTAAGCCCTCTGCCCAAAAAGCCTGGACAGGAGAAAACCCGTGCGGCGCACTTGACGGCATCACTTGTGATTCATTCAATAAATTAAGCCCCGTGTTCTACACATCAAAGACTAAGGAGATCACAGAGCTGGCCCTGGACGTCTCCAACGGATTATCTTGAAATTTCTCATGCATGGAGACTGTGAGCAGCTCCAAGTACCCAACAGTTTGCATTAATGCTGCCTTCATCACAAGTGAGCGACCACTTCAAAATGCTGGAGAATCCACTCGGACAAACTCTTCTGCTCAGGAGATGGAAGAAGAGACACCACCAGCCCTCGAATCGTGCATAGAGAGGCAGAAATTGCAATGAGACTTGGGTGAAGGATTAAACCACTACTGGAACAGTTTTCTCCTGCACGAACACAGCTACTTGCCTTTTCTCAGACCCCACATGGTGATGGGTCCATGCAGGGTTGCATTTCTCAAGCAGGATGCTTTCAAGGATCGGTGTAAGGATGGAAACCCAGACTACCATTTTTTTCTGGAAAACTGCGAGGAATTTGGGAAATGCCATCACTTTGCTGAGCACTTCCCTTTTCTGATTGACCACCTTCAGTGGGAACAGTTGGCTGCACTGGGTTAAGACAGCACGAAGAAATGGGAGTGCTCGGATATTTGCAGGGAATCTCACAAGGACGGGGCAGAGCTACCACCACGGCAGCAAATTTCACCGTCCTGTTTGCGTGGTAGAGCAAATGAAAAGGAAAACCTTTGGTAGAGCTTCGCTCAACACCTTCCAAGAGAAAACAAGGTCTGGCTGGGGGCCAGGCTCTGCAGCAAGTATTGGTGTTAGGTATAGGTTGTTTGCCAGGCGTCACAAAGTCAAATTGTGATGGGGTGAGAAACGCTCACGTAGATAAAACCTGAATTACACATGTCAAGGGAACTCTTATTTCATCCACCTTCACCCTTCCACAGCCACAAAACCCAGGGTGACAAAACCTCAGCTATACTCTTAGGGTATTTTATCACGCTCTGCCCAGAGACCGGTAATAAATCCCAAACTCAACTCAAAGAAACAAAAGTGTTCAGTTGTGGTTCACAGTTTTCCACGCTATGTGATGAATATTTGTACTCCCTGCAGGGAACAAAATGAGTTAAATGAACTACCCAGCAGTTTGGTAGCTCTCTGCTCATAACTCAGGATTTCCATCACGGCAAAGAAACCACGAGCGCGGTGCAACCGCAACACCCTGCTTCCAAAATGCAGCATGAGGGCACTGAAAAAGTCATCACCTTCTCCCCCAAAATCCCATTCTCAAAGGAAATAAAAAAAAAAAAGATCCAATTGGGAAAGGAAAGACCCAGTGGGTCAGCTCATTATGAGAGATGTCTAATAACAGCCGAGATGCCATTGTTCAATTCCCAGCCGGCGCGGGCAGAGCAGTAATGAGCAGTCCTGCTCAGCAAATGGTCTGGATGATACTATAGATCTTCCCTTCCCATCTCCAACTTGTGCATCATTTCCTGACAGCCCCATCTCCCCTCCGAGCAGATGGCTCCCTACAGTACGTCTTTAAGAGACCTCCCAGGCAGTTATGGATGGCAGAGAATGAGCATTTTGTTTCATCGCTTGCTCATACGTTATTTTCCCCGCGCTAATGACAGTCAAGTTATTGTCCTGTGAATAAATCCATTTAGGCCTCGCGATGTTGGCTGCGAGTGAGAAGGCGAGGGAGCAGAGGAAGCCAAACTTGGCACCAGCAGAGCACAAGATACAGTCATCCACAAAACATTCATCTATTAACCAAACAGCGGCATTTCCAAGCCCAGCGGGGTCACGGCGGAGCCCTGCTGGGAAACAGAAATTAGCTCCGAACGGAGATAATTTGTCTCTCCAGTGTTGTCATATTTGCAAAGATCTCCCTGGCAGTGCCGTGCTGCTGCGAGGAGCCAGATCCCCGACGAGAGAAGCAGAGGAGATGTGAGCTTTATCGGGAAGCCAGGTGGCACTCGAGATCGCTCCTGCTGTCCTTCTGCCTCTGGGGGAGGCGTTTGGATCGTAGGGATTGCGGATGAGAAATTTGTCTGTGGCATCAAGACCTTGCTGCAATTCGTGGCAGAATATCTGCCTCGCTTTCACCTCGAAGGAGCGAATTGAAGCACCTCAGTTAATGCTCGTTTCTTTATTTTTGTTCCATTCCTGCGTAAGAGGAATGTTTTTCTCATGAAAGCCACGGCCTGGCCTGATGGGGAACATGGCATCAAGGGTGGTGGAGCACTGGGAGGGTTTTGGAATTGAGATGGGAGAGGAGGAGGCTTGTGGAAATCCATGGGAATCAGGGCAAGAGGCACTCAGATATGTGGGGAGTGCCACCAGGCAAAAATAGGAGAATTTGTGGAGGGAGAAGAGTCTTTCTGTTATCAAATGCTTAAAAGGGGAGATGCATTACTGCAACACGGAGTTATTCTGCGTTTACACGTCCTCCATCCAAGAAGCATGAAGCAGGCTGATGAAAGTGGCTTGATAATGCCTCTGAATGGAATTTCCTTAATTCGATTTTATAGGTGAGAAAACAGAGGCCCAGGAATGTTAAATGGTCTGCAGACCCCCTTGGAGGCAGCGAGAAAGCAGTAATTAATCCAGGTAACACCGCTTATTCAGTTCAGAACCATATTCAGTAGCCTTTTGGGCTAGAAATCAGATGTCAAAGCACTAAAATACTACGTTGAAGACAGACTTAGTACGTTAATGAGAAGTGTTTGCACGATGCTGTGCAGCCGATGGCAGGCACAGGACTTCCTGACCCACAAGGTCCCTCCCAGAGCTGTGCGTCTAAAATGCAGCCCTCAGACCTACTGCCCACCTTGCTGGACGCTAATTACCATCGATTCAAAACTGAAACAAGCAGATAGTTTTCATCTGACGTGTAATGAGAACTTAGGATTCACTTCCACGAGAGCACACCATTAGATTCGGTGACAGGAGGTATCAGTGAGGCCCACATGCCGGCAGCTTGTACTACGGGGCCGAGCGTTTCCACATCTATCAAGGCAATCCAGAGCTGTCAGACTTAATGTGATTTGGAAAGGAAATTGCATGCAGCAGTTAGGGATGGAGCTGAACTATCACAGGCCGTGATGAAGCCTAATGAATAGGAGAGATTCTCAGATTCTCCCCAGTCTTTATTTTTTTTTCCTGGTAGGATCAATAGTATTTCTTGTTGACCATTCCAAGATGGCAAGGAAGATTGGGTAAATCTCCTTATCACTGCTCTTATGTTCCCCAAATTGCTACCTCTAGAAAAAAGTGAAAGCTCAGACAATAACAGGAGGGCTACCAAGTCCCCGTATCTTTGTTTGCCATACAAACTCACCTGCTGTCCAAGCAATGGGGACAGAAGCCAAAAATCACCTCTTAAAAGTTCAGAGGCTGACGAAGAGTGAGCAGGACACTGATTTGACCACCCCCAGGATGGGATATACGGCAGCCCTGGTCTTCTGAGGAGCTGTGTCATGCTCCCATCAATGCCACACAGGAGCATGGACCTTCTCAAGATCTTGAGAAGCTCTAAGAGTGGAGGTTGTCAACTAAAATCAGATGGCTGAGCAATCTCCTCCACTCCACCAAGCAGCACGATCTGGGGGCACCTCACCTACCTGTGAATCTGCCCCGAAACCTTCACTGGATGTGTAGGTTGGATGTGGTGCTTGGGGACATAGTTTAGTGGGTGACATTGGTGGTAAGGGGCATGGTTGGACCAGATGATCTTGGAGGGCTCTTCCAACCCTAATGATTGTAGGATCCTATGACACTGAGTCCCCCTTGGAGCCCAGAGGTCGTCCTACCTCCAGCGAGACCCCCTGGCTGTTCCTCTGATGTGTTATTTGAACTGTGCAGCACAGGAACATTTTCTCTTGACAGATGCAAACAGAACCCACAGCTCTTTTTTTTTCAAGTTTGTTTCTAATAAAAATCAGAAGAACCGAAAACAAAACATTACCTCATTACCTCATCTCACACAAACCCCGGCGTTAACGGTTCCATAAAATGTTTTACAACAGCTGCGCAGAAATTTCATCTCCATGTTAATAAATACATTAAATAATAATCACTCAGAATGACATGAGTCTGAAAGCCCCGCTCGGCAGTTGTGTGGTTACCCAAAATGTAGCCACATTAACTACAATGCATTCAATCTTCTTTTTCTGACATGTTTGACTTAAATGTGAAGGATGTATAGGAGACACAGAAATCTCATTATCCTTGCGTTAAATGAATATGGATGCAAGCTCTCACAAAAATAATACTTACAGGCATGTTTTGAGCAAACGTTTGCTTGGCATGTACAGATCTTCGATTATTTGAGTCTTAAGCTGTCCCAGCAGACATCAATTCAGTCCTGAAGCTCTGCGTCTTCCCTGGCTTTCCCTTTCCAGGGTCCAGCATCAAGCCCCAGCCACCACCAGTACGTTCTGCTGATGGATTTCTGAATTTGTTATTTAATGACCCCCCCCAAAGTAGACATCTCTTACAGGATTAGAAAGTTTACTTTTGCTTAAAATCTCTATTTTTGGGGGGTGTAACTTTCAACATGCAAGTTTTCAAGCCATCCCTGGGATGTCCTTATCATAGGGAAGTCTCAGATGGACAACCATGACCTGGGCTGCAATCCACCCCTTGCACAAATATACAATCCCTTCCACTCTCTCCCCTAACCCAAAACCCCAATCTTTAAACCTGTTTATTGCCATTAAACAAAGCTGCCCACGAACGCTGGAAGCAGGACAAATCCTGATATTTGTCTTCGCAGACCTCCTTTGCTAAGGAAAATCCCAGAACAAACTCTGAATAAAGAAAGCGAGGGTTTCGCCCTGTGTTGTGACCCCGTGTATCTCGCATGGAACCAATTTATAAAAGTCAACCAAGAAAAATGGTGCTAATCCATTTACAGCGAAGGACACGAAAGGTCTCAAAAGGGTCGGAGGAAAGCATGCTTTTATTGACCAATTTCCACCTGCCCTGCCTAAATATTCCCACCATCCATGTAATAGTTTGGTGTGCCAAGGATATATCTACATTAGAAAATGTCAAAAAAGGTATCTGAGCATTTTTCTGCAATAAACATATTTTAAAATGTTCTAATAACCTAAACGTATTTTAAAATGTTCTTGCCTTTTGTTCCTGCGGCAGCTCCCCAAAATGGGTTCAAAAAGCAATTACAGTATTCAAGTTTCTCTGCTCTTTCTATTTTCATTTTCCTTTCATAAGAGCATGGTACACAGAAATAAACCAGGAAGAAAGCTGGAGGCTTCACGCGATCATAAATTGATAGAAAAGCTAAGAGAGAGCAGATATGGACAGTTATCTGATCGAAGAGAATGGATCACAAATGGGAAAAATACTTCAAACTGTGGCATGACTGCTACTTTTACCATAATAAAGGTGCTTAAAATGGACTTCTCCTAAACGTAAATGCTTTATTATGTAATTAAATGAAAAATAATTTGGGGGCATGAACTAATGCTCATCATAAATGATCTTTGTGTTTAATTATTGCAAGGATATGGCTCCAGAAAACAGCTGTGGATTGAATTGTTGCCTGATGTGGTCAGCAAGGTGGGAGAAGAGGCAGGGAGAAGGCGCAGGACAGCTAAAGGCACGTTATGGAGCAGATGTTCCCACTGAAAGCCAACCAGCAGAAGGCTGTCAGCTCCCAAATAACGTCCTTCTCCGCTCCTACCTGTCTCAGGAAATGTCCCTGTATTCCTCCCTATCGACTCAACTCTTCATCTGTGGGTGGGAATATCCAAAAGCAAAGAGTTAAGGGTAGTTCCACAAAGTTCAGCCACAATTTTTTTTTCCACTTCAGACTTGCTCTACAAGAGCAGCTCCATGGGGCCATCAGAATATCAACGGGAAGAAAAGCAGCTCCTTTTTTTCCAGCAACTCAAAGTCAGCATCTTACATCAGATGAGAAAAAAAAAAAACAAAACAAAACAAAACAAAATAAATCAAAAATCAAACTCCCTTCCCCAAACAAACCAAAAAATAACAGACGAGCGGATTCTGACCCAAGCCTGTATGACAAACAGAGCTGTCAAGCTGCTCTGTAAATACCTGCTCCTTGCCTCTGCTGATATGAACTTTTCGACTGGCTGTTTCCAGAGTTTCCTTCCATTTCTCCAGAGTTCAGCATAAAAAGAGAAGGTTATCTCCCAACATGGACCCAGAGCTGAGTTTTCGTAGCCTCTTAAAAGAGATGAATGTGCAAAATAAATCAATGGTAGGGTTGGGAACGGAGCAGCTCCCTAAGCCAGCCCTGCTCTGCTCCCTGCCAGCCCTGCTTACGTGTTGTCTCCTGCTCTGATGCAAACACAGATCTTGGACACATCATTGCTCCCTCCAACAGAATTTCTGGACTTTCATGATTTCCTACGCATGGAAAAGCCCCTACTGGCCAACCAAGCCATCCTCATCTTAAAATCATAGAAGGGTTTGGGTTGGAAGGGACCTCGGAGCCCATCTGATTCCACCCCCGTGCCATGGGCATGGACATCTCTAAGAGCAAAGCAAAAGAGTAAGTGCAGAGTGAATAAATGCAGAAGGAAACCCCAAAGTCTGCCAAGGAGCATGTTTTTCACCACCACAGTAAGCTCCTGGGGAGATGCTCCCCTGTCATTATTTCATTACATCAATTTCAACACTTGCTCATCTAGTGGAAGAAAAACATTTAAAATAATTTTCCTCATCAGAGGGAAAACAACCTCTCATTACTTAAATATGGATCGGTGCAAAATGACACAGGGTGGAAACGCGTTTAAAAGAAAAAAACCACAAGCTGATACCCACACAGAAATGCCATAAGAGGGAGTTTGGGGTTTGATATATTATAAAATATATAGATATGTGTATATATGTGTACAGGCACCAAGCCTGCCAGAGTTCAAGCAGCATTTGGACGATGCTCTCAGACGTGGTTTAATGTTTAGGTGGTTCTGTGTGGAGCCAGGAGGTGGACTCGATGATCCTTGGGGGTCCTTTCCAACTCAGGATATTCTATGATTTTATGGTTCCATGTGTATTTCAAACCATTTTTGAGGGCTGTGTGCTGCTGCAGGTCTGGCATCGTCATGTGAGCCCTGCCCAAAGCTTTTCTCTTCTGATTTAAGTATAAAGGAGTAAGAGCACTAACTTAGAGAGCTGCAGATTATCCAGGAATTTGTGCTTTCTTGGCTCCATTAGGGCAATTTCCTTCTTTTTTTTTTTCTTTTTAATGCTGATGAAAACATGTCAGGCTGGGAACAACATTCAGAAAAACAGAATTGAAGGTGCTGATAAATGCCTTCCTCTCTTTAAGGCTGGATTGTTTAATGCTTGAGAGCTCTTATTCCCATTATATCAAAAATTGAGTTTATTTGTGAAGCTCACATCTTCCCAGACACCCAAATGGATCTGCTTGAGCATATCAGCTCCCGTGTTAAACTCTTCGCATTAGCTCACTGTCAAATCAACATTTTGATTCGGAAAGTGTCTCACTCCTGTTCCAAACTTCAGCTGGCTCTTCCTTGTATCTCCAGTGCTACGGCTGTGGTGAATTATTAATGTAAAAAATTAGCAGGAGGACTTCTTCCCCCTCGCTTGATACCTGACTTGATGGAAAGCAGCGTTTCTGGCTGCTCCTCAGCCCAGCTGTGAAATGCAATGCTGAATGCAATTAAGAGATGCTCAGGCCGTGTTACCGCTTAGAGGCTATGATACAGAAACTTCAGTAAGCATTTACGGACATGCAGGCAATTCATTTCAATTAAATGAGATTTCGTTGGCTTGACAAACCATGCAAGTGTTGCCAAATTACTTTTAAGAACCTAGAAGACTGAAGTCAGCCCCGATACCCTCCAGCTACTTGTTGGTTTCCACTCAACAGTGGGTACATCCTGCTTGCTTGAGTCCATTTGTCATGGATATTCCTCCCTCATCTACCATGTTCCTGCTTTCAGAGCATCAGATGCTTAATCTTAACTTCCTCTCGCTTTTCCTTTCTGGTTTTTGGGTTTGTTCCTTTTTTTTTTTGGATAGTTGGGAAGAGTCTCTGCTTTGTGGCATGGCACTTGCTGTGAGCCCCATTCCACTTCCCGTGGTTATGATTCATAAGGAGATGGAGATGATTTATAAAAATCTTCCTAATGGACCAGAAGCATTTGGTGCTGCTCTGAGCAGGGACACTTCAGAAATGCAATGTGCTCCACTGATTTGAAGAGGCAATAATTACGAAACCCTGGGCACACTCACAGCTCTGCTGGTCACTGAATGTCTTTGGGTTAATCAAACACACCTTTCTCCTCACATGTCTTCCCCTCTAGACTCTTCCCCATCTTTGTAGACCTCCTTTGGACATTCTCTAATCCTTTCATGCCCTTCTTATATTGTGGTACCCAAAACTGCACACGGTGCTCGAGGTGAGACTGCACCAACACAAACTTAGGGCTCTTTAAGGCACCCTTCCAACACCCGTGCCCCTGTTAGGTTGTAAATCTTTCTACCTGCTAAAATAAGAAAATTCAACCACTCAGCCTCCCCTACTGAAAGAAATTTGCTTTGCCACTTTTCCTCGAGCTCTGGCTGAGCTCTACAGCCAAAATTTGGATGACGTTCTGGCTGCTCCTATGTAAACTGCTGCTGGTTGTGATTATTTCGCACTTTGCCTTTTACAAGCCAGAAAACAAGCACATCTTGTACACAAATTCGTTAGGAAGAACTAAGAATCAGCTCAAAATCCCCAAATCCCCAGCAATATTGAAAGGAATGAATACAAATGTAAAAACGTAATTTCTAACCCAGCAGAAATCCAAGGTGCAAAATAAATGGTGAGTGTTGGCTGCTCCCTTGAACCTGGGAATGAGAAAAAGGGCTTTAGATAAAGAGGCAGGCAAAGGCCAAAGAAATATCTTTCAGGTATGACTTTGTTTTGATTAGATCTGTGATTAAATCGCCTCTGCTAATCTGGGAGTGGGGCCTTCAAAACATTTCTTACGTCCCTACAAGCCTGGAGTGGCAGCTGTTACACCATGGCACCATTTCACTACATCAACCATGGGGACCCATCATCGTGCCCTGATGGTCTGCAGACTGTGCTCTGTTGTACCAGCAGCAAAAACAGTGGCACGAATTGTCCCTAGGTAGAGTTCTTCAAGTACTCCAGGAAGACCCGAGACACATATAGCTTTATTTTCAGGTCAGTGATTGACTAGCACCTAGGTGTGAGCACTAACGCTCTAGCTCGTGTGCGTTTTTGCAGCTAAACCTCCAGGCAAACAGGTCAACCTTCACTACTTGGAAGTTTCTAACCACAAAAAAAAGGTGATTAAGAATATTTTCTAATTTGTGGTCACCTCCAAAATGTGCCGAATGACCACCCAGGCGCTGCAAACTAAGTCTTCCTTTTGACAAAAGGTTTGTTTTTTCCAGCTGTCTTTCAACTGGAAGAAATACAGACAAATGTTGTCAGTCATCATTCATTCCAGAGAAACTGCTGCAGTGATTTGGGGACAAATGGAGTAGAAAGCAGGTACATCTGTGCAATAAAGCAGGGAAAACTGAAGTGACATTTTTAGTTGAGGGTGAGCAGGTTTCCCCTGTCGTGGATGGAAATATCACAGTGGCTGGACACAGGACGGGGAGCTGCTGCAGAAATTTGGAATTGCGTTGTTTCCACCAAAGTGCAGTGGAAAACAACATAGCAGGAATTAAATACGAAATGACATGTTAATACCAAAAAGGGGTGTTCAACCTGTCACCAAGCTGCCCTTAAAACACTTTCTGACGTAACTCTTCAAGGAGAAAATGGACCGTTAAGCAGAGAAATCTCAGTGCCTTTTTGCTAGAAGCCTTTTGCAACAATCAGAGCTTCTTTGGTGGCCTGAAATGTTTGGTTTGCTTCATCTTCAAGCCTGTTATTGAGGCTGACGCTATTCACACAAATGGGAGTCAGATGCAGCTGAATGACTGTATCTTTTCTTGTCCTTTAATGTTTAAAATGACTGACTTCGGACATTATTTAGAGTTAATGGGATAGATCTCATCTCACTTGTGCTGGAAGAAATCCAGTGTAACTCCATTGACTTCAAGGTCAGCTGAGATCAGAATCTGGGATTCCATCTTCACACAATTCAATGCTCTTCAATTTTCTCTCATCTTTACCTTTTCCAGCAGCTATAATCAGCACCTAATTAATTAAAATAGAACAGAGCCCGTGGCGGGGCTCTCCCATAGAGTTATATCGTTTTACTCTATTTTCACTCCATGTACCAGTTTACCTTAGAGAGGCACAAAGTCCCCAAATGCTTTAATTAGAAGAGCCAAGAATAATGGTTGAAATTCCCCAGCGAGCCCTGGATCGAGCCCACAATGACCACAACGGGGGCTGCAGAAGGTGGCACCACCCAGCAGCTTGATGGAGCAGCCCAGTGGGTAACACAAGGGAAGAGCTTTTACCCTCTGTAAGGTAAAAATCACAGCACAAAAGCAGATCATTTACCATAAAAAAAAAAAAAAGAAAAAAAAAAATTACCATTCTGCTTTGTTTGTGTGCAAAACTATTATTTTTTTTTTGGAAAAGAAAGGGTCTATTTACAGATTAGTTCTAGGAGGGGAAATTTTTAATTTTCCCTCTTCCCTCAGTTCTTTCAGATGTAAGTTAGAGTGCTATTAACCTTTAAACTGCTAGCAAAGTTTATACGTTCTCACAAAAACCTTTCCCTCTGCCAGCAGAGGGAAGGAGGGGAAACCCGCTGTGCAAGAGGGAATGCTCTGATCACAGCATCCGTGCATCTGTTTTTTGGTTTTCAGCTCTCTTGTTGACAAGTCCCTTCCTTCAAAATCACAGCTACTTCTCTGCGGTCCTCCCACTGAATGGGGCTTGTCAGGGAGGGGTGGCCCTTGAAGAAAAAAAAATAGCTTTCTACCTTTCCTTTTAACAATAGATTAATCTTTCTTTTGTTCTCCATGAGAACTAGGTGTCATATTTCAAAATGCACTTTTTAAACAGGTATAATTAAAGCTCTGCAAAAGGAAAGAGGCAGAGAAATTAGCAGCAAAAGTAGTAATAAAGGCATTTTAGAGCCTGCATGAGCTGGAAGGTACTTCATCCCTCCCCCTCACAGCACAGCTACAATTACACTCCACGGTGGGAAAAAAAAAAAAAAAAAAGTAATTATAAAAATGAACTTTTCTTCAAAAAATGAGCATGTTGTAAAAGGATTACTCCTTTGAACATCCAAGCACTTCAAAAGGAGGATGAATTAGTGCTGACAACTCAATAAAGTAGCCATCAATTATTTAAAATGCGATGGCTCTTCTCATACAGCACTTCTGATTAGGAAAACATTTAAAAAATTAGAAATTAGAGTTATTCTTCCTAAATGAAATGGGCTCAGGCTTCAAATGCAAGGAAAAAAAAAAAAGTGACTTTCAATGAGCCCAGCAAGAATGCAGGAAAGTTTATTTTCTTAAAGTTGTCTATAAAGTATGTTGTGGGAGATTGGATTTGGGATTCACAAAACAAGTCAGGCAAAGGGAAGAGAAAAAAATATGCATTGTTGGGATGAAGAGACACCACTCTGTGCATGGGCAGTCAAAAAAACCCCACCCCAAATTAGCAGAGCCAAGTTTCGAAAAGCAAGCAATTAAATTTTGCTCGTGAAAAGATGGTTAAGAAAGAGAATCTCGGTGGGCTGTTGGCCACAGAGAGATACATGTCTCCTGTAAGTGCAGTTCATCACACTTTGGCTTTGTAGGTACTCACAAGTGGATGCTAAGAGCCTTCTGGACACTGCAGATACGGTCATCCATCACAGAAACAACCCTCGTGAAGTCAAAACACTGATTTAAAATTGAAGAAACACCTAGGAAAAAAGGTAGCTGGAGGGAAAGAAGAGAAGTTGGGTAAAGCGGAGCTTTTGTGATTGCAGTGTCTAAGCTTTCACACTTACTTTTTGGAAGCACTCATGGGTCATTGAGGGCTGCTTTGCCTCTGCAGCCCTGGGACATGCCCTCCTGCCATGGGCACTGTACGCTTAACGAGGTTACAAATGAGAAATGTGCAGCTGAAGGTTTAAACAAACAGGAGTGCGGCCAAGCCAAATGGCTTCTCCTCTGGACATAAAGATAACAGGGGCTGTCTCTGACACCAGCTATGTGGGCTCAGCCATGTGAGGCAAAATGAGGATTTATGTGTGCAATACTACTGGTGAAGGAGCCTGTCTGGGCTGTTTTGCTAATTAAAATAATCAATCAAAGCCTGTGACCGTAGCTGGAGAAGGTACATTTGTTTTAGTCCCAACTCACGGAAAAATTGACTGCAAGAAGAAAACAAATACAAAATAAAATAAAGCATAGAGAAATCGTAGCGGTTTTATCAGTCCAGCAATTACTTGGTGAACTGCCACTGAAAAACAGCCACATGGCCCAGGGTGAGGATGAACACAGTAAATGCTACAGCAGCAAAGTTCCCTTAAAAGGGTTAATCCTGCAAGATGAGGATGCTTCTCTGTGTACCACTGGCGTCAACGAGAGCTGATGTGCTCAGCATCTCGGAGGCATTCCCAGTACCATACTGGCACATCCCATACACTTGAATCACTGTGCATCCCCACTGACTTCTGGCCAGACAGAAAGAGTTGCATGCATGATGAGTGCAGCACTTTAAACTAAAATCCTGTCAAAAGGAACTGGAAAGAGGGAAGCAAACAATGCACATAGTTTCTCCCATTACCCTAAAAAAAAAAAAAAAAAGTTAATTCAGGAGCAAAAGAAATGGGAAACCCTTCCAGCTCAATAGAAACTGCATCTATGGAGATAGGATTAATCATTAATCCAGAAGCTGTACGGGGAACTGCAATGACACAGACTGGACACACTGAGATGTCCATCCTCGAGGCCAAGAAGACAGTGATAGCTATTTTTTTTAACTCTCTTTTACATTTCTGCCATCTCCACTGTGCGAGAATTGGAGTACGTTTCCCTTTCCACTTTGGCTAGAGTCCTGCTTATCAGACTAATGACCAGAAAAAACAGAGAGACACAGAAAATTCACAGAGGCAAAGACAACCTCTCCTTGCTCTCATTCCAGCTCCCAGGGTAACCTTGAGGGCTTGATGCCCCTTCTGCTCCCTGTGAGCAGCTGATCCCCACAGCTTCATGTTGGCCATGCAGCAATCCATCTCTCCCTTCGCTTCCTGCTGCTTCCCATATAGACCAAAAACTGAGGATGCCTTTGATAGCCGGTAAAGTCAAATACGTCTCAAAAAAGGCAGCTCTTGGAAGATCGGATTGACAGAGTGCTAATGTGGTTCCATCCCTGTCAGCAGATTTGTCAGAAACCATTACTTCTCTCCTGCTTGTCCACCAAAAAGTCCTGCAGCCGAAAGATCAAAAGAGACAGCAGCCGATCCACACCTTCCAACCTGCCCTGAAAACACGAGGTTTGACCCCATTCCTGCTGGGTTTCTCGCCACCAGCAGCTCAGGAGGTTGTACTTTTCCAACCTGAAGCTGCTGGTTCCCAAGGACATTCAGAGCAATGGTCATAATTTTTCTCAAACCCAGAGCTTACGGTTGGACATGCAGCTTTCCTGGCCCAGGTCGTCTTCTAAAATAACCCAGCAGACAAAGCCCTGAGCAAGTGGAGCTAATGACATGAATTCACCATGAAGTATTGGATCCTCGGAACGATGTTAGTTGATGTAGTACAAACACAAAGATTTAGAGAGAAAGCCATGCTAGAAAGGCAGTCTTTGAGGAGCAAGTTTTACCAATTAAATTCTTGAAAAAACCTTTAAGATTTACTGATGAAAAGCCCGATGTAATTGCTCAGGGATACAAGACTGGGTGATCTCTTTTTATTAACTGGTCTATTTTTCCCATGACATCTTTTGATTAGACTCATAACCCCTCCATAGACACTTTCATCTCTAGTACTGTCAAGATCACTGTAGCTAGATTGACCCTAGTAGCACAAAACAGGGAGGTATACTTTAATTACACTGGAATAATTTAAACCAGAGATCAGCTATACCGAGAAACAACCACAGGCAGAAGTGGATGTAATATGGACGCTGGATTACTGGATTTGCCTCACATTTAATGGAGCTCTGACACATACATGTAGAGCCATAATCATCACAAGCGGGAAGGGACCCACCAGGATCACCAAGTCCAACTCCTGGCTCCACACAGGACCACCCAAAAACCAAACCCTGTGTCTGAGAGCATTGTGGAAATATTTCTTGAACTCCGTCAGGCTCAGTGCTGTGAACACATCCCTGGGCAGCCTGTCCCAGTTCCTGATCACCTCTGGGTGCAGAACCTTTCCCTCACCCCCAGCCTGACCCTCCCCTGTCCCAGCTCCATGCCGTTCCCTCGGGTCCTGTCGCTGTCCCCAGAGAGCAGAGCTCAGCGCCTGCCCCTCCGCTCCCTTCGTGAGGGAGCTGCAGGCCGCCATGAGGCCTCCCCTCGGCCTGCTCTGCTCAGGGCTGAACACACCTGCTCTGTCCCAGATGCAGAATCTGGCACTTCCTCTTGTTAAACTTCATAAAGTTGGCGATCTCCCAGTCCTAGAGTTTGCCAAGATCTCTCTGCGAGGTTTCTGTTACTTCAACAGCTCCTCCTAATTTAGTTTTGTCTGTAAACTTAGTACACATTTGAGTCCTGCATCCAGATCATTTATAAAAACATTAAAGAGAACTGTCCCTACAATGCAGTCCTACAGAACCCCAGTAGTGACTGGCTGCAAACCTGATGTAACCTTTACAACCCTTTGAGTCTGACCCATTTACTAATTGTTCACTTATTGTATTATGTATTCGTCTACAATATGTTTTACACAGATGCAAGAGCTGAACTGTGTGTAGTAGGCTTCGCATTTCCACAAAGCAAAAATACTACATCATTTAAGTGAAGATTCTTGGTCTGTTTTGTGTATCATACACATGACATAATGAAGGACAAAAGTCAAAAAATGTGGCTCAGGAGACTCAGGTTAGACCTAGGAAAAAACCTTCCATCAGGAGAGTAATGCAGAACCATTTTCCAGAGAATCTCCATCTCTCGAAGTTTTCAAGACTTACTGAGAGTCGTGCTTCCTGGGCAAGCAGCTCGCATGGTCCTGCTTGATGACCTCTAGGCACCCCATCCAACCAAAAACGTTCTGTGATTCTGAGAAAAAGCCTTGACTGATCTGACCTGGTGTTGGCTAGAGTTTAGTTTTGGCTGGAGGTTCAGACAGATGAGATCAACCTCTAGAGGTCACTTTTCAACCAACATTGCTATGATCCTACGATACTGGGTATGTACATATTCAAAAATGGTTATTAAATATATGGAAATACTGGTAATGATATCTATCATATAACAGATACTTGGTGAGGTGAACAGAACAAGTAGGTGGTTTCAGGTGATCACATTTGGCACCCAACTTCCACTGCTTGGGATCAGGACTTGGGCTTTTACATTTCTCTGCTTTGCTAATTTCTAATAGAGCACGTTCCAGGTAGATCAGCCGTGATTTTACTTGCTCTCAGAAAGTTTGTTTCAATGGGGAAGCAATTCTCATGTGTTGTAGATAAAAATCACATGGCCAAGAGCAGCTTGGTGTTGAGTCTCAGGTCATGAGATACATGGCATATTAACCTGGATTTACAAAGTGGGGTTATATGGATTCTGGCCAACTCCAATGCGGCGTTGCACCTACCAGTGGAAGAGACACCCAGGGACTGCAGGGATTAGTAACAGGCCACAGAGACCTCACATGTACAAATGCTTCCTTTACATCCAACCTGCGTCACATCTTTAGCATGGTTTGTGCAAACTGACTTTGCTTTTCCGCTCCTGGAGAGTAAGAAAACAATTCTGCCTGCAAGGAATTTTGCTTCAATAGAAGTATGTGCAACTTAAAGCCATCTCCTACCTAGGCTTTACTGAATGTGCATGTTAAACTTGATTTTTAAAATAAATTGAAGCACTGCCATAATGGTTTGCCTAAAGCTAGCAATTGCTTTTATGTAACTTACAGCTCCACGATCAGCCTCAGTGGAGAACTTACACATCTGCAGATGACTTACATGGGAGCCTTGTAAAAGCTTCCACAAAAGCCAGTAACTACTCCAAATGTTTCCCCTAGAGGAAGAATTATCTAAAGAAATATTTAAAGGAATAGGGAGATTCAGACTCCCACAGAGAGACAATTTTGTCTCTCATTTCCAAATGAAAAAGAGGATTCAGGACTCCGGGGTTCAGCTAGAAACCCTGCCACCGACTCGGTCAGTCTTAACCTCTTGACATTTTGGCTGTACAAA
The DNA here is from genome assembly GCF_009819795.1 of Aythya fuligula. Taxonomy (NCBI): domain Eukaryota; kingdom Metazoa; phylum Chordata; class Aves; order Anseriformes; family Anatidae; genus Aythya; species Aythya fuligula. The sequence continues at coordinate 2,112,402 of NC_045559.1, forward strand.
CAAAACGAACACACCACGCAAGAGATGAAAACGCCTGCAAAGCACTTCATACTGTTTCAGACACTACATCACCATAAAATAGTTGAAACGCAAGGACCAGAACCACAGGTGATGCCTCTGAAGCTAAACTTGTCCTTGAATGGGAAAAATCCAATTGATCAGCCAAGCCTGGGCCTTAATGGATTTTGATCGCTGGAAGCCAGCCTGAAAAGACAACTAATTTGTTTACACTAATAAATAATAACATCTACTTGCTATCATAGCATGCACCCACTCACTACTGGTGAGCCATTTAAATGCCACTCACTGTGACCATTCTTCTTCTTAATACCCAGTAATTTGACGGGAAGAAAACATGCCAAAGCCACCAGCGACATCTCCTTGGAAAGTCACAGGCGAGTGACTTTGTGTGCAGGGTAAGCGGTGTGGGCGATGGGGTAATTAGCTCCAGCAAGTCATTATCCTGCAAACAGCTGCACGCTCTGACTTCTGAAGGAGTTGTTTTTGTTTTTTTTTGCTGGGTTTTCAGCCGCTGGAGCACTGCCAGAAAGCTCTCATGCCCGTCATCTGCGCAATTCTGTGCTAAAAAACAATGGTCGTGCTGATGTTTTGAGGGAAAATCCCACTCTGCTGGTACAGAGCTTTATGATAGAAGCAACGTGCACTTTTTTTTGGATGGAGACAAGGTACCACACATCCAAGGCCACTGGTAATAGCGCCCACCTAGCTGGAAAGATTTATCACTTCGACACGAACCGTACAAGAACAGGCTAGAGGAAGCTGTCGAGCTGCTTGTAGCCTAATTTGGTATTGATTTAAACAATTACAGCATAAAGTTTAATGTGGAATAATTCTGAAACAAATTAGTTTCATGGTTATTCAGTCCCTCTTAAAAGGAGACGGATTTACAATATTTTACGTGTAAAGCTGGAAGAATGGAAAATAAAACAATCCTCCTCTTTAACTGCAATATTTACAACGGGCAGCTGAATTCTTTTTTTGGGGGGCATAATCTTTAAAGAACTGGATTCGTCTGTGAGGACACGATGGCAGAGGATGCTAGAAAACCTCTCATCTCTAAGCTAATTCAGTTCAAACATGTGCTGATAGTTATCAAAAAGCAGCTATTATCAGCCTGTGCAGTGGGAACTGATAAATCCCTGCAGTCGTGTTCAAATCACAGCTCTAGCTCCTGTTGCAGAAGCTTCTGAAAGATCTTCAGGATAGAAAGGAGTGGCATGGCTGAACCATGAACCCCTCCACGAACAACACGAGGCAGGAAAAAGTAACACAGCCCCGGGAGAGAGGTGCAAGGATCATTCATGCTACACACCATATTTTCATTGTACCCATGATGCGATGAGGGCAAAGATTTCAGGCTCCAGCACTGTCAATGTAGTAATAGCCCTTTTTCTTTTAATGTAAAATCAATAAAATTATTTTAGGGAGCTATTTGGATGACTTGGTTCAAAGAGGCAGCAATTTTTCTTCTCTTTCACAAAATTACCCTTCTATAATGTCGGGAACAGGCAGACCTTCTGACCATGTACATTTTGACCAAGAATAATTCCAGTTCAAAATGATTTCCATCCATCATGAGAAGTAAATTATAGGGACCGGACGAGAAAATTCCAACCCATTCTGTCTCTTCAACCCCAAATGAACTTTAAGAAAATGTATTGATATAACACATTGTCATTGGCTACCAACGGAGCTACAGTCCACAGAAATACATTATTGCATTAAGAACCCAAAACAAATTTGTAAGGTTAACAGCCCTTATGGTCCTGCTCCAAAGCTTACATGCTAATATTACTGTAAAATACTTTCAGCTCTCAGTAAGGTCAGACGCCTGCGCAGGCTGAGTTCAGGCTCTCAGCCGCTTTGATGCTCAGAAGACAAAACAAAAGAAAGGCAAACAACACACAGTACAGCAGAATACACCTAATTATTTCTATTATCCCCAAATTAACTTTAAGCAACTTCCACAATGAAGCCTTCAAACTATGAATAAGCAGAGTTTTGCTTCTTATTCTAACTCACAGTTTCAATCTTTAGATTGTTTTCTTGTTGTGGAAGCCTGAACTGCCCTATTTTTTTTTTCTACCCCGTTCTGAAAATCAAGGTTTGGAAGACTTCTACAAGTGTCACAGATTTGGCTGATTTCTCTTCTCCTAGGCACTTGCAGTGGTGAGGGATTACTAGCACTGCAGATAACTGCAAAACAAGGGTGTATTTTGTCATTTCTTCCCCTCTCTGCTGTGCCTCTGCTATCCCTGCCCAGCCAGTGCATTTGAGTTCTTGATCTATAAAACTCCTTCTGTTCTCATTAAAGTTGTTTTCAATACTCAGCTGTTGTTTCATAACCACTCCTGCTGCGATTTTACTATAACATCTTACACCTGATTGGCAATACTTTTGCAGTGCCAAGGGAAAAAAAAAGACAAATGTCATCAAATCCATCTTCAGCTCACAAGAGGGCTCAACATGAGACATCCAGTCATAAACTGCTCTCGTTGCAATGCCCTGTTGCAAACATTGTGCATGCTCAGTGAACGGCGAGGCTGAAACAATTTTTATGTTGGTTTCTGTTTACAATGGGTTTTATTCATCCACTTCTAAGTTTTGATAGCAGAGTTTGAGAACGCTGTTAAAGCTGTATCTTGGGAAGAAACTAGTCCAGGGATGCTGTGCCTGCTCCAAGACATCATTTTAATTTGTGGAGATTTTCTAAACCATGTAGAGAAGATTCTGGCTCTATTCTAAGGATCCCATTCCCCTCTACAGACTTCTGAAAACTCTCAGAAGGAATCTAATTTTGCTTTGCCTCTGAAAGAACCATCCTATACCCATCCCCAAAGCATCCAGATAGGCACAGCTTTAGCAACCATTAATAAATGCAGAAAACCTAGGGACTTCTCCCAAATAATAACACTAACAACAGCTATTACTGTTATTAGATATCATTAAAATATGCACATACTTTAATGATATAAACTAAGGTGGAAAGCAGCTGTACAAATCTGAGGAGATGCACTAAGTTTCTTAAGAACATTGTAAATATTATCGATCCCCGAGGAGACGATTTTATAGATAAGAGGGAATTATTTAAAAGGATTAAAAGAGCTTGACCCAAATCACAGCAAGAGTCGGAGCTGACAGTTAATTCATTCCTTTCAGTCCCATGCAACAAGTATAATAAAAGAATATTTTTTTGAGGCTTCTGAACTGTCCTGTTACCCATGTAGTTAGGCTGAGAAGTGTGTTTATTGCTATTATCACTGCTCCACATCAGAGCTTTAAAATCTGTTTCATAAGAGACCTCTCATATAAATACTCTTGACTTCAAAGCAAAATCTCTCAAATCTCTCTTATCTGGCTGAGGAAGCAATACAGCTGCCTCGCTGCACCAGCACCACATAAATCACAAACACACTGCGCTTGGGAGGCAGCAAAACCTCGTCTCTGCTCCTCCCTGGTAGTTTGCCATGTGTGTTTAGTCCAATTGCGCAGCTCTGTGATTTGTGAGCATCCCCAGAACTTCTAAGGGAGACACACATCATCAAAAACCTTGAAAATTAGCTTTTTCTGTAGGGCTCTAAGGCTGGTAACGAGTCATCATGATGGCAGCCAGGTGCTTTAATAATGGGATGTGTCAGGCAAGATGTAAGGATTCCATTAGTTGCATATTTGGCATATTTATCAAGAGAGACACACTCACCTACGCACCTGTGTATAGAGAGTGGAAAAGGAAAGACTATGTATATTAGAAGTAACACTGCAAGAGACTGCAGTTAACATTAATAGACAAATTTTGTGTGTTTGTGTCAGATACACAACTGGGTCGTGGTTAGATGGACAGGAAGAGATCACTCAGATCTCAGTTCCTACCTGCAGGAGAGGCCTCTGCACCCCTAGGATCTTCATGGTGTCTGCATTAGCCAGGATCTTGAGGGGATCAGATGCCTTCGTGACTCCTTCGATTTCCTTGTTGATCTCAGCCAGGACCTGATTGAGGAAGATGTTCTTGATGTACATGGTGAGGAACTCACGAAGTGGACACTGTTTGGCCGGGCCGAGCTCCATGGCATGCTCTATCTCCTTGATAAATCTGGAAAACACAAAAGGAAGAACGCAATGTAGTTCAACCATGTAGTTAGAAGTGTTCGTGTTGCATTTCCAATCCCTACATATGAGAGCTGAGCACCAGCACTGGGGGAGACGAGACAGACCATGATGTGAGGCATGAGGTGTAGAAAAGATTTATAAGGTGGCCATCAAAATATCCATAAAACGCCAACAGCTGGTGAGACAGACTCGATGGCTGGAGAAGGAGAACCAACAAAGTGAAGAACTGGTGAGAATCCACGCCCTACACATGATTCCTGTTTATCAGTTCAAAAATCGCTGGCTTTGCTCTACTTGAGACATACTGGAAAGACCTCTTCTTTTAAAATAACCCCCTCAAAATAATCAGGATGTCAGAAATCACTTTGAAAAGGCCAACGTCCTTCTGGGGTTGGTCACTCAATTCCCACAGGTGAGTTCTCCATCTCTAAAATGAACACATTCTAGTTCGAAGTCTAGAGATACCACGAAAAAAAAAAAAAGAAGCAATGCAATGTATATTATGCCACTGTCATACTGCATTATGTCTGTCTGTATTATGCTATATTTTTATTATGCGTTATTGTTCCATTCTAGGATCCCATTCCTGCGTGTGCAGAGTACCAAACCGATTCCGGGAATATTTTAGCACAGAACGTTTGCCATCCCCTCCTGCAAAATATCTTTATCTCAGTGATGCCATCTGTTTACCAGATAGGAGTTTCTACTAGAAACTACCCCATCAGGTCTTTCATTTACATTTGAGGCAACAAAATAAGTCTCCCCTTCAAATTTGTATCTATTTAACTAATTAGGGATTGAGTATCAGTGGTCTTAACAGACTGAGATATTGTGAGATAAACATGGATGGCAATTGTGTTGTCTTTGTCATCACTGCATGCATGTGCTTTCCTCTCTGTTATATTTTAATTCCCCTTCTGGATGGGCTGGGATTGTTTTCATCTTTGATTTACAGATCAGTAGCAGAAGCAAGTGTTTGAACCTGGATGTCCCAATGTACGTGGCATCACCCTCTGCACCCTGAAAGCCACCTCTTCTTCACTACAGCCGATTTTTTTCTGTCGATTGAGACATTTCTAACAGTTTCAGAGTGGCTAGCATTTACTAGGGATGACCTCGCTAAGTCATTAACTTAGGGATGACTTTTGGGGAATAACCATATCCCCCCAAACTTCAACGAGTTGTTTCATTGCCCGTAAATTTTCAATCTCCACGTTCAGCATTCCAGAGGCAGCTTCCCTTCAAAGGACTGACTCCAGAGCCCCTGTCCATCACAGCAGCATGATTTCTTTCAAATCTAAACAATTTGCTCCCTAAAGCCTCTGCGGTGTTGACTCCATCAGTCCGGAGCGACGCATTTTGGCGATGCAGATATTGCTTCGGCAGAGGGACCCTTCACATGAAGTCTGAAAAACACCTCTCCAAGGAGAGATGCTGCATGGAGAGAAGTGCAGAGGACGGCAGTTTTACTCCTTGGCTTTCACAGATCGATAATGTGACTAGGCTTTATCAAACGGGGAAGCTGTGGAGTCATTTGGGAAGGGAGCAGAGCGACCACCCCTGAGCTTATCTCTGAAATAATAGGACTAATGTCACCAGCTCTGGGTGACAAACGCTGATGCTCTTAAGGGACTGCTGTCACGGCTGATGGAGCCACATTAAACTGACTTACTGCATTTTTTTCCGTGTCTGCCAACAAATTCGTAATATACTCCAATTTCTCTGTAACCTGATTTACACTGCGCTTTTGATGCACAGAACTCATAAAAAAAAAAGTGAATTAACTCTTATAATACCTGCACCACGTAGCTGAATACCACCGTGTCTCTTTCAGATGGGAAAAGCGAGACAAAGCAACCTGAATTTGAAATAAGCAACTTTCAATAAAGTGAAGGGAACAGCTCGCTGTTCAATAATCTTTTAAAATGCTGAAAAATGGCTAAGCCAACACAAATGCAAAGCAACTTTTAGAGGGAGAACGGCCACTTACAAACTTCCAGCAAACTAGAAGAGCTCGGATGTGCTGACCTACAGTAAACTCCTTATCCCGTAATAGCTTGATGGAGTTTCTAAGTGTTCCCCACAGCAGAGAGTGAATTGCTTGCACGAGGCCGTAGGAAAGGTCAGTGCTACCAAAAGGTGTAATTAGGAACTTTGGGCTCCCAGTGCCTGGCATTAATCACCAGCTCAGATCTCTCCTAAAGACCCACACTTCGATCTCCAGCAAACTTTATCTTCATTAGAAAACCGAATTCTTGGTGGTTGATGTGCTCTAACAGGCTTTAATTTCGCAGCGTAAACAAGACAACCGTGGTTCGCTTCATACTGGTAAGGATCAAAAAATACATCCTTATTTCACTAGATACCAACCACGAAGTAATCACAGATTAGGAGAAAGCTACTAGATGGCAATGACTCCGCAAGAGGGGATTTTATGAGTGCTCAGCAACACTTGTGATAAAGAACAAATGGTCAAGAGCTTAGGAAAGCAGATTTCAACTTGATAGCAGGAAAAAGTTATTAAGAATGAAGCTGTGCATGGCACGGAGGACAAGAGGATATGGGTGAGAGACCTTCAGTTTGAATGTTCAAGGATAGCTCGATTAAATGATAATGGTAATGAAAAACAGACACTTTCTGAGGTCTTCATTTAATCAAAAGATCTCCAAGGAAGAAAATGGACGTAGAGAAAAGGTAAAGAAAAGCATATGGATGTCTGAGCATCTCCTGCAGTGGGGAAGAGCCCTAAAAGTTCAGAGATTTCATATTCTAGTGGTACAACTACATTACCACTTCGTACAGCATAAAAAAAGGAGGAGGATAAGGGTCCTATCTGCTGTGACATGCTGCAGTTGAAGGACGACCCGTCCTCATCACATCTTCACCAGCCAGGGGTCCTAACTGCAGGGGTTCCCAGCGAACACAGCACTCGAGGCAGCGACTGCTCAGCTCCAACCTGCACCCTGCCAAGGGGGAAAACCCCTTCGAGCACATTACCAGGATGGCTGAGCAAGATATAAATACATAAAAAAAGATATAAATATCCAAATATAAATGCACAGCAGATTTGCACCAAGAATCCTCCTACCACTTTACACTGCAGCAGTGATTCACTGTGTGTGTTCTGCATTGGCAGGATTATACAGACTGCCATCAGAAATAGATTATTTATTGGAAAACATTGATTTGATGTATTTCTTAAGAGAACTAAGGATGTGAAATCGAACACTGAAAAGTCTGGGAAAGAAAGGATTGGAGTGACTTGTGTCACCCTATTTTGGCCTGCTGTGCATGATGTTGTGGTATAATTACAAATTACATAGTGGCACACTACTGCTCTCATCAGCAGATCCTTGTCTTGTTTCAGGAACCTGAAGGTCAGTGTTCAATGGGGGAATGTCACCGGGCTCGGACTCTGCAGCCCTTTACTGCATGGCTGGAGCAACGTAGCAGCAAATCCCTGTGATGTGAAACGAGAAACTTCTGCTGCTGAGTCCCACCAAGCTGTTGGCACCGAGCTTCGTTCTTCTTCCCTCCCATTTCTTCAGGATACTCCTGCTTCTGTGAACTTGGCCACCAGTTCTCTTATTCTCCTGAATCCCAAAACCACTACACTTCTATATTTCTCCTCTCTTCTTGGCTCTTAGAGCAGACAACACCCTCCTCTGGGCAGCAAGAGCCCCGCAGGTATGAGAGCCCCAAAATCCCTTGGCTCAGAGCCTGCACCTTTGCAAGGTCCTTGCCCTTAGCTCCGTCCATTTTGGGTACAGCAGAGTTGTACCCATCCAGAAGCTTAGCCATCATCAACTAGAAGCTTTTGACAAGGGTGTGAGCACTGCACTTCTCCAAAATTGTGTAACTCAGCCAAATTTTGGTGTGCTTTCAGAAGAACGGCAAAAGGCCCAACCTTTACAGGAGAGCTCTTCCTGAGAAATGCGAAGATGCGAATTCCCAGCCTGAAGATTTTCCAAAGAAAAGGTCACCAGAATTTGCTAACATGTGCAGTGTATTTCTTCTCTTTCTCAGAAAGAAAAAGTATTTTAGAGATATTTTTTTCTAAAATTAAATCTAGCCCCAGTTGGCAATTAAAGACCAGCCAAATTACAAGAAAGTGAAGTTTTATAAATGGGAAGCATTGGGTGGCATTAAAGACCTAACAGATACTCTCTATTTTCTGCTTTGCAGACACATTCACAGGCACACGCGGTGTTATTTATTTATTTAAAATTCAAATACTTCTGGTTAACTTATCCTAACATAATTTAATCTTTATAAAGAAAAAATAATGTTTAAGAGCCAGAATCTAAGAAAAATATCCTAAAAGTACTTTCCATAAATGCTTCCATTTATTCACACACATTCGCCACGTAACTATTAAGATGTCAGAAAAAGCAATTTGACCCATGCCTATCCCAGAGATCAACGTTTATGTCCGTGTGTGAACCAGCATACCTGATACAGAATCACACTTTTGTTGACGATACTCTTGGAGAGAGTGAGTAAAAATAAAAGCGGTGAAACCTTAGCATTTTCATGACGTGGAACACCAAGGGAGGTAGATCTGGACACACAACGCATGCATGGCTCTTCAAATGGGTTGTGGACGTATCTGCACATGCATCAAACCAAATGACCAGAAAAAACTCACCACGATGGTGAAAGGCAGGACTTTTATCCCCTACTACTTTCTTTTTACTCTCCAAAGAGTGAAATTTGAGATAAGGCTCCCTGTAAAAACAGGCCATAAAGAAGGCCTTGGAGGAACAGCTTTATTCACATTTCATTTGCTTCGATGATTCTGCTAGAAAAAGAACCATTTGGTTGTAATATAGTAGGGTTTCTGAAACAGTATCAACAACTGCATTTAAAATCATCTCTCACCGGCACATGAAAACTGAAAAAAAGCCTATAAAGGTTAACACACTGTGCGGGTATATTCTCTAAATGCCTGAGAATGAACCATGTGGCACAGCTGGGATAGAAAATTCCCCTAATGCTGAGCAATTACACTTATTTATCATAACTACCGTAGTTTCTAGACCTACAAAATGCAAAGATGCTTTATCTGAATAAAAATGCAGAGAGGTTTGTCACCAGTTTTTGGATAATGGTCACTTGTAGACAGTCCTGGTAATTGGTTCGGACCCTAAAAAGGCTTGTTGGGATGTCCTGAAGAAGATTTTTACACAATGTCTGGCTAGGTTAGAGTTCTTGAAGAAAGCAGACGAGTTAAAAAGTAGAAATCTGCATCTTATATTGAATTCAGAACCTGCATTTTCAAAATGATGCACAATTTTTAACTTATTTTATCTTCCTATGAAAGCATTTGAGGTGATTTGTGGCTGCAATTAAGCATTCCCCTTAGACAGAAAAGCACTTTCAGTAAAATGAAGTATCTCTTTGTAAATGACAGTCATTTGGATTAAAGAAAAAAAAAAAAAAAGGCAAACCATTTCACAAAACTTAATTCATTCTAACTCGCAACTTAATTGCCTATGAGGACTGTCTTACCTGGGCTGAAAGTGCGTAATAAAGAACATAAAGCCTCAAAAAGCTATATGGATTGATTTAGAAACCTACAACTTTCACCTTCCCTAGGCTTTCTTCTGTCTTCTTGTTATCAGATCTCCTCTAAAATACCATTAAAAGAAACTGAAGACATGTCATTGGAAGTGCATAACATCAACTACCCCTGTTTTTAATGATGATAATACGACCTGAAATTCCCTTCTCAAACAAATGAATGACAGCAAAAATAAGAAGTTCCAAAACCTTATTAAGATTTTTTTTTTTCCTTTCAGACATTCTGCCTGAATTTATGCTCCAGCTTGTTTAATTTTCATGTGACACTATAACTGTTCTTTTCTCTCGGTGATTGAAGCTTCAAGTAGCCAGAATGAATGATTTGGTGAGCTTCCACAAAGCAAGGAACTACCTGAAAGCCTTCGAAGTAGACACTGGTTATGGACAGAATGACAAATCCCAAACTGGTTGCTCAGACCCGAGGCAATTAGGGATAAAATAGCCAAGACTTTAGGTTCTTGAAGGTGTGAGGACACCTGGAAGACCCTGAGTTGGTCATTCCCTGTTGAGAAAGCCTGCCTACCCCATTAGGGGGTGGGCAGGCGTACTATTAGGGATGGTAGTACCCCATTAGGGATGTTCTCCTGCCAAACTCTTTGTCAGGCACAGCTCTGACTCCTCATTTATTGCCTTTGTGATAACATGGCCACACAAAGAGATAACCTCAATAACCGTGCAACCAACCTGGTACTACTGATTTAAGTCGTTATTTCAGCATGCCACTAGTTCACAGACTGATCTAGCTGGAATGAAACCTAATTCTCCTCCATCCCACAGCGTGGTCCATCTTCTGACCCCTCTTCTCTGCCAAAGTGAGAGGACCGATGCTCCCAGACCAGAAGGTACTGACCTCTAAATATATACAGAATACTACAAATACAATTAAATTAAAACACCCACTGCAGCTCACAGACCAGAGATCATTTTTTTATTGAAGATCAATCCGGTAGGTACTAAAGTAACAGAAAGCTCATTATTTTGTGTAAAAACTCGACGATAGGGAATTATTTTGGTTACATTATCACTTACCCCAGGATTGATATTCCTCTGAGGAGCATGCTGCTGATAAATATCATGGCTATAAACAAGATAATAGAGCGGCTTCTGTGCAAAGTTAGTACAAAGGGAGCTATGTGCAGGGGACAACAGCAGGAAAAAAGGTTTTAGCTCTTCTCTAGGTGACCCAAAATGTGATTATAATTTCAATTATAATCACAATAAAAGTATAAACAGTGCTGGGACACTCAATGGTGATTTAACTATGCAAAGTGCATTTAAACCCTTAGCAAAAACAGACAAATGACTTTGAAATATTCTGAAATATTATAAAGTGTAGAAAACACCCAAGAAGGCAATGACTAGGAAAAATCACTAGTGTTAACAGAGAATAACACATTTGGAGCATTTTTCACTAAAATACTAAGTTTTCAGCTTGAAGGAACTTACTGGCAGTACTGGTCAGACTGGTGACCACATCAGTCTGAGACTGACGAGAGGTCTGGGGTGAATGGTCAAATTATAAAGTCACTCTCCATCCTTCCAGTCCCCCCTTGTGCAAGCAGAAATCCCCACTCAAAATTAGCTTGACTAGGTGATAAAAGCTTCTGTCACCACAGAGCAGACAGCTTTAGCTCTGGAAGATGAAAAAGCCTAGAACTACTTTTTTAACAGCAGCTATAAAAATATGAGGTTTAAAGAATTTATTTCGGTCTTGTAGGTGCTCATCCACAAGATCGAGGTAAGTAACACTTCTCTCCCATGCAGGTGTAATATAAAAATAAGTATGTCATCGCCTCCAAGGTACTACAAACAGTACACAGTCAGAAAAATATAATATTATTATTTAACAGTCAGCTCGTGTTAAAAATATTGCTTATTTAGTGCTCTCTTAACTCTTGAAGCACAGGACTTTCAAGCAGCAGACAGACCAAGTGCAATTTCTTGTGATGTCTCCAGAGGGGAATGTTGGCTAGTGTTTGGACCACAAGATGCAGAGTCAGAACTAATCAGATCTAAAGTTGCAGCATGTAGAGAGATGTGTATCCGAGCTTGAATAGACATCATACCCTGCAGCTTCCAAGCCTCTCTCCAAGCCACCAAGCCAGAACCACGAGCAGTATTAGCAAAGCCACGGAGGATTTTTGTGCAGAGATGGAACCTCACAGGCAAATTTTAATGGGTTAATTACAACTTTCCCAATTGCATAATTGGAAGAGCACCCCACTTTTCCATACCCTTCCTCACAGTCTTAAAGCTGCTTTCATTTGCTTGCTGGTGGGAAAGAAAAGCACGGCCAGGTGAGGAAAAGACCGAATTTCCAAGCTTTGCTGTTGCAGACAGCACTCAGCTCGCTGTATTTGGAGCCCTGGCAGTTGCTGAACACCTTCATTAACAGCCTCCAGTGTGGGCATGGCTAAAAACATCCTTCTGCTCTGCTTCAGCTGTGTAACAGCAGCGTGGGGGCACTGCTGTAAAGCCTCTTCCTTGCTGTTCATTCTCATCTTGTCAGAGGTAAATCCCATCTGCCAGAGCAGTGATTCCCTCAGTGAAGCCGGCACAACAAATTCCTGCATGGCCAACATTAGCAAGAGCCCACCTGATGGAAAGCTCTGCCATCTCACATCCTCCATCCTCTCATCTCTTGCGAGGGCACAAACAAGCTTCAGGACACGGCTGCATTTACATCCCACACAGGAGCTGCCAAACCTCCGCTAATACCCAGACGTGGCTTTCCCCAAACTGCTAAATCTAAGCGAGGAACAGCCTGGTTATGACCCTCATTGAGAAACCGAGTTTCAAAAGGAACAAAATGGCAAAACTTGGAGCTGTGACTATGAAATGCAAACTAGGAAATGCACAGCAACATCACAGTCTTAGGCAAAGCACGTGAAATGTACTGTACTGACCACTGGAAGAGAGCTATGCTACACTGCTTAGAAATAGAAGCTGGGTATATTTTGAGTATTTATAACAAGTATTTACATACTTGTTATAAATTTCTAAAGGCATTAGCTCCACTGGCACTCACTTCTGCAGAGTTAAAAAGCAGTCTTTTGGCCTGTGAATTTACAGCAGCGAAAATCTGTCTTTATTCCCCTTCTATCTCTAGACGCTGTTCTTGCAAAGATGTTGTTTCCCTTTCTGCAGATGAAACAGAGCAATTACCAGTGCTACATATAGGAATTTATACATCTGGAAGACCCAAGAGCAGCTCCTTCAGAGAGCAAATGCAGCACAGCTGCTTCTCTTTGAAGGCAGGCAAAAGGGGGGTAACTCGAGCATGGATCCCATCAGCTTGATCTGCTAACGTGGACGTTATAATAAGAATCATGGGTGCTCCCAGAGCAGCAGCTGCTGGTGAAGTTTGGGGGGATTTGCCCCCCTTCCCGTGGGTACAGGGCACATCACAGGATGCAACTTGTCCCCTGTAGGCCAAGGTGGCATCTCAGTGTGTGCAAAATCATCTCCACCTGCTTGGTATAGGGAGGTGATCTCCAACGTTGAGTCACGACATCTCAACTGAGGCATGGTAAGTGGTTGGATGTGTCCTGGTCCTTGGTGTAAAGCACAGCCCTTGGTTGATTTGGCATGCAGAAAGGGCCAGGAACATGTGGCTGGGAGGCAATAATTCATCAGAACTTGGTTGTTATGAATGTACCTCCAGATGCAGGATTCAGTCGGACCTCTCCTCACCTTGCCGTGTCCTGATGCAGTCCATGAGCTGCTCTCCGTAAGGTTTTCCCACCATGCTGCCTCTTTGCGATGGCTGCTGAAGAAACGCCCAGTAACTGCTCTAATTTGCCCAGCATTGCCTCGTTTTTTATGTCAGAGGCAGAACGACTGCTTGATGTTTTGATTATTCACAATAATGAGAAAAACAAGAATCCTAACTACCGACGATAACGCTGCCTGGGACATGGCTGAATTAATTCTGAGGTGACTCTTGGTAGCAACCTAAAAAACACCCCAAGGTTATGTTTTAAGCAACAAGAACTAGCAGGCGATGCTTGTTAATAAACGCAGAGCAAAGAGAAGATTTGCCTGCCTTCTACAAGCAAATTGCAGCTGTTGTTTGGCCTCTTCATTCCCTTCTGATCTCCCAGTCCACATAAAATACTGGAGGGATCTGGCACTTTGGAGCAATTTATTTATCCTACATGGCGTATACCCCATCAGAGAAATCCATAAACCCACACCTTCTCCTGGAAAGCACCTCAGTGTTAAGGGAAAAATGGTAGTTTGAGTACCTTTAGCACAATATGGGATGTAAAAGCAATGCCTGTGGCTCCCCACAAGAGTCATCCCTTGGTGCTGGCCTTCCACCCCCCTCATGCTCTGTGCAGTTTGTTCCACATCTTGACAGAGGTCTTTCAGACCAAACCTTGAAAACTAGAGCTCTGTTCACATCCTAAAGACCCCCTGTGGCAGATTTGGTAAAAGATGGGTTTTCACCCAGCAGCACCAAGATAAAAAGGTCACCACAGAGCGGGGTGTCAGGCTCGTTGTGCTCCACTAGGCCGCATTTCGGGGGGCTGCACGTGTGTCCGTGTGTGCAGCCTCCTATCAGCCCTACCTACACGGGTTCTTTTGGGAGTTGACTTCCACTTTTATTCCATGCAACCCCTACAGACTCCTAACTACGCTGTGAGGCCTTGGAGTTCAATCTGAGAACAGATAAAAAGTAGCTTTGGTCCCTATATGCCATGGGCCTCCTTTTAATCCTGTTGAGCCTGCTCTTTCAAATGTGAGGCTGAAGTGGGAAACCTGTGGCCAAACGTTTGTGTCTCTTCCTCATTTACTGAGGAATGTTGTGGGGTTGATTCGATACACAGAGCCTCACTTTCCCTGTAATGAAATGGAAGTAATGCTATGTGATTGCATGGGTGTGACAGTAAGTGATGAATGTTTGCAAAACATGAGATCCTCAGAGCTACAGAGGGGAAGGTTTCATTTAGATGCCAACACGCCACAGCTGTGCACATCCAGGTAAGAGGAAGATGTAAAGCTAACGGGGACAGCAAGGAGCTGTGGTGTGCAGCTCAGCAGCCAGCCAACGGGCTTCACCATCAGCCTGAAACATGGCTTTGATGAGCTGCTACTTGAACATTTGTCACTGAAAGAAAAATGTAAAAAATATTATTTTATGTCTTTAAAGTTTATATTAAACTGGGCAAACACTGCTCCTATACACAGTCACCCCTTTTGTCTTTTAGCTGTGCCGTCAAATCTCTTTTCTTCAGTCCCTGAAACCACCAGCTTCCAGCCCAAAATGAGACTGCTGTCGAGCAAAGCCTGCCAGTTGCCTTGAAGTTACAAGATTGCTTCATGATGGAGATGATAATCCAAAATGACCATGGAACTAAATTACCCACTGTCGATCCATTTGTAATTTAAATCCAATCCTGCAGAAGCCAGAAGATAAATGTACTAACCATGCTCAATCAATCTCTCTCTATAGAGAAGTTCTGTGATGCATTTATTTTACGTGAACCCGGGGCATGCGTATGCCCGGAGGCCCTTTCAGCCCAGCACTGACCATGGGAGAGTAAAATCCACAGGATCCCATTGCTTTGCCTGTTTGTGACTTGCTGCATCGATAAGGAGAGTGCTCTGCTTCCCACAGCACCACAAGAGGTAGCACGGCTTTGCTACTGCTGATGCCTTCGGTCCTGTGCAAGGTAGAAAATGCACGCAGCCTTGCTTAAGAAGCATTATAATTTTAAACAATCTTGACAGTCAATTCTAAACGAATTCCTGCCCATTGCAGAGAAATATCGTGAGGTTTCATTAAATGTGCCTAAAACGCTTTAGCATCATGCATCAATAAAGATGTTAACAGAACCATCACATAATGTCTTCCTATTACACAGAGCCATCTGAAATATGGAGTTCACTAACTTCAGCTTCTCCTATTAAATCCTATTTCCTTTAATGCCATATTACATTTAGTTTGTTGACCATCACTGAAATAGTGATACCCCCTGCCTGAACTTCACATTCTCTCCGAAGCACAACAGCTTTGTAAAAATTAACTTATTATTCATATTATTTTTAAATGTGATCTGGTGGCACACTCAACGTGCTCAAACCCCACAGCTCTCAATCTGGCTTCTGTAAAAAGTAACATATGCTGACTATAAATCTTTAAAATGGCTCTATTAATAGAGTAGCTGTGGTGACAGCTTTATAAATGGGCACCGTCTTTATGCAAACTGTTTTTTATTAGATTGCATTATAATGATTTGTAATACGAACGCAAGGATGGATTCTGGAGGGGACGGAAACCAGCAACAGCTCGAGCGAGCCAGCGGTTTCGGAGCCCGTGAACGTTGGGTGGCAGATTGTGGGCACTTGCGACAACAGACACCATCAGATTAGCTTTGCTGCACCTCTCTGCTCCTCTGCTTTTCCCGATCAGACAGCAAACAGTCTAATAACTGGCTCTGTGTCTGTCAATCCAATTACTTCCTATTTGCTCAGTGCTGACACTCCATTAAATAAGCAGACAGATGGCGCGATCTTTCATTAGCATCCAACTGGCTGATTAGCCTCCGGTGTGCGTACCAGGGTACGGCCAAACAATTAAACCAGGGGTTATTCCAAAAAAAAAACAACCACTTGGGGTAAATGGAAAGCCCAATCTAGGAGATCGGAAGCCCAGAACCCACCCTGGGATGCCCCAAAGTGGAGGGGCTTGATGGAGCTGCTGGCTCTAGGAGCACTCATGGCCACATGCAGATATCCCATCATAGCCACACAATGTACCCACCACAACTGTGTTGGCATCTCCAGGGAAGGGTGATGAGCATTTCTGGCTGTCCTCTCTGCAGCAGTTGGCTCTCCTTTCAGCTGATGTGGAGAAATGGCCAGGAGGCCCATTGTAACCACCTGCTGAAGGATGGTTGCAGCTCACAGCCCGCAACCTTGCAAGGATTTGGGAAATGCAGTTGTGTGGGCAACCTTGCTTTCTTCACATGCCAACACAGCTGCCATTTCTCAGTAAGAAATAAGACCGTGTCACCCAGGCAAAGAAATACAGCTCTGCGCCCCAGTCCATGTCCTACCTAGAAGTTCATTCCTTAACCTTCCTTGCCCCATTTTAATCCTGAACCCAATGCCATGAAAGATTTTGCCCCGAAACACATCAGATGAGGAAGAGTAACACAGATCTTAGATCATTTCCAGGTTGCTTATTGCCTAACCTGAGGATCTGGATGGGACAATATTTGGCTAATCATAGAATCATTAAGGTTGGAAAAGCCCTCCAAGATCATCTGGTCCAACCATCCCCCCTACCACCAATGTCACCACTAAACCATGTCCCCAAGCACCACGTCCAACCTCTCCTTGAACACCCCCAGGGACAGCGACTCCATTACCTCTCTGGGCAACCCGTCCCAATGCCTGACCGCTCTTTCTGAAAAGAAATTAAGGAAGTTGTTTTTTGTTTCTCTAAGAGCTAAGTTTACCACTGGTGAGTCTACTCACATAGTAAAAAATACTAATCTAAGTATAAAAGAGGTGAATTTTATAAGGAAACTGAGGCAAAGAGTAGCTATCACTGTACATGTGGGAACAGGATGTACATGTACCACAAATAGGTGTAGAAATAAGAACCTAAAAGCCTTCCTAAGGCCACAGCACCTCTGTAACCAAGTCACAAGTGTATCTAAGAAACATGAAGACTGCCTGACTTGGGCTCCTCTCCTGCCTTCTTCATCACTGCAGGGAAGGGCTCGGTTGGGTACGATCTTGAGAGTCCCAGCCCTCCCCGTATGAACAGTGATGCCAGAGGGCACCCAAGCCCATAAAACCCAGTTGTAGCGACCACGGGGGGTGATTGCACTAGAAATGGGGAAGCATTAATATGTTGAACCACTTTAAGCAGGCAACTTTACAACTCTTTAACGAGGATAACAATCTTGTGGCCATGGTTTGGGGGAAAAAACACAATCATTAAGTAGAGCATCATCTTTTCTAAATTATTCTGTTCCTTACTGATTAGGGAATAGCTGCAGAAAGCTCATTGCTCCTATTATTTCCCTCTTCTGAGGACAAACACTGTAAGCCTAGGGCCATGTCAAAACTAGGAGCACTGAGTAAATAAATACAAAGCCTTCTCTGAAGATTCTTGTTCCTTATCAGCCTGTAGTAATAAATACCTGGCGTGCTGCAAGGAGAACTGAGAAATGGGTAAAGCTGTTGGTTTGACAGCCCCGGGGAGAGAATTTATGCACTGATCACCAACAAAAGGATGCGCCAGCTCCTTTGGTACTCCTCCACCTGACTCAGAGGGACCTCCAAGCAGATGTCAGTTACTAGAGCTCCTGACATTCCTCAGTTAAAGGATCAAATAATGCCAAGCAGTATTTTTTTCCACCATTTGTGCAAGTAACTTATAGGTAACAGAACAGGAACCCTACTGATTTTCACATACAAGTTGACTTGAGATGCTATAGAGCCAAGTTGGGTTTTAAATGTATTCCCTCACCCCAATCACACCGAAATTATGAGAAGGGGAAGCAAGCAGATGAGTAGCAGTGTACAGTCTGAGCACAACTACTTCACCTTCTCGTTGACCTCACGAATGCACCACCATGGAAGAAAGCTCGTTGCCGTTCATGCCATGAATGTGGCACCCAACGTAGCCGTGCCCGCGATGCTGAGTTACAGCTACTTGCACTGGAACACAAAGATCCCATATACAAATAGCTGCCAGTGTAAACATACCATGCTTTTGGGATCTAGATTACAAATCAGGGCAGGCAACGTTAAGCTACATGCAGTTGCAAGCTAATCGCAGTCATTAGTAAGTTGGCAGAAGAACTTAACTCAACTGGGGCACCCAAAAATCACTACTGAGGAAGGCAAGAAAAAGTGATCAACGAGCCAGCTGTGCTCCAGGCCCTAAACATTAATAAGTGCGCACCTTGCCCCCAGAGCTGCAGGAAAAGGAACGATGGAAAGTCTACCAGCTGCCCTTGACGGCATTTACAGCAGGGAAATTACACCCCAATTTCAGGAGCTGTTGCTCTTTCTCTGAAGGGCCAAGAGGAGGCTCAGTGGGTTTGTTACGCAGGCAGAGATGCTCGCAGAAAGTGGTAGAGGAAAACAAAACCAGCTTCCAGAGTAAATACAGATGAAGAGCAGGTGAGTGAATTGCTGACGATCATCTGCCTTGCTTTGCAGCCAGGGCCTGGCCCAAGCAAACAACCAATGGTTATCAGGGAAACGGATTTGCATCGTAGCAGACCTGAGCAAATTTAGACAAATTGGACACTGCTCCTCCATTAAGGATCTCTTTCCTATTCTCCAAAGAGCGAGGGTATTTGTTTCAATGTCCTCAACCAGTTCCGACACCAGGAATTACAGTCTCCCAAACAAAACTGATTCCTATGTAGTTCCAGTTTTGTACAACATTTTTTTCAAGTCTTGATTTTAAAAGTTGACATAAAGAATCACAGACCAACGATGTCTTCCATCCCAGACAGCTGGTTTCTGACCATAGAGTGATCCTTACAAAACACACATCCCTGATTAGCTTAATAAAGTGAGTGAAGTTGCTGTAAAAAACAGCATAAACACACAAGGGCTGTATTGCTATTGGTAGAATTAGTTTCTGACCCTGGTACATGTCATTTCATGTTCATATGTGTGTATGTACGCATGCATTATTACACTGTAATTATTTTGCACAGATAATACATATTGCATTAGGAAGTGCAGGCAGTTCTGCAAACGTATAACTGTAAATCAGGGCTGTCAGAACAGCCCAAGGCACACTGTGACTCTTGACTATGGACTATCAAATTAAAAGACCCATGTTTTAGAGTGGGAATTATCTTTGGACACAGACACAAAGCAAGAGGACTGAATGCAGCACATCGACCAGCAACAGCCCTTACCAAGCTCACACATAGGGCAGGGAGAGGCCAGCAGGATGATTCTGGGGTTGTAAGAGCCTTCCTGCCCCACAGCCTGGGGCACCAGCTGCCTGACAGTGCCAGCAGGTCTCTGTGGATGACTTGGTCCTTCCAGCACCATCAGTGCATGCAAACGCACAGGGTAAATCAGTTTTGATGGCCTAAGGTGGTCTGATTGTGCTTCCCTTCTTCTCTGAGGTCTCCTGTGGTGTTAGGAGTTGGGAGAGGAACTCCTCTGAAACGAGCTTTCAGCCAGGATGGGCAACTCCTGTTTATGGCTCTATGGGAATTGCACTAATTAAGGCTGTACGACAGATGGGCTGATACCAGGCTTTCATCCCTGGCGAACCCAGCTTGCCACTGCAGCTGAAATGGGATGGCAGCGCTGGGGTGCCTCATCTTCCCCCAAAATCCATGCTGCGCTGGGCTACCATGGTACGCTGCCGAGCTGGCCACGGGCAAAAGGAGAGCAGGAGGCTGTTAGCCTAGGTAACTCCTACCTAGCCATCAAAACACCTAAAAGAGTCCTTCTTAGCCCAGTTACAGTAATACATAAGAATAGAGTAAAACACGAGAATGCAATTTCTGCAACTTCATGACAGGACGGATGTTGCAGCAGTTTTAGTTTGGATTTTTTCCTCCCAGTAATCTTCTTTTCCTGCACTGTAAAAACTGGATCAGGAATCAGGATCCTCATGCTTGCTGCAACTCAGCCAACCTGCGTGAATCGTTTCAGCCCCCTGCATTTCTTTTTCTCTACTAAATACCGTGAATAGTACCTCAAGTGGTGGCCGCCAAATTAATTCCTGTATTGCTATAAATAAATACATTTCCAGAATACGCCAATTTTACGTGTCATGTACAAGTGACACCTCAAAGTATTATTATTTTTTTTTAAATTTGCTGTTTGAGAATGAAGCTTTCTGGGCAAAACATCCTAAACTAAAATGCCCTAAATCACCATCTGCATTTGAAAACGCGTATGCTGAAGTGCTCTGATGGTGAAATCCTGATGTGGAAAGCTCTGTTTGAGAAGAGCCTTTCCTTTCTGCTTCTCCAATGCTGCCTCGATTGGGTTCATTACGTCTGTACTGGATGATGTATTTCTCCTGCCTGGAAGCCTTGCTTTCTGCCCCACCAGTAGTAACCACTATGCTGCACTGAAGCATTACCTTCAAACTTCAGCATTCATATAAACACAGAAAAAGAGACTTCAAATATCTCAAGAGGCATCGAGCTGTGCTCCTGGTGTAGGACTGGGGGTCACAGCCTCTTCATCGCCTCCTGTCCTCCCAGCCCCTTGCTAAAACCACGGCCTCAAAGCACAGCTCAGTTACCCACAACTCGCTCCTGAGTCATCCCAGGTCTAGAGTGATGTGAAATGCAGAAAGGTTTTCGATTTTTCAGTAGTCTGCTCCTTAAGAATACAGAGAATTTTATCTGGAGAGAAGCTTGAAGATGTTTTTTTTCCCCATTGACATGAATTTATCCACTGTGACAGGCTGCCCAGAGAAGCTGTGGAGTCTCCTTCTCTGGAGATATTCGAATGATGTCTCTCAAGCTGAACACCTGGAGGATATTGGTCTGTGCTACTGCAAACAAGACAGGTGTTGGCCCATTCTGAAGTCCACTAGAAGAGAACAACTACAATCACTGCAGCATCTGTAACATCATCTACTGTTAGCAACCCTGCTATCTTCATAGGCAAAATAAACAAAATGAAGAGGGAGAACATATTTCTGTCTGCCACATCTTGTCTCCTTTGGACGTTCAATATTGATGACTGGAGCAGACGCCAACGAAAAATTATCCCATTCATTCCCTACAGCCATTAACAAGAAGAAATGTTGCTTCACATCAGGCATGGACAAGGAGAAAAAAAATTGGTCTGTGGTATCATGATTTGTTCCTTTAATATTTATCCTAAAATAAATGTTGCTATTAGGTTTAAGTACACAGGAGCGTCGCTGGACTTGACAACTCCACAGACGTACAATATGGCCTATCACATGCAGGAAAGAATGAGTCAGACTCAAATGAAATCAATCTAAAATTCGTAAGAATTAAAAAATAGGCTTTTTATTTTTTAATTTCCCTTCCTATTTGTGAGGCTTTAGGGTTCATCTCAGTCACACTTTCTAGCTGACTTCCACAGGCATGAAGACTACAAGACAACGAAGAAGACAGAGTATTCCTCCCTCTCCCAAATTCCTAGCTGATGAGTTGTTGTTTTAAGGCAAATCTGTACCAGAGTGCCTGCAAGGAGAAGACATCCCTTGGCTTGTACTGCTGAACAAGAACTGCCTCGTCTCTTGGAGGCCCGTGCCAACATAAGCAAACCCCCGGGGGACTTTGGCTTTCCCCCTTTTTCACTGAGCATCATATTGCCAACCCACATGCAGAGCAACTGCTTTGTGTATTCTGTTTGCTGCTTCTGAATCATATCCTTATTTTTATTTTTATTTTTATTTTATTTTCATCGTTATTTGCAATTTGGCAAAAAACCTGGACTTCCCAACATACACACAGTCCCTTCTGGGTTGGCGCTGCCTGATTCAAGTGCTGAATGACAGTCAGCCCTCTGAAATTCCCCAAACTTTTTGCAGATCCTATCTTTTTCAGCGAGCGTGTCTTTGCCACGAGCGTGCACAATGCACGGCCAGCCAGAAAGCAAGACTTATTAAGCTTGGTAAGCAGATTGCTCCTTTCTGCTGAAAAGAAGGACAACCTTATCTGTTCGTATCTTTGCAATTCCAGGGGTTGCTTAGCTTTTGGATTCTGTTCTTCTTTTAAATTAGAGTTATAGGGGGTAATTTCCCCAATGAATTAACACAGAGCATCTGACCTATTTTGGGACATAAAATAGATGCAGCACATGCCAAAGCTTAACTCGGATCTTTACTTAACACTATATGAAGCGGATTAAGATATCTTTTGATTTTCAATCTCCTTCCCCACAATTGCAGATTACCATTGCTTATCTGTGCATAAACTGCAGTCATCCTGCCTAAAGCCAACTCTTCCTGCAGCTGGACAGCGTGGCACATCCTAGCATCACAACGGGCATGCAGAGGGGAGGGTGAGCTCACAAAACCTCGGACCACGGCAGCCTCCGATGAACCAGGCAGAAGGAGAGAAACAGTTCAGAGAGAGGAGCAGCTTGGGAACTGATAGCAACTGGAGAGGAAAAATATATGATTAAATACTTTAAAATATAGTACAGCAGCCTGTGTAACTATTGAACATACTTCTGATGTCCTTATCATCTGTTTCCTTCAGTGGCATGTCTTGACGACCCCAGGTAGAATGGACATGAAAGGAGGAAATGAGCAAAAAGTGCTGACCCGGGTTAAGGGAAAGCACTGAGTGCTTCAAACGTGGAGTGCAGCGACAGCCAGAAATCCTCCCGCGTGATAAAGCAGCACCCTCCTACTCCATAGATCTGGTTTTTATCTTACAAGTACATAAACCTGCTTGATCTCTGGAAATAAACTTTCATCTCTATCTGCCGAACAGGTCCAACGTGGCCAGAAAATGTGCTAGGTAGCTTCCTCTTAGAGGAGCTTAGAAATTTCCACTGCAGAATCAATAATCCTAATAGTTAAAAAGTGAGAGAGACAAAGAAGGAATACACAAACTTTATTCTCGGGTATCTGAGGACTTTTGAAACAGGAGAAGTTAATCAAATTGCTCTTTTGAGATGAAATTTGGGGTACTTTGATAAGGAATCCTTCCAATGGGATGACTGGATTTGAAAGTTCATGTTATCACTTTTTGCACTTTTTTTTAATTTTATTTGCTTGTCTAGGAGGCACTGTCATACTGAAAGCAATATATATACTTTTAAAAATGTTTCCTAGTTGCACTTCTGATGTCAACAAAAACGTTTCAAGACGGGAAAGAGAGAGAAAATTTCTAATTACTTATCACTACTTCAAAAAGCTTCTTTCTGTTTCTCAGGCTTTGTAAGGAAAATAAATTTACTGGTGTCAACTTCCATTTCTCCGCAGTTTCACCGTTTAGCACTCACGCTTCAGAAATTGCTCTCTTTGGACCCACGCCCAAGCAATACACACAGAATGCTTAGCACATCCCCACCCCTCGTACATCCTGCTTAAAAAGAAGCATACAGAGATTGCAAGCAAAGAAACGTCTACGTACACACACACACACACACCTCCCCGGCCGTAACAGGCTTATTTCAAAACTACATCTGGGGTCAAATTTGACCTACGAGCATCGCCTTGAGAGCTTGAACCAGAAATGTACTTACCAGGGTACAGCTCTTCCTCCACTGAGCCATGCTCCAGTGGGTCCCAAACAGCTTTCCTGGAGCACTTCCACACTTGAGCTTCTCTAACACTCAGTAACACTCTCCTCCCTTTAATGGGATGTTTTAGCCTTCTGACTTTTACGGCAGATGCATTTAAGACTCGGTGATGTCATTTAATTACAGACTTGGGGAAGAAGGCTGGGAGCTTTATTAGAAGCAGGCTGCGCTGTCAGCCCTCCAGATGGAGTCACAAACCATGCCATATTGCTCAGGCTCAAACGCCGACACGGGGAAAGTGGGGACTGGGAAGAGGAATCCCATCACTCGCTCGTTTTTTTCCCCTTAAACATTAAAATGCCGCATCCAGCCCCGATGAAATAATAGCTTGAGATTAGTCTCTTCTCAGTTCCTCTCTCCTTCCCTCCTCTCTATTTACACACACGTTCACTTATCGATATAATCGTAATTGCACAGATAGCAAAGCAGAAGTACACAGGCGGCAGCAGACAGGCCTACAGAAAAGTTTACATAAATGCAAGATTCTGTCAATTCAGTTGATTCCCTGATTTATATACGTATATTTTATTCTTTTGTATGGCAAACCCACGTTATTTGAGATAGGCTCCAAGTACCTGCAGATCAGCTTATCGGTAAAAGCCGAGCAGATGACTCTGAAGTCATGCATTCTCCCTAGGAGTATTAAATGGAAGCAAAAAGTAGAAAGAAGCAGGACGTGAAGGGATGAGAAAGGAGAAATAGGAATAAAGGACAACGCAACGCTAACTTGCTGGGCAGTGATTATGGAGGAAAAACAAGAGGAGGGAAAAGGGTGAAGGCAAGGAAGAATTGAGTGTGTTTGCATGGACCTCATCTTTCCCAATAGATCCATCACCTGTGAGAGGTACCCCAAATTTGCCTCTAGGCATCTTGTACAGTAATATGAATGGGAGAAAGAAACCCATTAATCATCAAAAGCCTCGACCCTGCAGCGAGCACATGAAGCTGGACCTAAGAGAAAGAGACTGAGAAGTTGGAACACAAAATACTGAATACACTGAAGTAATGGAAGAACACTGGTGCGAGAAGCAAATTCTCAACCTCTAATCCCTCCAAAAGTGCTTAATGGCATTTAGGAAAACCAAGTGGAACCTAAAGACACGCATGGTTTAAGGATGCACTGATTAAAACTGCACAAGTTTAAGTGAAATCAGCCTAAACTGCGAATCCTGGAGCTGTGGTGGACCTCTCACCTCCTGAAGGAAATCATTTGGATTTGGTCTGTGTTTTGGATAAAAGGAATAAAGAAAAAATTCTGCATTTCTTTACCCATTTCATTCAACCCCACACCAGGATCACAGGCTGATGTATCGGAAGGTAAGGGATTTATAGCTCAACAGAAGATGCTTTCAACATTAAAGAGGCGCTGACACTTGATCTCAACCCAAGAAAATCCACATCACTCTTTAGATTTCCAAAGCCTTGTGTTGACTGTAGAGTAGTGTCTGAGTGAAATCAAGAAAAGTTAATTAGAAAATAATAATGCCCCTTCTATTTCATCCCTCTCACTGCTCTCCTCTTTCACCTCCTTCGTCTGACCTTAAAGAACTGAGGGCCCAAAAATTAAGCTAATGAGAAAAAAGGATGATTGAAGTTACACAAGAAAAGGCACGCTCAGAAAAATGCCGTTTCCTTCCACTACTCCACCCTCTGAACAAAAAGCAGTTACACAATTAATTCTTCGCTGCTGATGAGAGCTGACACACGTTGGGAAAAAAAGGAAATTTCTTCTCAACACTTCACCAAATTTCAAATCTGATTTGAAAAGCTCTTTGATGAAGATGGAAAGCACCTGTTTGCAGCACACACCTCCTTTGGGGAGATTTGAACTCCACTCCTACCCCGGGCTCCCACGCACGATGCAGTGAGAGCAGTGGCGCCAAGGGCACCTCTTCAGGCTCACGCTCTGGAAATCCATCCACAAGTGATGACCGAAGACGATAATAATTAGAAAACTACCTCTGTTGGCTTGTTGTGATCCCTTAGAGGCTCCTTTTCACCAGAGCTGCTCTCAGACCACAGTCCACG
Organism: Aythya fuligula; assembly: GCF_009819795.1. NCBI lineage: Eukaryota > Metazoa > Chordata > Aves > Anseriformes > Anatidae > Aythya > Aythya fuligula. Next base: position 2,138,394 of record NC_045559.1, read on the forward strand.
CAAGCAGGATGGGACGTTACGGGATGTGTTGCCTGGAGATGTCAGCACTGCTCCAGTTCAGAGGGAGAAATGAGCCTTGGAAAGAGCTAAGTGGGTTTCCCTGTTCATGAAATGTGGGCAGTAGGTACCTGCTTTCCAAAATGTCTTATGAATTAATGACTTTTAGAAAAACTAACGAACTAATGAAGCTCAGACTATGATCCCGTATGGTGCAGATGCTGAGTGCTGAACACAATATAAAAAAATAAACAAAAACCTACAACTAAGAAGCATGAAAGACCCAGCATCTCCCCTTATAACATCACATGGGTGTAATGGGCACTTCCCAAGCAAGTTACTGTCACTGGAAGCTGTGGTTCCTTAGAAATGCATCAACTCATACATTTCCCAAATCTTTATCTCCTGGAGTCTACACTTGTGATGGAGCATGCATACCCTGAACGAGTTGTGTGCCCGTACAAGAAATTGCAGCTTCTAAACCAGGTAATTAGCAAATTCCTAGAGATGAAATGACGATACAAATTATGGAAAATTCAAGCTGGAATTAGAAGATGGACCAGAATGGCATCCCTTTGATTTTGGAAATAAAAGGTAGGCACAGTTTCACACAAGGTAATAGGAGAAAACCCCTGATGTGCACTTAGCATCATTTTCACACTAGTTCTTGACAACAAATCAAGGCTAGGATTTCTGGCATTGTTTTAATTTTTTTTTTTTTTTTTTTGTTCCCAATAAAGCCCCAACTGGACGGTGCTGAAAGAGTACACAGGGATGAGAGGACCCTGAACAGTCCCTAGGAAATCAATTTCCAGCTGCTGCTTTCATTATTTAGATTTAAGAAAAACCCACACACATACAGGAGTGTAAGTCTGAGCTATTCAGAAACCAGAGACAAAACGTAAAAGCAGCATTGAGTAAACTATTAAAAAATATCAATTTATAGACAGGTACATTACATATTTTGTGCTTAAGCTTTCTGCCTGTACAGTGAAAATGGCAACTGGATATAAATTTCATGGTCTTGAAAAGGCAAAGCTTGTAGCCTACAAAAACAAAATTATAATGCAACTTTGGAATGGAAATTTAGACTCCAAAGGTAATTTTCCATTGATGGTGCTCACTGATGCATGAATTATAGTCACAGGGATGCGTAAATAGGATTTGTTTGATTGCTTTATCATCCCTCCATTATATCAAATCTTTTAAAGCAGTGGGAGACATCATAGGGCTGTTTGTAGATTCCTTGTTTGAAGATGCAGTGGGGGCAAAATTGTATCACTCCTATTGAGGAACAGGGCCTGACCATGAAATCATAATTAACGCCATAACAATCTACTTATAAGTCTCTGAAGCAGCCAGGATGGGGATAAATTAGAAGCAAAATATTGTTAGCATTTTATTTAAATTAAATTTAAAAAAGTCTGACATGACAGGAACCATATTACAGGCTAATAAGGGATTAGACGAAGCAATTACAGCAAAGGATTTTTTTTTTCAATGATGCGAACACACAAGCTTCGCCGACATCTGTGCTTTGAAGCCACAATTCCAAATTTTCTTGAAGAGCATGACACCTGCCAAGCGTTGAGGTTTTCAAGAGAGCGTCTCAAGTTTAGAAATCAAACCAGTTGAATTATCCTGCCCAAAGCCCTGAAATTCCTAGCAGAGACTTTTCAGTTCAGCATCTTACAGACTCAGAAGTTCAACGTCACAGTTGAATTGCAGCAGAAAATGGCCAATATGGGAAAGAAAGGTTGGCAAAACCACCAGGAGAAGACTTTTTGTAGCTGTCTATGTACCACAGTAATAGAAAAGAGAGAGAAATACATGTCTGTGGTGACCTAGGCAAGGGTAAAGCCAGAGAGGACAGCACAGAGGCCTACTCTCACCTGGAGACCAGGGGTTATAAAATTAGCTTCACAGGAAAAGGCTTCACTCAGTTATTGTAAATTGTAATTATTGTAAAAAAGAACTGAAGAAAACCACCAAAAAAACAACCAACCAACAAACAGAAAACCCAACAGAACCTACTTTAGGATTCGTCCACGTTCACCGTGCAAAGCAATTGAGGATGAAATCACATTGGGCCTCACTGAAAGAGTATCTGAAGGCCATGCTGGTACCTTGCAAGCATTAACTGAAGAGGACTTTTACCCCACCGAATCTTTATCACCGATGTTAGACGGAACAGCCAAAGAACTGTTAGTCTCAGCTCAGGTAGGACAAGGAGAAAAGAAAAATACATCAGCTAAACCCAAAGGAACATCTTCAATGATGGCCTTTCATTGAATTTTAAGGCCAGGACTGAAATACCATGCGCAACTGGTTAATAGAACAATAATTAGGTGACCCATCTGAAAAGTATGATCATGATGATCTTCAGAGTTGGGGACACTTTGGCTCAGTTTGTTGGTAATGAGTTATTCTGGTACACAAGTCCTTGGTAGCGTGCCACCAGCCGATGGCAGAATAATGGCCCAGCAGCACACCTTCCAAAACCACATGGTGGCACGTGCTGTGTCCTGCTCTACTGGCAAAAACCAGACACATGACAGGTAACAAGGACTGATGTGATCTTCTACTAAGATCCTTTCTAAGCTCATGAATGCCAGTGGGTGGTTTATTGCTCCTAAATATTGTTCTGAATATTATTCTCAATAATATTCTGAATATTTCCTGAATATAGCTCCTGAATATCGTTTCTAGCTTTGCACTCTAGCCAGGACAAATGAGGTTTGCCCAAAACATTTTGTTACATAGAAATATCAGTGTTGAGATCATAATGATGCCCAACTGCCCACGTAGAGCCCAGCAACCAGGGGCTCTAGCCCAGATGCAAACACTGCTCCTCAAGAGCGTTGCGGTAACTCATTGATTCTATGCTGAAGCTACTCTGAAGCACCACAGTGAGCACCAGAAACTACTGGGAACCTAAGCATGCCTGAATGATGACAGAATTACCTTCTTCTAAGAGCTTCACGCACATTTTCTAAGGTGGGGACTGCCAGAGCTGGAGGAGAGCAGCCCCACTGGAGGCGATGTGCAGGAGTAGACATCTCGTCAATGTTAGCAGGCTTCCAACAAGTAATCTCTGATAAATGCTGGAATGGGAGGAATGGAGAAAGGTTCCTTGGTGTATCCTATCCTTTTCACTTTGCTGCAATACCCACAGACATCCACACCACGCCGAGCACAGGAGGAGCTACAGTCCTGCTTCGCGGTGCGTGGGGCAAGGCTACGCTAACTGTCAACCGACCGTCTCATATATTCATAGTTAATTCTGGCAACTGATTTCAATTAGGGCAAGGAAGGGGGAGGAAGTTCTTCTGTCCTTCACGTTACGAGACGTGTATTAGAAATGACAGCCTATGATTGCTGCAGACAGCATCTAATTAACTGTCATTATAAAACACATGTCAAAGCCCGGGGCCTATGCTGGATCTGCTGTCTAATTTAGCTCCAGAATATTAAAAATTCCCTTGAAACAAGCTGGTGAATGAATTTTGTTGTCTTATAAAACATTCCCTACCCCCCCATACCCAATTCCTAAAGCCTCCTTCCTCTTTGGTATTCAGTATTTGGAACAAATGATGGATTAAAATTGTTTCTTTTCTTCCTCCTTACTGTAGTCAGCCTTAAAGAGAAGGATTAGAACACAAATATGACATGAAAGTGGGAGCTGTCTGCACAACTATTAGATGACTAATGAAACAATTATATCTAAACAACCACCACAATTACTTGTGGAGCTTATTTTTTACATAGCGCACTGCACAGGCAGGCCTTAGTTCTTTATTTTTAATTAGAGCAAGCATAAATTAATCCGTCTTCGTTTCTGCAAACATTACGTACATGGAGAAGCAGAGTGGAGGAGCTGGATGGAAACCTCCTCATCCAGTTCCTGGTGGCATCTATCCCTTTGCTGCACAAAGTCACCCAGGGTAAGATGACAACTGTCAGTGTGGAGGCAGGCATGGATTTAGTGGGGTAAAGCAGAAGGGACATAAGCCAGCTAATGGGATTTTCATCCCTCTTCCAGCACAACATGATAAAAGCAGTTGATTGTGGACTGATGTGCATACAACCTATTATTCCTACTCAGTTTTGGGGAAAATGCCAAGAGCACAATGTGTGATGTAACTGGAGTATGTAACCCGGTCCAATCTCATGCTTTAAGAGTGGTAAGACTTCAACTGGAAGCTTTCATTTTGGATAAACCTATTTGTAAGTCATATTTCTGGAGTGTAGAAGATATTACTCCTGGAATTCCAGAAAAATTACAGATTCTGGATTTTAAATTTTATTATTATTATTATTTTTAGAGAAACCATTACACTTTACCATTGCAAACTACAGACCTTTCTTTCCCCTTTGGAGAACACAACTGTCATAAGAAAACAAAGAGCTGAATATTCCCAGTAAAAATTTGTAGAAGGCTGGGAAATAACCTTTACTCTCAGGGCAGGCCAAATTTGGAATGAGATGCTCCAAAACACATAATCCATGAATATTTCTCAATTTAGCCTTCTTTCTCTTTCCCAGAGGTAAAAATTGACCAATGAGAACAGTGCCATTAGAGGATGTTGTGATAATGCAACAAAAAGTGCAGAGAAAATAGCTCCTAGTATTAAAGTCTTATTATCATAATCTAAAGGTCCTATGCGATCATTGCCTCAAATAACTAGATTTTCTCTAATGCTGCTTAAGTAGCTAGAGCATGCATCACCTGGGACAAAATAGGATAACAAACCCAATGAATTAGCCATTTCAACATTGTGCATTTCCCTCGAGGAAGAACTGAGCCTTATGGAAATGCACAGAGGCTGCCCAAACAAGCATTCTTTACAGAAACGTTCAATACTCTCCCCAATCCACAGGATGGTGTGATGTGCCTTAGCACTGCAGTGTGTTTCAGGTGTTTGCAGCCCAGTTTCAGAAACGGAATGAAATTCAGACATAGCCTCTAGGCAGAGAGGAAGATGCAATCTAAGAGAAATACCAACTCAGGGGATATCAGAGTCCATTAATCATTAAAGCATGAAGTTCCCTTGCTCTACATCTCTGTTTGGCGTTTGTAAATAAAGTACCTTACTATAGTTAAAGCTTGGTATCAAATGTAGCTGTAGCGCCCCAAGGGCTGATGCTGAAGAGCTTGATTTCCTAGACTCAACCCACCAGCATTCTCTCAAGCTCAGCACTTGCTCCAGACACTATTACAGTAGACACCACCCTTTTGCATCCAGACTTTCAACAGAGCCTTGCAAACTCCCTGTTCTTGAGGCAGAAGGCCAGAGTTATTTTCCAGCTTCCAGAGCTGCGATGTAAATGTACCTCCATTTCCTACAGCTTGGCAAAAATGCCACGAAAAACCTGTTTTTGTCATTATGGCACCAACCCAAGATGTCAGCGACCTTGGTTCAGATTTCTTGTCCACGTAGACATCAGTAGGCAAGACATTTTAGAATAGAATAGTTCAGTTGGAAGGGGCCATCAAAGATCATCGAGTCCAATGACCCGACCCCTTTAGGGCTAACCAAAAGCATGTCATTGAGGGCATTGTCCAAACCTAACTTGAACACCGACAGGCATGGGGCATCAATCAATCTAAGGAGCCTGTCCCGGAGTTTGACCACCCTCATGGTAAAGAAATTTTTCGTAATGTCCAGTCTGAACCTCCCCTGGAGCAGCTTTGTGCCATTCCTGGATGTCCTGCATGAAAATTAAAATGACATCTACAAAAATGCTATTCCTGGAAAAAAATGTTTTAGGTGTGGAAAGCACTGCCAGTAAGTCTAGTCCAAAGAACAGGTAGAGAATTTACAGTCTCCTTGGGGTTCTTTAATTCTTGGAAACACATATAGTATGGCTTTTATCTACCTTTTTAGTTTCTGCTCTCTGAGAGGAAATATATCTCTGTGCTTCTGCTTCACTAAAGCAAAACCTGACTCAGGTTGCCTCAGTCACATATTTCATTTTTTATTTCACTCGTATTTATTTTCATTCATACGTTTCTCTTTATTCCTCTGCCTTATCTGCTGCCACTAAACCAGCACAAATCACTGAGCCTAAAACATCTCCGCTCCTTTGCTAGGTACATCAGAGCTGAACTCTCCCCCACGCAGATGAAAGGCTCCACACAAAGCCATGGACCCACTGAAGTTGACTGAGGTTTTGCGATGGACTACAGGGAAAGAAGAACTTCAACACACACAGTTTGGTTCTTCACACCAATTTCACTCACATGTAGTGCCACTAGTAGCTATGATTTTTGTCCTGACTTGAAAAAGAAGCAAATTTACAATCCTCTTGACAATTTTGTGAAGTGCCATGAGTAGGTGGGAGTGAATTGCCTATTTTAGCGATTCATTCACATGGTGTATAGACTGGCGATGACTATGAGAAGTTTTGGACCCGACTACTACATGCTCTGGGACTTGTTTGCAGTCACTGCATTTGGAGGGTAACTTTAGTGGGTCTGCACCAACGAAGTCCTTAGCATCTTTAATTTTTTCTTCATGCTGAAACCGAAATATTCTCACCCCCTTTTTTCCAGGTAGACAACAGAAGCACAAAGAGACAAGTGGACAAACATGTTTTTCACACAACCTTTGCAAGGAAATGTACTGCTGTAAAGCAGAATCCTCTAATGAATTAAATTGGGCTTGGGGAACTGGGCTCACCTCTCTGAGCTCCTCTCCTTGTGTGGGATGGCAATGGTGCTCCTTTACAACTGGAAGTTATTCCCAAAACAGTGGTGCCCAGAGCCACCAGCAGGCATTTCCAGCAGTTCTCATTAACGTTATTGCCAGCTCTTCCATTTCTCTATTTTTTCTCCCGTGATTCTTCAATTACAATATGTAACAGAGGACTTCTGCCCTTCATTCTGCATGGAGAAGTAAATCACTCATTTCTTTAAAAGACTGATTTCCCAGGAGGTTAACGATGATGATTATTAACATGAGATGCACTTAGAGAAGTTTAACTCTGGTTTGGAAAAATGTACCACTGTTAAGAACAGCATTTAAGCACATGGCACTAAAACACTTTGCAATTCTTACTTGTTTTATTCCCAAGATATCTCAGTCACAGACCAGCATTCAAATGAAAGATTAAAAATGCCACAACTGGCTGGATATAACCATCCATAACCATGCATCAAGTTCTGCATGCGTGCTTTTAAAAAAAAAAATCTTTTCCATTCTGTTGTTTTTGTGACATAGTTGAAAATGACCGACAAAAATTAGTGAATACGGAAGAACAGACACTGCTCCTTTGTAATCTGCGGGAGGACCTCGGGAGTGTTTGCATTATCTGCCTGGCTTTACTTCGGTGATTGCAAAGACATCGAGGTGTCTCCACTGTAGGCTCACCATGCTCATTAATATTCTGCTCTTCCACCAATAAGGTCCTCATTCAACGGCACATTTCGCCTTGAAAAATGCAAAGAAACATTCCTAACCCTTCTTGGGATGAGAGCAAATCCCTTCTATCTTGCTACATAATCCTGGCCATGTTTATAGTTTGCCTTAGAAGAATTATTTCTCCCATCTGCTCCTACTGCACTGCTCTATTAAGTTGCTTCCCTCGTACTGCTTTGCTGAGGTTCTCAGCATAAATACATTAATATACTGCGGTTCAATGATCCCCCAATACTAAACACATTTTGTGGTATTGATCACTGCTCAAATGAGAAACTACCTATGGAAGTCAATGCTATGAAGACAGAGCAGTAAATCTGCCATACAGAGAGAGAGAGACGGCACATATGCGTGTGGGTGTATGTACGTACACAAGCTCTACCCGCGCCGTACAGCATCCAGTCCTCCAGCCTCAGAAACAATTACCAACTTGGTTATTAGCTTCCTTATTGAACGCGATTAAAAATATTTGTCATCACTTTCCTTTCAATTTTATGGCCTAAATATAAAGTCGCGGATCAAAACAAGAGCTAATGGGCATAGAAATAAGAAATAAATAGGTCCCTGGCTGTATACTACTGTTTATAGTACTGTAGGTTTTAAAAAGTAATTAAGAGCTTGGTAAAAGGTCAGCAGTTCCACCGGGCTACATTTTTCAAGCATGAGAAAGTAGTTTCCTTCCAAAGTCTCACGACAAATAAGACAAATGTACTTTTTCTTTGTCAGATGGAAAAAGGTCTTGGCGGGTGATAAATAGCAGACCCATCCAATTTTGTAATCCAGTAAGAAAAAAAATATACATCTTCGTGCGGAGGTACAAATCAAACTAGTTTTTCCTCTCTTTGCTTAATCACCAATTAAAAATATAATATATTATGTTAAGTTTTAGTTAGTCTAAATTGAATTTCTTTCACATTAAAGAATGCAACCTATCATTTGACAAAAATGGAGCAACTATTCTTTCAGAAAGCACACAAAATCGGTAATTTAATTTAACTAGAAAGTGTGCCGCTTTTCTGAAAAGAATTACACTGTTGATTGTGTTAAGCAAATAATAATTAACGCAAGTACATACAGCTCTAATTAGCAAGGAATTTAATTAAACAAATATGCCAACATAACAAGATGCATAACAAAGTAATCGTACTATGTCTTGCCAGCGTAGTCTCTACTACTTCAAAGTTTTTACATGGCGATTATAAAACAATTTCCAAAGACTGGGTACACAAGAGCAGCAAAGCAGGCTCTGTGTAGCCCTGCTAAAATGCACAGACCCTAATAAAGCCAGTGCATGTCAGAAATGATTGCACTGTCTGTTTAATCACCATGCATTTTGTCTTTGACCTGGAAGTTACATACATGAGCACTTTGAGCAGTGCTGGCCTTAAGGATTACTAAGGAGAAATCCTTTTTCCCTACATTAACAACATACAAAAGCCAAACTTGTCATCCCTGACCTTTTATCTTGTCTTAATGGCCTGGAAAAGGTAAAGTAATATAAAGCTTAGAAGCAGTTGACGTTGGAGGATCACCCAGTCCAACCTGCCCAAGCTGGCACAGGAAGAGTAGGTCGCCCAAGACCATCTCCAGCAGGTTTTGGCTGTCTCCAAAGAGTCCACAATCTCTCCAATCAATTTGCTCCAACGTTTGACAACACCACAGTAAAAGAAAAAAAGTTTCCTCATGTTTCAGTGGAATATCTTATCCTTCAATTCAATGACACCTTCCCACTGCAGGTACAAAATCTACATTACCATGCTCAGAGCACCTCAGACTTTCCCTTTTTTTTTCCTCTGACAGACAAGTAAGCCTACAAAATCCAGGTGAAAAAGGATTCTACAATTCTTCTAATACAGTGTGGCTGACATGGTGGTCTTCTCAAGGTACTTTAGTGCTTTAATGAAAAGCCTTCCTAACCACCCCAAACCCCAAGACAGCTCCCCACAAAGACAGACCATCCTGATCAACTGAAAGTGGTTTTTTTGCACAAGAAGTAAGAGAATCTCTTTCAAAACTTACCCCCAATTTAGCTAGATGAAGTATCCCTAAATCCCTGTCAAGAACAGGCTTTTCAATGGCTTCAGTATTTTTTATCTCAAGGTTTGCAAGTGCCTACAATTGCCCTATTATCCGTCTCACTCTGCACTTTCACCAAGATGAGGATTTTCAGTTTAACAACCATTGCTTTTGTGAAGAGCAGGATGATGGTCAAAATTGACGAGAATACTCTGAAATAAAGTTCTTGTGCCCGTGAACAAGTATCAGTGAGTTTAGCCACTGGTAGGTCACCAAGAGTCTAAGAACGATGCTTTACTCTCTAAAACATTCATTAATTTTTGGGTGGACACCTTGGCCATCCACATTGACACCGATCCTCCATGAAGGGGAAAACATCTTTGGGTGCTAAAACCTTGTTTTCTCCACCATTTTTATTTTTTTATTTATTTATTTTTAATGCTTGGTACACAGTTACAGGGTTGAAATTTTCTCCTGAATTATTTCTACAAGCCACCCCACGGGAAAGAGGATTCTTGCCTCTGTTCCCCATTAAGTATTTCCAGTCACAGTGCAGACATCTTTAATCAGTAAAAACAGAAAATTGAGGGGGAAAGGAATACAAGGAAACTATGTGTTTTGCACAGCTCTTTACGACCAAGGAAGTAGGGAAGAGTCATGGGCATCTTTGAAACAAATCTGCAATACCCAGACTGCATCAGTTAATATCTTTTATGAGTCTGTTTCAAAAGCTGCAGCAGAAGTGGTATTATACAGACTAATTAAATCAATTCATCTGTGTAACTTTGCAATGGTTGGACTTTTTCCAGAAGGGCTCCTTAGAGCATCTTTTGTTCATTCGCTGTCTACTCCTAAATTTCAGAGGTAAACAACAACAACAACAAAAATGCTAATTTCTTTCCTGACACTCTGCAATCAGTGAAGGTTGAAGCCCCAAAGGATGTTTTGTTAATGTTAAACTCCCTGCTTATCAGTCCTGTTTTCAGCTTAAAGCTGAATGCCACTGTTCTGCACTTTATTATTTCTTAATTTATTATTTGTATTACCGTAGTGCCTGGAGGCTTTGGAGTGCACTGATTTAGTGGTTTGGTTTTCTTTTTTTTTTTTTCCCCCTAATGATAAACTGAAGGATCAGGCTTCCTATTGGCATCAAATTCATTGAACAAGGACTCTGGAAACTCGGCGTGTAATTTGGTATTGCAGGCACTGTGCTTTTCTCAAGGTGTTAGTGCTGTTTTACCACAACAGGATGTTTTCTATTACCATGTGTCACAACCCAAGCACTTGCTTGTCAAAGATATTGACATCCGCAGCAAGAAAGCTGCCTGCTACTTACTTTAACTTGTTTCTCATGTTTTGATTGCCACACGTATCATGTCAGCATCTTCCTTTGTGATTAACAGAATTGGAGAATCTGTAGGCAATTTAATGAAATGTAAAAACCTGCTGACATTAAGGGCTACTGTACATGAACATAAGCACGCTGAGTTACAACACACTGGAGAACTGAAGCAAGAGATAGGCACACTTATCTGAAAGGCAAAGACTCTGGAAATTGCTGTTTTAGTCGTGTTCCATGTTGCGTCTACAGAATCAGAAATAAGGCTGGGTCTTAACACACTTCAACACCAGGGAATTATATTGGTCCAAGAGGCTTTGGTCTTAGGGTGCTCAAATCCAGACAAGTTACCGTGAGGCAAATTGAGGTATTCATGTACAAAATCATCTACTTTGCTTCTCTGCTGCAAAGAGGACTGCTGCCATGTGCGTATCAATGGAGACAAGCAGGAGTGCCAGTAGGCTTCAAGTTCTTACCCCTAATGTTATGTAGCCCATGCTCATACAACTAGGAGTAAAGAGAAATAAAATTATTTACTGCTCAAAGAAATTTACAGTAGTCAAAACCAACTATTCCCAAAGAAAAAAAAAAAAATAAAATATCTAGGTCTCCAAAGTCCCATCTCATAACGAGACCATCTTTTCCTTGTCATATTCTCGTATCTTTGCAACCAGACCCATTCACAAATACGGATATCTCACCACCCACATACTCATGTAGCTGCTCTCTTTTAACCCTGTTTGTTTCATTGCAAAGTATCTGATAGTGATGCAGATTTCAAAAATAAAACAAACAAACAAAACCCATGAGCTGTGACAGGGAGTTTCTGATGAAGGAAATTTTAAAGGAACTTGGTCTGGGGAAAAAAAAAAAAAAAAAAAGAAAGAGACAATCTTGGAAACAAGTCTCCTAAAGAAATGAGGTATTAAAAAAGATAAAGATTGGATTTTGTACAAGGTATGCAGACATTAATAGCAGAAATTGGCTTGTATATAAATGCAGGTGCAGCCATTCATTCAGTGCTGCCTTAGAAAGGAACTTCTCAGATTAAACTAGAACAGCAGCAGAAATATAAGACTCCTTTATCCTTTTTCAGCTCCATCAGGCATGGTATTAGAAAGTCCAAGTGGGCTACTTAGCATTAACATTTCCAAGTATAGGCCAAGATTCAAACTGTGCAATCTCATGGCAATATAATCTTTGGAAGATGTTTTCTTTTCTGACTTTAATCCTATTCTGTAGAGCTTAAAACAGTACACAGAATTTAAGGACATTACACCAAACAAGATCTATTCAGAAACACGTACTGAGTCGATATCAAATTAAGAGTTTGGCTTGGGCACAGGTTCAGCTCGGCAATTTTGAGGACTGTGTTGAAAGATTCACACATATACCATTAATTTTGGAGAGCGTTCTGCACATTTTGGGTGATACATCCAGTAATGATGACCTGAGTGCAGAGTGGGGGCTCTCCAGTTCTTGGCCTTGATTTGTCCTCTTCCAGTTGAGGACGGCTAGAGATTGCGGCTGGTTCACAAAAGCCTTTTGTGAAAGGTGAGAAAACAAAATGGAGAGGGAGGATTAGACCCTGAGGAGGAAGGAAATTGTCGCACCTTTTTTGAAGATGGGTAATCAGAATTGGTCCCGGTTATCACAGGGAAGGTTTCAACTATGCCCAGTGCAACGGTATTAACACTTTTCATTAATACTTCATTAATTTCTTAATGAAAATGTTTCCTGAATTGCATTTGCCTCTTTCACAACTACACCCCCTGGCAGCTCAGTGTCACCTTGTGATCATCACCCACCACATCCCTCTCCTCCTCCGTGGTTCCCACCTGGTGAGCCCTCCGCCGCAGCTTTTATAGCACCGAGTTCTTCTCGCCTTCCCTTCCTTCAAAGCCACGGCGAGAAATCTTGAGCTGCTTAAGCAGAGCAATAAAATGTTATTACGTTCAATAACTTAGGGCCGAATCAAATCCTTCCTCGGAAACAATCCAATTCTGCAGCCAGGATCCAGCGCCTTTCCTGCAGAAGCAGGATATATTGGAAGAAAGTCCTGAGCTAAACCAGGACGTTAACACTTGCTTAGCCTCTCGTGTACACGGGGAGAAATCTCTGACAGGCAATTTAACACGGGTACGTTTAAGAAAACGCACAAAGGATTTATGGGAATGTATTTAGCCTTTTATTTTACCTATTGCACATAAACAGATGATCACGGAGTGGGATAAATGGCTTTCTGTCTGGATAAAGCACCGCTTTGGAGTGATGCAATCAGATGAAACCCCGCTACATCCGTGTGAAAGCTTTCACAGAACAGATTAGTGAGAAGCTAAATGCGTTATAAACACTCAGCAACGCAGCTTATTGTTCAGCCTGCACATCAGCTTTTAACGGGAGCGTGGAGAGAAACATTATCACGAAAATGCAATAGTGGCGTGATGGCTAGGACATAAATACCTTCACTTTTGCAGTGGTTCACTTCTAACAGCCTAGGGAAACAAGAGTGGAATATCTTTGGGACTGGAATATTGTAAGGACAGAGGAAATCTGAAGGAATTTTTGCTTAACAAGCATGGTGCCACCTCAAAACCTAAGCTAATGTGCGCAATTACCCTAATATGTATTTTCAGTGACCCAGGTGGGACAGAGCCCATCTGCAGTATCCTTTATTTTAAGTTAATTACCAACCAATTCTTTTGCAAGGCATGATGGAGAGCAGCACCACACCACACCGAAGCATTACCCATGACTGTGAAGCCCATTAAGGAGCAGTGAGGGTTCCCGTAGTGCCAGAAGGCCGGTCCTTCTTATGCCCTTTCTAGAAAGCAGCAAACCACCCCGTGGGCTTCCAAGTACAGAATCCTCTAGCTTGCAAAAGAGCTTCAAGACCACCAGTTCCAACCATCAACCTGACCTATGGAGTCCCATCACTGAACCACGTCCCTTGGTGCCACGTCCACACATCTCTGAAATTCCCCCAGGGACTCCAGCACTGCCTGGGCAGCCAACGCTTGAGCACCCAATGCATTGATTGCACTCAGTTCCAGTGCTTGAACACCTTGTTTATGAAAAATTCTTCCTACTGTCTAACCTAAACCTCCCCTGACACAACTTGAAGTCGTTTTGTTGCTTCCTATCGCGTGTCACCTGAGAAAACAGACCACCAACCTCCTTGCTGCAGCCACTTTAGGTGGTTGCAGAGAGCCAAGAGGTCTCCCCTCAGCCTCTTCTTCTCCAGATTAAACAACCTCAGTTCCCTTCAGTCTCTTCCCAATGTCCCTATACAGGGGGTGCAAGAGGACGGCCACCCAGCTGCCTGCAGAGTGCTCTGACCAAGGGCTCAGGAGCTGTCCTGCACCATGCACCCACCACTTCTGCATCAGAGAAGTTCACAGAAGAGATGGAATCGAGCACAGAAATCAGCTTTTGAGCAGGCAATGCCAAAGAGCAGGATGGATACCTCAAAATGCAAATAACGAGGGCTGCAAACAGCAGCCAGGCAGGTAGGAGGCAGGAAGGCTGCAGCCTTTTTGTAGCCTCTTGTTTGCTTGGGTCCTTCACCCTCACCGTGTCCCAGAGACTTCGCTAATTGGAGCTGTGTATCTCCAGCACACGTCTTCAGCTGTGTTTCGGTGCAGCTGTTGCACACTGTAGCTACAATCCGAAATGATTTAATTATAACGTGCAGGCATCAGGAACAGCAACGAAAATTACAAATAACAACCATACAAATGCTAATAAACACCACTCTGCTGGGACGGAGAAAAGCAAGAAAATACTTCACGGGAGCAATTAAAGGGGTCTCTGTGAGCAGGAAACTGAACTGGCCTTCAAAACATTTTGATGGTTTTATTTGCAGATGAAGTCAAGCCCCGTCAAACTATTGATGGGGGGAGCACACCACGTGGCGAAGTTGCAAGAAGACATTCACGTGTGGGGAAAAATGCAAACAAATGAACACAAACAAAGCCTTGCAGCACAGTAGAACCAGGTTCAGCACGTTTTTAACAGCTTCAAACACACACGGGCCCTTTTGAAAAGCAAGTGGTTGGAGAAGTGCAACATCTGCAAGCACCAAGGGAAGATTTTGCAGCTGACTGTGAGGTCCTTTGGTCATCTGAAGCCTGGCTCTGCTCTCCTTCCTATCTGTGTTGGCCCTGCTACTGCCCTTCAGTTACTCCAGCTGAAGCATCAGCAGCATCTCAGAGCAGAGCAAACCCCATCCCCCATAAATCTGGTGCCTTACATTATTCTGATTTACCAACAGACTTCGACAGCCCCAGAACAAAACCCGAGGCATTGTGGATTCGGTGGCACTTTTGCAGACGAGCAGCAACCTGCCCAGAATCTAAGTGCACTGTGTGCTGGGTGTGATTCCCCTGCTATTTCACAGAATCACAGAATTTCAAGGCAGTACAACAGTCTCCAACGCCTGCCCTAAGCAGTTTGGACGCTGGTTTGAGCAGGGAGACAAAGCCACCTGTAAGAAAGGATATTCTAGCCTACATTACCTCCAACTTTTCAGACGTCGTCTGGTTTTGCACATTTATTTCCAAAGCACTTACAGAACCTTCAGCAGGAAAGCAATCTATAAAATGTATTAGGGCATTTACCATAGGACGGATTATACAATGGATTGGGCTGGCATTTAATCACAGCATTCTCCCTGACTTAAAAAGCCGATGCTAAGGATCTCCTTTAGCGTTTCTGATAGCATCACTCCTCCTTCGCCTCCACGGAGAAAAGGTATTTCTCCCTGGCTAAATGTGACAACGTGTGTGTGCAGAGAGGGGAAGATCACTCTCGGCAGATGCATTCCTACATCCCACATCTCGTTATTGTCAGGTGCGACTCTAAAAGCCTTCATTGTGTGTGATTTGCAAGATGTCCTAACGCAAACTTAGAGCCGCAGTTCAGTCGGCTTCCTGAGCTGGGAAGGGAAACATGACAAGGGAACAACAATGGCAAAAAAACCTCTTTCCACATCAAAGGGGAATCGCTGGAGATGAGCTTAAAAGGGCTTCATCTGTGTCCTCGCTAATGCAGGGAGCACAACAAAGCTGCAGTTCAGCATGTCCACTACATGAAAAGGGAAGCTGCAGGATCTCGAGGTGGGCTTTGAAACCTGATTTGCATCAGATAGCCACTCCAAAGGGAGGGGAGCGTTGGAAGGTGGTAATCAAGATAAAGCATCTCCATTAGCATTACGTGGTTTTGAAGCGAGTCCCGTCTCATCCCCCAGCCCTGCGTGGGTCCCGCTCGCTGAGTTATTCGGGTGTGCACAAACATTTCTTTTGGGGACTAACCTGTAAGATTTGCACCGGACGGACGCGTTGTCAAGGACTGAATCGTTGCTTGGTCCTTCACACGTCTGCAAAGCACTCGTGGTAGGGAAGATCGGCATGAATACACGAAACCAGATTAAACAGGCCAGCAAGAAGCTCTCGAACCACACGCAGTACGGCAGCAGGGGCCTTAGCGCTTTAATCTACTGATCTATCCAAATCGAGATTAATTCCTTGCTAATGCGGGCATAGCCTCAGTCAGAAAAGTAAAAGGAATTACTGTGTTTTGCCTTCAAGATCTTAAATGATACCTAAGAGTGATCTCATTTCATTTTCTCCTTCTGTACTTCTGTAATTGAGGATTTAACCCAGGAACTCCAACTTGCCACCAGAAGCAAGACTTAACTGCTGATTCAGACACCTTAATTTGGGTGTTTACATCCAAGCTCAGCCCAGCTGCCAGGACAACTCATTGCCTGGGCAAGAAATGGTACGGAGATGCCCTCAAGTGTCTCTGTCCTGGCCTCCAGATCCCACTGTGGACTGACCCAGGTCTTCTGTAGGTTCTGCATCCCATCTGCTGGTCCGTGGGGACGAATACTTACTAGGACTAGAAAAACAAAATAAAATAGGTATTCCCTAGACAGATTAAGTGGCATCTGCAACATGAACTCTGATTCTTCTCTTATGAACTTGGGTCATTTCATTGTTTTTTAAACATTTAGCATACCTGTTCTCAAAAACATATAAATAAATAAATCTGTAGCACTCCTGTGCCTCTGGAAGCAGCAACTCCAGGCAGGGCAACACTTGCAGACACCGTGTAAAACTAACTTGTGAGTATCAGAAAGCAGATCATTGCCTAATTAGGAGTATTAATTAGCTTGAGCACTTCAGGTCCTGGAAGTAAGCTTGCTTCCAAAACAAGTAGTGGGCAGGCAGCTCATCAGCTCTTGGTGCCCGTGAATCTTCACCATTTTCAGGTCCCAAACATCTTCCTGTGGCGAGGAATCCAGGCTTAGTCCTGCCCTGCTACAGCCATCTCCAGGGACAGAACTGAAGCTTTTTTCAGCAATGCACATCCCTTTACATAAATTCACAGACTGAGGCCCTGAGCGACCACCACAACCACCTAACCCAGCCTCCTGCGTACTCAGGCCAGCATATTTTCCCCAGAAGCTGACTTAAAGCTTACCTTTTCAAAAGACAGCTGTAACTAATCTCCATTACCCGACAGCTTTTATCTTCCCCGTGGTTCACCCACTCCTGGGTAATGTGATTACGCACAGCTGCGACACTGCAGAGAACCAGGTTTCATGGTCAGTGTGAAAGCTACTGTGAGAATTGTCATCCTTTCCCAGAGCTGAATGCAGGTGAAGAGATTACCTTCACAGTGGCTCCATCTCACTTAAAAGCACAATGTGCCCCAGTCCTGCTTTGCCCGGGTCGAATCAGACTCTGCCAGCTCGCACAGCTTCCATCCTTCTGCTCCCTCCTCTGCGCATCGACCACATCGAGGGAAGTAAAGCAAAGCCAAATTCAAAACAAACACAATTCATCTTGAAATTAGGAGTGGTTCGATCCTGACAATGCCCTTTGCTATCAGTGACATAATATTACGTGTCCAATATCTCTCCATTGATTAAGTTCACCAAGGTTACCTGCAAGACTGCTGGAGAAGGCAGACAATAACCAAGCACATTGCCTTCAGACCATTACTAAATCCTAGCAGGACTACAAGGGATTCCCCAGGGCTGCTAAATCTGGTCCCTGCTACTGAACATACAAGGCAATTCTTTATTTAAGCTAGATATTATTTGGGGACCTGTTTCAGCTTTAGTCCTGGTATTATAGGTTTGGGGTGAACTTTTTTTTCTACATTTAGCTTGGCTTCATTTCTGGCAAAGTTCCCCTTCTCCCATGTTGTTTTGCTATCTTCCTTTTCTCATCAAGCATTTTCCTAACACCACACAGCATCCCTTCATCCCTGTTAAACCCTTTTCGGGATTCATCCAGGTGGCTTTGGTGCCTTCCCTCCAGGCAGTCACTAAATCCCTAGGGAAAACATTTTTCCGAGCAGTTTCCACATCACAAGTCTCCTGCCCGTTCAGCTTTCCTGCCTGAAACCCAATCTCTCAGTACAGGCAGCTCAGGGAAACTTTCCTTTCTTAGGACAAAATTTGATATTGCCTTTTTTTGCAGCTCTGACCTGGTTCCGTGCCAGCTGGTCTTGTAGCACTGGGCTGCAAGGGAATTTTACCCCGGAGAATGACATTTATTCTCATGCATCACGGCCAACAGCAAATGAAGACGATCTCAAAGAGAGCTGGGAGAAACTTCAACAATTTGGGGATCGGTGGCCGCAATACTAAAAAATATTGAGCCAATATTTCTTCTTGCGGCTCGTCTGGGCTATTTGTCAAAATTTGTCTTACCCAATATATAACAAGCTGTGAGGTTGGGAGAAGGGATCATCTGTTTTCCTTTGTTAGAAAGCATTTACATACACTATAGCTTGATTGATTAACGTTTCCAGGTCCCCAAATAAATCAACAGGAGAAAATTGAAGGCTGCAGTTATGCGAGAAGCTCAGAAATCACAGTGAGCGACCCAAAAATCTTGCAGCCCACCTTTGAGGCGTTCAGTCTGTTAATGGTCTGTGCCTTGGCTAGTGCACGAGGGGGGTGAAAGGGATGCTCCCCGGCTGCACAGCCAGTGCTGTTCGTGTTTTCACCTCTTTTCCCACCCCTCGGCATTGTAATGAGACTGACAGCAAGCAGGGAAGCCTGGGTCATCACCATATGGCAGCACAGCAAGCACAGACCACCAAAACATGGAGAAAAAATCAAGATTTTACAAAGCTGCCTCGAATCTTGAGAAATGACAAAAAGCTTCTGTACATTTGAAGGGAAAAAAACACAAAATCTTCCATTTTTCTACAAAGAGCCAAGCTCTGACAGCTCTTTGGGGGCTTTTGCAGGTCCTAGTGCTTTTACAGCTGTGTCTACCAGTAATCCTCACTAACACTTTCAAATTAATTCCAACACTTCCCACTCAAAAAGCAGAACTTTTGGAAACAGGAGTGAGAGAATGTGTGATAAATTCAGCTATTATAAAAAAAAAAATAAATCCTGCTCCTTTCTGCCTTTTTTAATGACTGGTAAGAGCTCTGGTAGATAAGAGTTTGCTGCTCAGGGCCAAACCAAAAATTGCGTGGGATCGAGTCTAGTCCCTCTGGATGCATGACTAAGATAGGGAAGACATGGGTTCCATTTCCATGGCTTTGAAATGATGGAGAGAAAGGATGAAAAGGGCTCTGGGCCCCTTTTGAATTAGTTTGGGTATCGGTCTGCTCCTCTCCAGCACAACACTGCTCGTACAGCTCAGCCTCTTTGCAAAATGCGATTCAGGGACACAGACCCTTTTCTACCCCCTGAAGTAACAAGTCATTTTTTGTAGAAGCAGAGGTGGTGCAAGATAATGAAATGTGTTTGTTTTTTTTAATTCTTCCACACAACTACAAATGTGTACCGATCTCACCAGGGAAGGACCACTGAGTGCCTTTCACATGCCGAAGCCCAGAAACGATAATGTAGTCTCCAGAAGGAGGATGGAGAAAAAACCCAGCAGACGTCGAGGATCCCAGGTCTCACGCCACATGAAGATGCTCATTATTTGGCTACCTACAGCACAGGCAAGCCGGTGTGGATACAAAACCTCTCCTGTGCTTCACCAAAGATGAAAGAGATCTATCTCAGGAGAGCAGCGTGATGCTCTGAGATGTCTTTCATTTGCATGAAAGGACTTTCTCTTGTGCAAACCCACTCTTCCATACACACAGCATGTATGTTTAGTTTGTGTCACATTTATCATTAAGAAGCTGTCAGGTCTAAACGCAGCCATAGCAGGACTTGAGGGATTTTCTTCTCCCTTAATAATGAGGTTAATGTGAACATAGCATGGTCTTCAAGCCATCTTCTTCCTTATGGGTTCAATGAATCCAAATACATTATAAAAATATATCCAAAATACAGCCGTAGGAAATAAGCGGGCTCAGAAACACACGTCTGTGACAAAGCCAAGAGCATTGAGAAGCACATTCCTCCAAACCTCCTCTGTTCCTCCAGATGGCACCTCTCCCCAGAGCTCTTCCAAGGGATGCGAGAGCCCCTGGGTTCCTGCCAGGGGAGCTGACGTTGCAGGGCAGGAAAACGACGCCAACCAGGTAAGAGAGAACGCCACAGCTGCGAGCAGGAGCCACGCGAAAATCAAGGCTATTCTTTCCCTGCCTCCACGTGAAGCCCCCTTCATGTGCTGAAACAAAAAGCGGTAATTTGCCTTCCTGCTTGGCTCTGTCGAATTTTGACATGTCCTCAGTCAAGCAAGATCCCCTCCTTCAATCAGACACCATTTTCTTGAGATGTTAGAAAAGGGGGAAGCTAAAGTAATTATTGAAAACTCATAAGCGGCAGCTTTAGCCTAATTACCACGACTCCTTTTTAATTTTTTTATCGATCACCTCCCGTGAATACACAAGTATTGACTGAACTTGCAGAGCCTCGTGCTGCTGTGATAAGAACAGCAGCCGGTGAAAAATAAAATGCAATTTGGCACCCCAATATCCCGCTGAACGTTTGGGATTAGAAAGAAAGAAGAAAAAAGAAAGAAAGGAAGGAAGGAAGGGAAAGCCTGGAAGAAATGTGTGTACACAAATTCGTGTACATTTGTGCCTGCCACGGACGTGTTCTCTGTGCTTGGAAGAAGTGTCCTTGTCAAAAAAACGGGGACAAGATGCTTTATTTCCTTCATTACCCACGTGCCTGTATTTATTTCCATAATGCCAAGGAATGACCCAAAGCCCAGACCTACTAGCTCCGATGATGTTCAGATAGACTGGCCATCTCTCACTTTCATACCTAGCAAAGTTTGCCCTGAGAGCTCACAATCCCCATAACGGCTTATGCATAGTCCTTAAATCCAGGCAACCAGCTTAAAACACAAACACGAACCTCGACCGGTTATCTTGCAAAACCACAGCTCAGAACTCAGCAGTTCTCCTTTCCGTGCAATACATCACATGCATTGTAACCTGTTCTTATTTTCATCCTGTTTAATCTCTTGGATGGCCTTCCTGGCACTACTGATTCCCGCATTAACCCCGATCCATCCAAAATATGTTGTGGCCAAATGAATTTTTGTTGCTTTGTTTTGGTGCTTAGTTTTCTCCCTGGATCTAACAAAGCCACGCTAGTTCTTTGGCCTGTTCCACTTCCTCCAGCCACTAAAACAAAACAAAACCTTATTTATTTTTGGCTGCTAAATGGCCATCCAGTTGGGTTTTGTCCATACCATCAAATACTTTTTGAAAAGCTGCTTCAATTGGAAAATTCGGTGCACAATTTTTATCACGCTCATTTGGTGGATAAAACTCTCTATCCCGTAGCAGCATCTGCAAGTCTAACACGAGAAAGAAATTATATTCTGCCCCCCAAGATTCATACGCTTTCAAACAGACAAGGCAAATTCCATTAGGCTCACATAGATAAGCGCTGTTTTTACGTGGCTAAGGATTGCTGGAATTGATTTCTTTCCTTTTTTTTTTTTTCTTTTTTTTTTTTTTTTCTTTTCAGATATGATAAGTGTAAGTAATGGAGAAGAACTACTGAGTTAGCAGATACTGCTCTCTTCATCAGTGTTTCATTCCAGGGAAGAGCTGGTAATGATTTTTCTAAAGAGAATAAACTAGACATGAATTCTTTGCATTTAAACTCTTTTCTTCTCAGACCACCACTAGAGCTACTGTGGCTTCTGAACCAGGCTGAGCTTTGACTATATTTTGTTCAAAACCCACTCTTGATGGCAGGTCAAAGAAAAAAGTGGTATTTGCATTATTTTCTAAGCCTTTCAATTACCACAAATTCTAAGTTATAAAGTGATGTAAGTAAAACAATGGCTCCCTACAATTCAATCTGAATGCAGACACAATACTATGAATAAACCACTGACATTTCCAAATACGCTGAGCCCCTGTTTGCAGTCATCATCTCTCTCTCTTTTTCTGGCTATAAAAGACAACATGGCATTAACAACTGGAGAAATACAAAAGTATGTCTGCATGACTGTGGTCACAGAATGATGAAAAACAACAAAGATTTGGTGATTTCATTGCCACAGGACAGAAACTGCACGTTGCTGCCAAGCAGGATGCTGGTGGATGGATCCAGGTACTATGCAGACCCCAAAGGCTGATGCAAGCCAAGGAATGATCCCAGTGATGTTAAATAAATGAGACTTTGGTGAGGTTCCTACCACTTAGGAATGACTTCAAGACAGTTAAAAAGAATTCCCAGTGTGCTTCGAGAAGATTTTCATGCTCTTGTCCTGAGTCAGGATGCTGTTAATCAGCTTTGGGGTATGACCGAAAAAGAGAGGAAAAATAAATCACCCTTCCCTTAACTTTGTTTCTCATCTTTCCTCTCTCTGTAGTCAAAATTAACTTAAGATACCTGTACCTTTGGATAAAGCCAGAAGACAAAGCCAGAACTGTGCATGGAGAGTATCAATTACACACACAGGCAGAAAGGCCAGTAAATTATTATCGAGTACAGTCCATCCAAAGATCTCATTTTGAATGTGCCACTTCTTGTTTAATCCTTCTGGAAGATCCAATCTATAAAATGCCCTCCTCACAAGTAACACAGTAATGACCACAGAAGATGAAAGTCATTTCAGTCTCTTCTTTCTTTGGAAACCTTTAAGTGACCTGTAAGGATGGATGGGGAGTTGGGGAAGGGTTTCAAGTGCTGTCTGAGCAGCTGATGGGAGTCATCCCGGGGCCACAGTTCAGTTCACAAAACACAAAAGTGAATAAATAAAAATATTGCCCTTCTTCCCCCCCCTTTCCCACACGCTCATCTTCGATCAACCAAAGGGAGAGAGTCACCAGCGCTTGGTAAATGGTTTGGATAAAAATCCATATATTGAATTCACAGAAATGAAATAAAATGCAAGCCCTGACAGAATGTCAATTATGGGGTTTGCAAAATGGCCCTTTCTTATTTTTAGGTTTTCAAAGTTGTTAACTTTGGCAATTTCCAAGATCAGATGGACCTAGATTTCAATATCTCATTTTCCAGCATCTCAGGGCCGTACTTAGTGAAGGAGCACAAAACCCCTTGGTGGAAGGAGGAAAAAGCCTCCCTTTTGCACTGGCAGTTGTACTCTTGGTCCGTCAGTGCAGCAAGATGGGGACTGACCTGAGGGTCAGACTGCTTTCACATGAAGATAACGATCCTAAACCACCAAAAAAACCCACAGACTCACGTACAGTTTCCCCTGTTGCATACATGCACCTGCACTGCAGCTGCTCTTCTTGAAAACTAAAATTCACTCCACTCCCAGGCTATTTTTACAGCTTTCAAATAACAGAGTTCTCATACGTCTCTTTTTTTTTGTGCCATGGGGTAAAAACACACCAAAACACTGTAGCATCACTGGAGGAAAAATACAACATTTTTAATAATTTAGGACTGATTGTAACTGAGTCTACTCATTTTAAGCAATGAGACTTATTACCTGGACCATGGATGACAGAGAATAGTCTGTGTATGCAATCAGCAGTAAAATACTCCCATTGTAGCCACCAGTGAAATGCCAAAGTATAAAATGTAATACTTTTCCAGCCCTGTTTTATCATTTAGTTTCTTAAAGCAAATTAAAAAACAAAAACAAAACAAACCAACCAACCAACCAAAAACAGACCAGAAACTTGAGAATCAACATTTGTCCTTCCAACAGCAATTTTGTCCAAGCATTGGGTTGCTAAACCAGGTCAGAAAAGGACCATGAACCCAAC
The DNA here is from genome assembly GCF_009819795.1 of Aythya fuligula. Taxonomy (NCBI): domain Eukaryota; kingdom Metazoa; phylum Chordata; class Aves; order Anseriformes; family Anatidae; genus Aythya; species Aythya fuligula. Next base: position 2,162,313 of record NC_045559.1, read on the forward strand.
CACTTTATGCCTTCTTAGTCCGAAACATCACTCAGTATCACCTGAGTGCCTATTAACGAAGCAAAGATCCTCATTTATAATCACCCTTCATTCATTACTTAATACTCTCATTCAAAGCAGAAGTGATAATATCAGGTTTCCACATATTATAAGCACCTTTCTGCAGAATTATTTAAGAAAATACGGTGTTTTGCGTTACAAAATAAATTAACTTTTTCTCTCACTTCTGCATTTGGGGATGGGGATGTGGCACATGGAAGCAGTGGCACTGTAGGTCTGGCACTGGGCAGGCAAAATAATCTAAGTAGTTTATGCAGGGGTAATTAACAACTGCAGTGGGCTACCCAGGATTATTCAGAGGTATTAAATTGAAGGGAGGGGACGGGAATGTCCGAGCTTACAACTTTTCACTAGATTCAGCGCTAAATAATCCGGCTTCACAATAAAACTCTTTTAAGATGGAAAAATTCTTCCAAAAAGATTATTCTCCTCTGTTTCACAAATATTGACCTGCTCTTTCTGGTTATAAAACCAAACTAAAATTGAATTTAACTCAGTTATTTACTAGATTTGATTTTGTTTTTTTTTTTTTTGTGAAACTGAACAAGGAAAGTGGACAGTCCATTTAAGTCTTTTTGCCCGCAAAAAGTCCTCAGCGCTTTTACACAAGCCCATACAAAGCAATTTCACCCTCTGCAAATACGTTGTAGGATGAAGTACTACGCTTGTTTTGTGATCCACCGCAAAAGATTGTAATTTGTGTTAGCTGAGCAAACCCAAACGCTGTTGAATCGACAGGCGCAGGCCGGCACTAGAGGTCAGGCAGCATGTTCACACATTGACCTTGCTCCAACTATAGTGGGCTTTTTAGGTTAAAAAAGTGAATTTTGCCAGCATTTCTGATCAGAAAGAATCCCTAACATTGAAGTATTTGTAAATGTTAAAGAGCAGCAGGTAGTTAGCGTGGGTCAGAAGGAGCGATCTGCCCCTTGTGTCCTGGCAGGCCCGGTTAGGCCTCGCTGGCAGCGCCATTTGTGCCCCATCCTGCTGCAGCACTTCTGGCTTCAAAACTGTTTTAACTCCTCCTTCATGTTGCTCTCCTAACAAAAATACGGTGGCAGGATGGGTTTTCAGTCATGACAGACACAGATATTCCCTTGCTTGCTGGTCTGACAGAGGGTTATTTATGTTATCCTTGAGAGCTGCTCTCAGAAATATGTTGTCTTGAACTCTTCCTGGTGAATCGTCTGGTTGCAGCACAAGAAGCAGGCGGCAAAAGCCTCTTCCTTGCTATTCATTCTCATCTTGTCAGAGGTAAATCCCATCTGCCGGAGCGGCGATTCCCTCAGTGAAGCCGGCACAACAAATTCTTGCATGGCCAACGTTAGCAAGAGCCCACCTGATGGAAAGTTCAGCCATCTCACATCCTCGATCCTCTCATCTCTTGTGAAGACATGAGCAAGATTTAGGATGTGGCTGCATTTCCATCCTACACAGGAGCTGCCAAACCTCCGCTAATACCCAGACGTGACTTTCCCCAAAGTGGTAAATCTAAGCGAGCAACAGCCTGGGGTTTGTTGACCCTCACCGAGAAATCGAGTTTCAAAAGGAACAAAATGGCAAAACTCAGAGCTGTTCCTATGAAATGAAAGATATCGGTCTTGGGAGCAAGGTTTAGGTTTCAGGAATATAGATATATATTTTTTTTTCAGGATAAAAATGCAACTTCTCTTTCCTTTTCACCTTATTATGCAAGGTGAATCAAACAATAAGAGCATCACATGCCTTCCCATATCCCTTGGTTGTGGAGATTCATTTGGGAGAAATTTTGTAAACTCAACCTAAGATAAAGGGAAAGAATCCCTAATGCTCGTATACACACACGCACACACTCCATCCACCTGCATCTGAGCGCACGTACTGGATCCCTATAGGAACAAAGCTGGGGTTGATAATTTTTGTGCAAATACGAATGAATTGTTTCCCCTTTGAGCAAGGTCTGCAAACTGTTATCTGAAGACTTACTGAAGCTTTGCACTCTCTGCAGCCTCCCCTGCCTGAACCTAAACCAATACATTTTTAATGCAACGTTTAAAGGTTTGATGAAAAAGTTATAAGTATTGACTTTTACTCCAGCTCATTCCCACTCAGCATGGCTCCGCTGATGAACCAGACAAGCGGTACTTCATAGTACATTCAGAACGGGCTATTTGGGGACCTCATAAAATCACAGAAATGAGAAAGAAGCTCTCAATAAGTGGTCCAAGGTGTGGAGGGCCACTGGCAGGAGCTTTGATTTCCAGCTCTGCATTTCCAACCCTTTATTTCCAGTTCCAGTTGCATTTGTGTGCTGCTATTTTTATTTTATTTTTCCTTAATCCTACAGCAAAAGGCTCAGCAGACTGAAGGACAACATTGGTGTTCTTGCAGAAAAACAGCCGATTAGCAAACATAGGGACTGTTAAGGATTTGTTCCCTATAAACCACCAAAGTAGGTTGCTTTAGGCTCTTGGACCACTCAGTGTGCACTGGACATCTTTGTTGTGAAATGGTAACACGTGCATTCATAAACACCTTATTTTTAATTACTGTTAATGTCATTGCTAAAATAACATTTGGTTTAAAGCTGCTGCTTGAGAAGAAAACAACCTTGGACTTCAAGAACTATTTTTGTAACAAAGCAATCTGGAAGTAGATGGTGATTGACAGGGGGAGAGGTAAAGAGCAATGCTTAAATAATATATGTAAACCTGTAATTCAGCCTGACACAAATTCATTTTTCTTGCTATGACATACAGATGTAATCCAATCAATGAGACAGTTTACGTGGCAAAGCCATTATTTAAAGAAAGCCAGCCTGGCTTAAAAATGCCACAATTTGGGGCACAATTTGGGACAATTTAGGACCGCAATATTATGCACCATTTTGCATTGCGATGTGCTGAGAGATCCTACATTGATCAGGCCACAAAAAGCCAGCAACATTTTGATAGTTCATAGATTTCCCCCTTCCCTCTGACTCCCGAATCCCCAAATGTGTTAAATAGTCCAGCAGCTATCATCTCTGTTTACCGCACTGGTTTTATTACCGACAAAAGCAGAACTGGAAAGACTTCTTAAAAGGCAGACGAGCAATAAGAACACAAAACTACCTAAATGCAGCTTTAACAATAGTGCTCTCTCCCTTTTGAAATAAGCATCGCTTTTACAAAATACATTTGATTGCTGCCTCCAAACACATTACCGAAGCTGTACAGAATGGCAGAGAACACGGAATAAAAACCGTTGCTTGGGTCAGAGGATGGGTTTATCCTTAAAGAGAAGAACAGGGACTTGGGAAACTTTGGTTCAACTCCTGCTTTCATCCTAAAGCACCAGGGCTACTCCTGTAATTAAAGATCAGCAGATGCTCAAGCCATTTGCCATATCAAGGCCAGAGGAGTCCACAGCTCGACATGATCTATCCCTTAATCTTCCCAGGCCTTCATTCCCCATCTGTAAAATGGGAGTAATTATCCTTCCCTTCTCTCGTCCCTTGCTTGCCATGTTTAGTTACATCAAGTCCTCTTTTATTCCGTCTATGCATCGCTGGGTCCTGGTCGCGGTTGAAGTACTGACTCATTATCATAATACACATAACAAACAGCAATATTGTGCTGGCTGGATAATCTCATCTGCTTTCTTCACCTCTGGCTTTTGTAGGTTCTGTAGCCAGAGCAAGCACTGAATTATCACACCTTAACAGATGCTGCTGTGCCACCTACCACTGGTTCAACTGGCTAAAAACTATGATGATTACACGGTAAGCAGACAGGACTAGAGGCTAAAAATGTAATCTGATGTAAAATCTTCAACTAAAGCAAAACGACTAACTTTTTTTTATTGATTTACAGTGGAATTTCAGCACTGCAGTTTCAATGGGAAGAAAGATGAATTGTCTCTGCAGATGCAGTTTGACTCTAAATGTCTCCGGAAAGACAGCGTGCGTTTGCTAAGAGCTAATCATTGCAAGGTGAAATCCATTTCTCATATGCCAATTTGTTTTCAGAGATTAAAATCAAAGTCCTGGGGGTTTATTACTCTGTGAATCAGCACTTGCAAATGCGCTGCAAAACAATGCCATCCCAAAATATTACAGCTCTGAAGCAACTATAATCCAGAGGGGATTTGGGAATTTACCCCGTAAGGCGCTGAAAGAGATTCCAAAGTTAAAAGAAGTTTTTGAGGTCTTCTCTCTTCAGGCACTCTTCCCATTTTGCAGTGTCAGTACTGGCTCATGTCAAATAATCACACTTAAGAGACAAAATTATGCTTTTTACTGTTGTGATGCAGCTGAGAGCAGGCCTCCCCATGCTGTTTTTGCTTGAGAGCTGTAACACCACGCAGTAAGCAGAACAGATCCAGCAGTAACTCACCAGGAGGTACATCCTTGCTGCTACTGGCAACCAAGCGTGATGCTTTTGGCAGTGCTCAAAGCTGGATAAAAACTTTTTAGTAAAGCTGGGATGCTGTTCCCTTAACAGACAGCTTTTTGCTTCCCCAATCACAGAATCACAGAATCACAGAATTTTCTAGGTTGGAAGAAACCTCAAGGTCATCGAGTCCAACCTCTGACCTAACGCTAACAGTCCCCACTAAACCATTTCCCTAAGCTCTACATCTAAACGTCTTTTGAAGACTTCCAAGGATGGTGACTCCACCACTTCCCTGGGCAGCCTGTTCCAGTGCCTCACAACCCTTTCAGTGAAGAAGTTCTTCCTAACATCTAACCTAAAACTCCCCTGGCTCAACGTAAGCCCATTCCCCCTCGTCCTGTCACCAGGCACCTGGGAGAACAGGCCAACCCCCACCTCGCTACAGCAAGACTCAAAGGAATCTGCTGCTACAGACTAATAAATCAAAAATGTCTCCAGCCCCTCCATATCCTCCTTTCCGTTGCTCCCCTTGCACAGCTACCACCGAGCCCCTGAATCACACAGACTGCCTGGTCAACAGCAGAATTAATGTCTATTGAAAAGCTATTAGAAGGGCACCCATAAGTGCTGGAAGTATCTGCTGTGCTGTACGTGGATACAGGAGGGAATGGGAAATGAGGTTGATGTTGGCAATTAATGTAAAACTTGAAGTTTGCATGGAGGGGTGTATCAATAGGAAAGAATTAAGCATGCACGCATGACGTTGTGTCTTAAAGTCATGATGCAACGGCTGAGAAGAAAGCTTTAGATTAGGTTGGTTGATCCTGATAAGCTTCACTGACCTCCTCCTTGCTATCCCAGTGCAGATCAGACTCTGCAGCAGCAGCGATGCTTTGCTTTTGGGAGGGGACTGCACCAAGTCTGGTCTGTATCGAGGCAGGAACACCTTGCTCTTACAGGAGAGAACTGAAAACACCACTTTTATTTAAAATGCAATTAAGAAAAACAGCTTGAAAGAAAGACTCAAAAAAAGCTGGGAAACTTGAGGTGATGCAGAGAAGTGTTTCTACCAAATTTCCCTGACAGTGCATGCAAACAGGAGGAGACTTCCCTTAACTGTAGGTTCAAAGTTCAGAGGCTCCTGTTGCAGCCCGAGTTATTTAGCAATGGTTGCTTGTGGTGAACCCAACACGCAGATAACTCTGAGCAAATCTCTGGGAGCTACTGATATCAAACAAGCCAAAAACAAAGGCCTGGAGTAGGAATTAAGAGCGATAAGGATCTTCGGAGAGGCTGGATTTTAATACCATTGCACTCCTCTCCTGAGGGAGCCTAATAGCTTTTTGGGATCAGGAAGAGAGTTAATAGACAGACACTTCATATTAAGCTAGATTAAATTTGGAACCATCACCCTTGACAGTGGCCCTTAAAGGTGTAATTTGAAAATCACAGCAGGTGAAAATAAAAATAAAAAGCCTGGCCTAGGTCATATTGCAAAGCTGGGTTATAATAAGCTCCTGCGAGCTGAGGGAAGCAGCAAACTGCAAGGTGATACAGGAAAAAGGCACGGAGGGAGGATGGATGCCTATCCTCATCAGGATGCAAGGTGTGCAACCTGCCTGCACCCCATCACGGGGCTGTGATGTGCTGTGACGGAGAGAATGGGCTGCAGCATGGCTCATCCTCCACGTCCCCTGGTTTCCCTTTAATTAGAGCCACGTTGCAAGCCAAAGCCTGCAGAAAGCATGGGAAGAAGCGACAGCAAGGCATCCTGAGTTTTGATCGGATTCACTCTTTGACTGATTTATTTCCCTTGAAAATAACGGGTGCTCCTCATTTTTTCCCTGGGGAGTTACATGTTTGGCACTGGGTGCTTCTGTCCTCGTCTTCCAAATGGTCTTGAGCATCAGAAAACTATCAGCTGAGTTGGAAAAGCTGATCAGGCTCCACAAGCCAGGCAGGTGGGATGCCCCAATCCACAGTGGAGCAGCTGGGGGTCCCAAAGTGCCCTGATTTCCCCCAGGTTCCTCTAAATCCATCCTCCTCTCCCGTTCGCCGTATTTCAAGTAAATGCTGATTCTCAGAGAAATGTGGGTTTCATGCTCCTTCAAAATTAACCTAAATTACCATAATGTTTTGTGGACAGGGAGTGTGCATAGGCCAAATCCTGATCAGATTCGCTTTTGGTTCTTTCAGATGGACAGCAGTGCCCATTATCCAACATTTCCAATATTACCTTGAATTTTTGCCTTTTTTTTTTTTTTTTTTTTTTAGGACAGAAGACTGCAAAAACTCTTATGTAGGGCTCTTCACAATACAACTTGCCTGCACAGCCACCAGAACTCTCCTGAAAACTCCTCACCCTCTATTTCCCTAGATTCGGTGATCTGAAAAGTCAACGTATTTGAGAATGTAATGCTTATTTTTAGTCATAGCCACAACAACACAGGTGATATTCAGAAAACTCTATGTAGAGATTCTGATCTATATTATAGGGAAGTCCCAGAGCAGCTCATACCCCAAAAGTCCATCTCAAAGGACTCACTGGTTGCTGCTGTTGAGCTTGGAAGAGCTGCTCCTTCTGCAGGTGTCATCTTTATGGAAGCTAAAGCAGTTATGGAGAAAAGAACATGGATCTAAAATGACTTTAGGAAAGGACACGGAGACTTTGGAAGCAGAATGTGAATGCACAATGGGGTTTTGACATTTGGATAGTTTTCTCTCTGCAGCTTGAATTCAGTCCTCATGGGAACGGCTGGGTGAAGCTGCAGCAGGATCCCGAAATGCTTCGAGTACAGCTCAGTGTTGGGCACCGACACTTCCAAACCAGAACGTCACCGACATTCAAATGCTTCAAATCAGAACAAAAGAGCCAGGGGCTTTGTGCTAGAGGAGTGTGACCGTTTGAAATGAAGAAGCAAAACCCAGGCTGCTTCTTAGGAAAGGCGCTGTGCTAACCAAACCTCAGACACCCTTTCATTCATCAAGTTTCTCTTTTACCATCACGTATCTTTCATGGTGATGCAATGTTTTTATCTAAAAAAAAAAAAAAAAAGAAAAGAAAGAGAGAAGTTCTGTCACCTAAAAATAACAAAATGTTCTTCGGTGATCAGAGCAATCATCATCTAATAATTACAGATCATCACCTTGAAACTGCAGCAAAAGCTGTCGTGCTGACTGCACTGCGCAGCCCTACCAACACAGTACAGCCACAGCCAGGGGCGAGCACAGCTGAGCTGAAGTCCTGGATGGTCAGCTCCGATTTTCAAATAATTAATCATTGCCTTGGATATTGTTTTTTCACCCCAAAATGTAAGACCTGGGATTGCGCAATGCACCGAACGGAGCTACTCACTTAACAAGACAAATGGATTTTATTGACTTAATCACGAAGAGTAACAACTCAATATCTCATTTCTTCATAGCTGGCTAGAACAAACTCTGGGGGCATGAGGAGAAGATGTAAAACACAGTCTATAAATTATGAGAGTTTATTAAAGAAATGCCAATGGAAACAGCTTCAGAATTAAATGTCCATGTTCTGCAAGACTTCCACAGCAAGTGGGCAAAATATTGACTTATAACAAATGAGGCAAGCAATCTGCAGATAATATATCAGAGGAAAGTCCATAATTTTTCTCCTTCAACCGATGAGATTATTCTAGAGCACTGCTTTTGTTGTGATAGGAAACAAAAGGTTATCACAGTTTTTGTTGCGGCTGCTCAGATGACAGCTTCTTTTTGTCACAGCACCTTTACGTGCAGCTGCTCTGTCTCTGTTCCCCAAATCAGCTAAACGTGCTGTGGAAGGAGCAAGCCAGGCTCAGATCAGATCCTAAAGATGTTGGTGTTGGGGATTTATTGCTCTGAGACCTACAGGCAGCACCGGGGGTACAGGGAGCCCGTTGACACCTCTTGGTGTGCCTGAAAGCTGAACTGTTGCAGTCACACCCCAGCATCTATGATGGGTACAAGAGCAGGACTTCCAGGGATCACCCTTGAGCTGGAAGGAGGATTAATTAACGAGCAGGATTTTAGGGGAAGCATAAACCTCAGTTAGCTGAAGAGGAATGGCAGGGGCCCTGCTGGCAGCCAAAATCCCCAGGATGCTGTCCACAGCCACAGGGCAAGGACAGAGAAGAAAGCCTGAGTGCTTCCATCCTGCAGAAGGGAGCACAAACCTTCCTATGAATTATCTGCTGCCGATGACTCCTGGACAGAGAAAACCATAAGAAAGCCTCCTGGCTTCATCCAGGATGGAGCAAATGCTGCGAAGCTACCGGATGAATGACATCTTGGGCCATGTTATTGAGGGGCACGAAAGCCCAGGAAGGAGACACTGAGAAAGATCACTGGAAAAAGATAAAGCAAGCAAGTGCAAAGTGTTAAAGCACAAATTGTACCTGTTAAATATTAGCAACAAGCCTACGAATTACCGAGACTCAAGCAGCTTCTTCAGGATAACTTAATGCCTGCGTTCAAAGCTAAAAGTTTTAAATCAGGACAAAGTAGCTATTATATTGATTTGTGTGCAGCGAGCCACAGGAATACAAAATATAAATGAGAGCAGGAAGAAAAAAAAGAGAACACGTTTCTAGCAATCTGAAATATTCCTCTCATGGGTCCACTGAGATCGAGGTAGAAGAAACTTGTGTTCAAAGAGGCGATGTTACGCTCTTCTTTCCTGACAAATACAAGCAAGCTTCATTTGTTTAACTAATTGATGACATTTCTGAATAGAAATGAACCCTGACGAGGACTGCTCACGATAGCTTGTGTATTTACTGTTTCTAACGGGCCAAATTATGCTGCTGCTGATTAAGAACTTGAAGAACTGGCTGTACCTTATCTTGATAATGAATGGGCTTTTAACATGCCAAGCCTTTAATCTCTAGGATCCTGGACTGAATCCAGGTTGAAGGTGAGCCTAAGTACCAGGCAGCTAATGGGATCTGTTCTCCGGCTACCGTTAGCAGTTAATTTTAGCCCACTTTAGGATGGGTTGGGCTAAAATCTGGACATGCACCCTACAATATCTGGGAACGCTGCACTTCCACTGCACAAGCCGTACCAAACGTGGGTTTCTGGTTATAAGGTGTTTTTTTTTCCTGATGTTTTTTTTCAGAAATGACTGAATATTATCCCAACAGTTTGGGGAAAGATGGTATTGAGGTGATTCTCGTTCACTTCTCCTTAGCTTCATTTTCTTGCTTGTCCACTGCTGCTGCTGCCCTTAAGGCAACACACCACCCTGCAGACTTACAGCATCACATGGATGGCAGCCAAAGCACTTTCCAATTCATTCCACCCTCCACGTCAAATAGTACCATTTTGAAAGAAAACTTGCTCCTGTGTTCTGTGTTATGCCTCCTACAATTGCATGAGAAATTAAGAGGCAGAGTCCAGAGGACATATGGCAGAGAAAACGATCCTAACGTTACCGGCATTACATTCACAGCTAAATAGAAAGGTCATCTCTGGGACAAAGAATTGGGTAATGGACTGTATTCCCCCTCACGCTCTCTTTAAACCAGCACATTATTTCTTTTATTGCTCTGATTGTTTTCAAAGTCTCAAGAAGCCTTCAGACACACCGTGACGGAGAGGGTCTGCAGAGGTCAGAGCCAGGGAGCAGGGACCGGGAGATGAGAGGTTTGCTTCTTGCCGTGCCAGGTTATTTAGGGCTTCCCCCACACCTCTGCTTTTCCATCCACAAAACTGGAACAATGAACCTTTCAAAACACACGACTTCAGACTGAAGCCACCTTCGAAAGAGGTTCCTCTCTTTTAAATGCCAGCAGACTAACCAGCTGAGCTGTGAACTCGCAGGATCATAAGCACGTGTTTAAGAGGCTACTCACCGTGTTTCTGGCTTTTGGATGAACCTCCAGATTTCGTGTAAGAGGAGCTGAATGAACAGCTTACACTGAGCTCCTTCATGTGCACCAAGCCCAAAGACAAAGTTCTGCCGAGCACAAGAAGCGTGACATCAAACTTTACAGCTTAAAGGGAACGTCAGGATAACAGGGGTTGAGACATCCACACAATGCAGAAGTGCTTATCAATAGCCACCGAGCATATTTTACTTACAAACACCCTCTGCTGGCTTTGTGTCACGTACAGCTAGGGGACGCACTGCCAAAAGCAGGTCCTGTCAGAGGGTTTGTGCGGAATGCCTTCCACAAAGCCTCTGCTTTCAGCCTCACCCAACATCATCTCTCTCGTTTCAGCCCGAGCATTTCAACACGACTCTACAGGTAGCAAATTGAAATGTTCAGTCCTCCATTGCAGGGAGATTGGATCTGAAAAGAAAGCAGCAATACGAATGAAGCAAGGCATCAATAGCACACGCTGAAGCTCTCGCCGACGACAGCAATGATGTTGGATGAATGATTTTGAGCATTTGTTAAACTTCTACCATTGTGAAAGCAACCTATTATTTTCCTGGTTGTGCTCTGAAATGCCTCAATCAGTGACAGAACAAGTGAGTGAGAAATAATACAGTTCATTTTCGATTGCTTTTGTTCAATAGATACATTGCTGTACACCTTATCTCCCATTGTTTCATCAACAACCCGGCTAATATTTTTTTTTCCTCATCTCCTCTTCTGATATCATGTTGTTAGACTGATGACTCCGCCATTTAAAACCGTGTACATCTTTAAAACTCGCCAATAACATCCTGTAACACGACGAGGTGTTCAATTCAGGCCTGTTTGTGTGAAGAAAAGCACGCTGCAGCACTCGTCTGAAGGCTGTAGGAATTGGCTAATGTGGGAAAACGGCTTCCAAATCGCTGCGCTTAACCACGGGACACGATCATCACCTTGATGTAAGGCTTTGCTTTCACAGCCACGGATTCAAATTCCGCCTGGTGACCTACACCACTGGTAGTGTGGCCTGGCATGCAGGTTTTCAAACAGGATTTTAATCCGTGTGTGTAAAACACCCGAAGATGTTTCTACAATACGTGGCAGCAGCAGCAGTCCCAGTGATGTACACCTCCAGGCATGCGAGCTGGCAAACGGAGCCATTTAGGGGAGGGTGTTAAATGAGAAAAGCAATGATCAGAAGCTCAAAATTCTGGTTTAATTACCCACGTGCACAGGGCAAGCAGCTTTCCAGAATCCCACCGCAATGGTAAGTAGATCCTAAGTTAACGTTGCAATTTTATTAAGGAAAACAAAACAAAACAAAACAAAAAACACATTTGCCGTGGCCTTCTGACATCTCTACACATCGCAATGCACTGTCCTCCTCCTGTGATGTGCGGACACCACAGGCCCAGGACGGGACACTCCAGGGATTAAATGAGAAGCAGCTGGACAGAGGGACACAAGGGATGAGATCTGCAGTGTACTCGTAGGAATACAAGCTATAGAGTGGAAAGCAAGAAGCCTCTTGTGCAGCCAAAGGCTTTTGCTACTTTTTCCAGCTGCTTTTTGACGACAAGGAGAGCAGCTCAGGGCTTGAGTCCCTCTCTGGCTGTAATTACAAAAAGACAACAAAAGTTGAGCAGCTGAAGTCTTTTGTTACTTTTTCAATCACCCGTGAAAAAGTGCAAATGTGTACCTCTTTGGTTTAAAAACACATCTAGGAAATTTAGATTTTAGAATTTAGAATTTAGATTTTTAGAATTTAGAAGTCTCCTGTGACATGTCCTAGCAGACACCCAGCTGGGTGGCAGGGAGCCAGAAGCATCCACCTCTGCCACTTACAAAGACATCTGGACGAATCAGATCCTTTTCTCCTGGATTTTCGTGGTATTCCCTATGAAAGCAGAAAGTTTTCTCTGGTTCTGCATTCAAAATGACCAGCTTTTGTTTTCTTCTCCACCTCAATGTAAGCCTGATGGCAGCAGGACCAGCAAGCCCCGTGGGAACACCACTGTACAGCCAGCTGATGTGCACTGCAAACAGGGCTTCACTTTTGCTTAAAAACAGAAAAAAATGAGGTTTAACTGCTGGTGCTCAGGCCCAGAGGTATCCCAAAGTATTTAACAAACAAAAACAGGCAGAGTTAAAACAACAGAACAGACACCAGGCTGATCACCAAGGGCACAGAGTCATTAGTTCCTTCAAACTCAGCCTTCAAGATGTTTTCTGTCACTTTGCAAGACCTAAAAGAAGGAAAAAGAGAGCTAGCAGCCTCTCACAGAAAGCCACAGACACTCGTGGCCCTACAGAGAGGAATTCAGGTCTCCTTTGGAGGGCAGGGAGTCATCACAAAACACGTCTGAATGGTTTGCAAAGGAATCAGGGATCCCTGAGCAGGGATCTGAACATGATTGAAGAGGGATCCCTGATTCCTTTGCAAACCGTTCAGACGTGTTCAGATCCCTGTTCAGGGATCCCTGGAAGCTCACGAGTGCATTCTGCTTTTGTGCAGACCTCCAGGAGCGATGACTGCTTAACCCCTGAGCAGCAGAGGGTTGGTTTTGGAGTCTGAAAGGTATCGACCCCTGGGGGACGCAGCCAAAGTGAATTAAAGAGGAGTGGGCAGCCTCCCTGGGAAGGGAAGCAAATAAAACAATCTATATTTCTATGTCATTTCACTGACATGAAGATAAATTGCCATGGTCTCTTTGCAAAGACTCACCGAGAAGCATTCTCTCTCTCGGGGATCGCGTTAGCTTTGGTGTGACCACGCATCACATCTCCAACCTCCCCTGCTGCCTGTAGGAAGCCACCTTGTCCTGTTGCTGCTGCCTCACGTGTCCCTCTTGGAAATACGATTCCTTTAGGTAAAAGGCTACCTTTCTAAGAGTAAAAATGCACGCTGAAGTCGTGAAATGAAGACCTCAAGTCATTCCATTGCAGGCAGCAAAATCTGTCTAAATACGCACTGACAGCAGAGCCCAAACCTTTGCTCTGAGCTTTGCAGCAGCCAAGCCACGGGTCCAGCAACTCCAAAGCACTGCTAATAGGGCAAAATAGTTCTATGAAACTGGGGATTTGTGCCATTTGAGACTAAAAAGCCATAAACTGGAGTGCATTAGGCAAATAACTGCTGCACCAGCCTTATCTTTTTTTTTTTTTTTTAAATGGTGCGTTTTGTCTCCATCAGCAAAGAACTGCTCTAAAATAATTGCCCTAAACGACTTTTTGAAGACGCGTGTCTATTTGCAAACCTCATCAAGTTACACGTTAGACAAGTCCCTAATCTTCCTCTCTTAATTTACAGTAGGAACGAACAAACACGAGGAACTTAATGCAGCAATTACCGTCCGCACGCCTCGGAGAGGGGCCAGTTCCCGGCCCTGCTGCTACTCCCAATAGCAGGGGAGCTGCTGGTTCTGCTCCGTTCTGGCTTCACACGGGACTTCAGGCTTACAGACAGCATCAATCCAGCAAATCCATAATCTTGTAGCTCCTTCTCAGCATTCACAGGAGTTTGTTAGAGCCAGCAACCCCCCAGTTGTACTGGTGCTGCCACCAAGCCTGATGAATGAGGACGATCCCATTCTGCGGACCCTAAACCAACCCCCCTGCTTGCTCCAGGCGCTGCTGTAAACTTGGACAAGTTTTGGAAGAGCTCCTGAGCTGGTAATTCATATGGCACAGGCTGAATCATCCCGGGACATGAATAAAGATGAGAGCAGTTAACACCACAGCAGACTTTTTACCATGTAAACTGCACCATGGATCAGAGTTAGATCAAAGGTGTTTACTCCTTGGTGTTGCAGCTTGGCACGGGGTGCATTATAAAAGCCAAGATAAAGACTTGAACCGCAACAATATATCCTGTTACCTGCAGCAGGCAAAGAATAAAGTTTAAGAGTTAAAAGATTTAATATCGTAATAATTTCCTTTAAGTATACGCTGCAACAGAACACAAAATCTACGGCGCTCATTCTAACCTCCGTCACTGGCTAACACATCTCACTTTCATATCCTTACATGCTGCAGGGTATTGCTCCAGAAAGAGTTTCAGAAAGGCAGAGGACAGCATTTGCAAGCTTTGCCTGTTCTGTCTTTTAATAGAAACTCCTCGATTCGACACAAGTTTGTAAATAAAGAGAAGCTGCCTTCCAGGGTGCCGACCCCAGTGCCACTACTGCAAAGCGACAGGATTGAAGCTTGTTTCAAAACCTGGATGATTTGGGTCTCAATGAGCACATATGTCTAGGCTGGGTATTACTTCTTTCTATACAAGAACCCCAGTTTGGCTGTTCTTCTGAAATACACACCCGTGCACCGGGGTTTGTAAAGAGACCCTACAACGCTCAGTGGGTTCTGACACTCCGCAGATAAAAAAACCCTAATCCGGGATGAAAACACCCATCTGCAGTCCGAGCGTGAGCGCTGCCCAGATCTGCCCGAGTATGCCCCGAGCACTCTCAATTACACCGGCTTCGTATCTGCATTTTCATCGAGCTGGCGTGCCTGGAGGTTCCCTGCAAGTTTTTGGCAGCTTGCCGCGCGGTTTGGGGCAAAAGGGACTGGCACAGCTTCAACAGGCTCCTTCGCAGCTTTGTGATTGATGGAGAATGCCAGCAACCCGAAGAGACTCAGAAAAACAATCAAATCCTGCCCCTTCATTAGGCTTTGCTGATAGGATTGGGAATACGGCCACAGACTTTGCAGCTGACGACAGATCACATAAGCGAGGAGGTTGAGAGCTTTTGCAAAGAACAACAGAACTGCCTCGTGCCTATCAAGCAAATATTCACAGATTTCGAAGTACAGAACTTAAACAGTTTCCTTTGGGTTCAGAGGGACAAGACACCTCAACGGCAGCTTCAAAATCCAGACAAGGTGGGAAGCATTTCACAGAATGAGAACAAAACACAACGATTTCTGAATCAGTTCATAAATCACCTGCCATGATCGCTAACATTGTGCCAGGAAGAAAATCTCTCTTACCCACTCTTTTTTTTCACCACGTATAATGTGAGAGTAAATTGCAAACATTGCAGTTTCGTATCTCAAAAGTTTCATCAAATGAGAATTTAAGCTCCTAGTAATTACACCAAAAAGGGTTTAATTCTTACAGTTTAGAAGGGATGCTCAATGTGCTCTGGCTTTAGAGAGCTCGCCAAGTGCTTGCTGCTCTGGGGGAGGAAGGTGATGAGCAGAGAGTAGCAAGCACACCCACCAAACCCAGCTGAGACATGGGGGGTGTCTCGGATGTCTTATATAAGGATTGTTTTACCCCACTATAAGGAACCCAGGAATCATATTTGGCCAGTTGATAACATCAAACCCAACCACGTCCTGGTTATGGGACCAGGAACCTTACTGCTTTTTTGGCTACCCCTTGATATGCAGTGCCTTAAATAAGCCAAATCCTTTTGTGAATTATTACTGGGAACATATTACTGAAGGTGAGCTATATATTTACGTCTTCTTCAGCTCACAGCACCACAGATCCACAGGACAGGCTACAGCCCCAGCCCTCATGCCATCTTTCTTAGAGCATAAAAATTCTGGCAAAATACGTGGCCCTACTGAAAACACACAACTTTTACCAAACGACAGAACTGGGCAGGCTCTTCCAAACCACAAACCTTTATTTTCCTTTTTCAAAGAGTCCAGGAAATTGCCAGTCTTCACACAACGTATTAGGCTGGTCACAAGCACATTCACACAGTTGTGTCAAAATAATCAACTACTTTGTGGACCTAATGGCAGTGAAATATTGGCAAAACTTATGTTGTCGAGTGGTCAGGCATGAATGAAGCTACGTGTTATCTTGCAGCTCAACCCTGGTCCTGGAAAACATGCTTTCCTTATGGAAGGTAACCGAAATTTGAAGCGATGACACTACATTAGACCAATTGTAACAAAATTTAATGCTTTAAACAGAGATATGTATTATAAAATTGCTGAGGAACTCCTTTTTGCCTTGATTTAACACAATGTGAAATGTTCCAGTTTTAGATAAATAAAAATACATAGATAAATAAAAATACATAGATAAAAAAATGATCTTAATAGACCTCCTCTCTCACCTGCTATTCCATAAATCAACAGATATCCCGACTACCTTTCCATTCAGAGCTGCTATTCTCTGCTGATAGGCAAAAATTCATAGCTCGCTGATGTTGGTGCTGCTTTGACATCCAATCTCATGATTTTGCCATTTTACCTCAATTTGCTTATCCACAACACGGTCCACTTACAAAAAATAAAATAAAAATCACGCCAGCGGGATGTTATTTACTAGTATTTGTAAAGTTTTCAACATCAGAGATGAATTATAAATGACAATAGCCATTTGTGAATGATGAAGAAGACAATGAGGCAACACAACTGTACAATGACATAGGGAGAGAACGATGGAATTAAGACCATGAAACCTGCTTTCCATGCAAAGACTACGCAGAAAGGAAAAAAAAGCCTCGAGGAACTCTTGCTCAGAGGTAGGAAGGTCACTGATTTGCTTACAGAGAGAGGATTATTGTGAACTTTCTTAGCGCAACCCAATCCTCAAAACTGGCCCATTCTCCATCATTTCAGTTATTCAACGGGGAGAGAAACAGGACCAGAAACCTAAATCAGGGAGGAAAACGTCCTCTAACACAATGCAATTCGAGTTTGTTATATACAATTTCAATAAAGCTAATGAAAGGGAAAGTATATTTATTTTCAATTAAACTAAGCACAGCCAACACAAAAAAATCCACATTTTAAACTTTGTTAAAATTTAAAACAAGCTTCCAAACACCTCGGAACAAAGCTTTTGTTTTAGCCATCCCATCTCCTGCTTCACACAACTTTATTAGCTGAAAACCACTGCCTCAGCTCTGCCCTTTGGCTCCCCGGTCCCCGTGCCACTTAGCATGGAGAATAATAATGAGCAATATAATGGAGCACCGTTTCCATCCCTGCCAGTCCCCGGGGAAGAGTAATCATCTCTATACTGTCATTGCTAATGCAAACTACTATTGCTAATCCACTGGGACTCCGAGTAAAACACACAGGGAGATTGTTTTGCTGTTGCCCACTCTTTTTTCCTTCCCTTTTCAAAATCCATCTCTCTCCTGCAGGAGCCTGAGACGTTATTAAGCCCGCCGACACCGCAACATGAAATGAATGAGCCAGACGGATAAACAGAGCCTGATTTCTCTGCAAAACCTCTCATGAACCGTGGCACAGACCTAACGCAAACCTACTTTGTTGAGGGCTGTTATTAAATTGCACAGTTGCCTGAAGACGCCGCTATTGTATTATATGACTTGATTCATGGATTGAATTCCAAGCCATGAATGTGTGAATCGAGCATGAATGGCTTTACCCAGTCCGTGCAGTCCACAAACATTCGTTAACGCAGCAAAATGAAAGATTCTGTAACAACCTCATTTTTTAAGCTGCACTAAATAAAGTGATAAAGCAAACAAGATCCGATTCTTCTTTTTTTTTTTGCAAATAGGCTGGGTTTCAGCAATGACACGAACAGATGTATCCACAGCACAGATTATCTTGCTTTGAACAGCCAGGACCTAAGCTGTAATATCTCTGACACTTAAATTTTATGCACACATATTTTATGTGTTCCGCTACAAGCGAAGAATGGAAGCTGGCTTCAACTTACACCAAAAAGTTTCACTAAAAGAAATTAAATTCAGCAAGATCATGGCCTTTAGTGTAAAGTCAAAAAAAATTCATTCCAACACCTGCAGTAAAGACACAAGGAGAGCGACGGGCAAGCAGTAAGTCTACAGAATAACATGGTAGGAGCAGCCCAGGGGCATCTCCCAGCCACGAGAACAGGTCCGTGGTGGATTGGCAGAGTAACCTGGAGGAGCCAGAATGAATCACAGGCCAAGCCAATACTAAAGGAGGTCCTTTGCCAAAATTTTAAGCATCTGACCTGACTATTGCAATGACTTTTTACCCTGTTTTGCCCAGAAAGTCTATCTATTAAAGCCCCAACAAACACAAGGTTTGGGTCCATCAAGAAGAAAAAAACACAATCCCAACTCCTTTCTCCCCCTTTCTTCAAACTCTATTCCCTCTCAATCAGTATTCAGCTAATTAAACCCACACTAATTAGATCTTGGGCTTAACCACAAAGTTGCTATCGATCAATCATCACTCGCACTGAGCAATCAAAGAGCGCTCTCATTGGGAACGAAGGTGTTGACCCAGAAGAATTGGCACCAGTACCCCCCCGAATCTTAGCCCTCTAATCTGGCTGATAACACTAACAAAAGGTGTCAGCCCGAATGAGCCAGCCGGAGGAGGAGGAGGAGGAGGAGAAGGCTCACAAAGGAAGAAAGGACAGCTCAGAAGAGATGAGATCCGCAAGGGGAAGGAGCGGAGGCAGAAAGGCTTTACAATTGGAAAAGAGCAGATGACATTCAAGAGGGTCACGGTGCACAGAAAATGAACCAGGAGATTGAAAGGTTCTGGTGGAAGTGCTGACTTTGAAAAAGTGCCTTGATCTATTTTTCTGCATTGAAATGTTTTCTTCACAAGGCCCAAACACCAAACACATAAAGGATAAGCTGCAACTGCCCACTGGAAATGAAGGAACGCGCATTTGAAAGTTGTGTTGGTGATTTCTTCTCCTCCCAGCCTCCAATTTGCTGGCATATTAATTTGTTTCCTATCTGTTACGCCTTAGGAAAACGAGGCACTAGGTACAAAGCCAGCCTGGTATAACCTTCTTTGAAACTCAACCTCATTACACATTTCTTACTCATTATAATCCAACACACAGCCTCTTCGAGTCCCCTGGCCAAACCATCCATGGGTTTAAATTTGTTTAATACCATGCAAGGACATTTATTTTAACTCCACGACGATCTGACTCCAAATTCATTCCACTGTGAGTTAGCAAATACAAGACGATATTCAAATCCTAATTCGTTCGAGCAGTAGCCAAAGGCAATTCTGGACATCAAAACTCATTTTAAATGAGGAAGGAAAGGCCCCGAGTTAATTACCAGTGTGGAGGGATCTTCAGCATCGTGAGAACAGTGCCACCAAAGATGCGTCAGCTTGTGTTTCTGGTGTGTCATGAGGTTCTCCCATCTTGGGAAAGAAATGCACAGATGGAGGATGGCGATTTCCCAGGCTACAGAGTAGCACTGCTGCCAACGAAGCTGATAAGAGCAGTTAAAAGAGCTATTTTCCTACTGGACCTGAAACCACAATTTCTTCTAAGCACAGCATGCAAGCCAGCAGCTCAGGCTTGCGTTTTTCTCTTCATTATTCTTCCTATCCCCTTCTGGTTTCTGAGTGTATTGGAAAAGTGAGGCTACACCCCCTTCCCGACCCTGAATATCTCTGAAGATTTTTTCATCATTATTTTGTAGAGCCATGCACTTCAGAAATGGCACCTGAGTGAGCAGCCATCGCATCTCGGATACAATCCCCACTGCAAACCACCACAGTTTCCCCACGCAGACACACACCTACCTGTTTCTGAAGGTATTCCACCAAGTATCACAGCTCTAACGTGCCCTCTCTTCAGTTTGTGTCCACTTGGGTTTGTGCTCTAAGCATGGTATCTCCTCTGCTCCTACGCACGGTGATTTTCCATCCAGATTTACCTGGTTGACTGCAGCACAGCAGGTCTAGGCAGCTGATGCTGTTACCGCACGGATTATTTCTCTTTCTGAGCCATCAGCAAACACCATTTATGAGTAAATTTCTTAAATTAGGAAGGAGGAATTTGATGCCTGCATGCATTTCATAGGAGGGTCTCGATACAGATCTCAGCCCCTTCTTCATCCATTGGAGCCCCTTTTTATTTCACCTGCAGGGAAGGTTTTGAGGCTCCCCTCTTCATTCTGGATTTTGCTTCAGGAATGAATAATTGGGCTCCTTATTTTCTCTCTTTCATGGAGAAAAAATTTCTCTCTTTCATGGCAAACCAAAAGGAAGGAAAACACCTAGCAGCAAACTCAACCTCAAAGCTACGTGGGTCAACATCCTTCCTCTCCCCCAGCATCAACACCAAAATGTCTTGAGGAGGTAAAGTATCTTCTTAATTCACACTGATGTGAGCTGAACTGCACCAATCAAAACTGGAGAAGACCACGTTGAAGCACGGGCCCACACCATCCAGGAGCTGCTATCCTAAATCCTCTTAACACCTCGATCCTCTTTTTGGGAACCGCCGCTGGACCTGAAGGACTTGATCCGTGCTCCCTCTACACCCACAGCTTGGGAAGAGTTTTGTATCAGGTCAGAAGATACGTGTTTTGAAATTACAATCTCTCCACCCAAGAGAAATATTTCAGAAGATAAAGTCGGATGAAACCTATAGCACAAAACGATATTTTTTTTTTTTTTTTGTAGATGGCACCTTAGTTGGTAAACATCAATCATCATGGGGGCAAGGGAGAAGCAAGGTGCACACAGAAACTCAGTGACTGACTCCAAAACTGGGAAGCCCATGTTTTTTTTAAATAATGGCTTATTAGAAACAGAAATATTATGCAGAAGGCACCAGCCCTGGAATGATTAAATTTAAACAGAGGAGTAAAAAGCATGAAAACATTGCACTTATGAAGACATTAGAAGACAGAGTAATGGATGGGTTAGGGAAAATCTGCATAAATAAAGAGGATTTGTCTTTGTAAAAGGTGCCTGATCAATTCAAGTGCTCCTCTCTGTGACCTATTGTTCCCTGTTCTCGTTCCTTACCTATAACGTGCAGATTGAACAGAGCTCAGGTCCCTGTCTCAATAGAAAAAAGCATTAAACTCTGTAATCTGTACATGTTTTAACACACATACAAGTGCAAAATGTTCCGATACCCCGGTGATCACAAAATTAAAAGAG
The DNA here is from genome assembly GCF_009819795.1 of Aythya fuligula. Lineage (NCBI taxonomy): Eukaryota > Metazoa > Chordata > Aves > Anseriformes > Anatidae > Aythya > Aythya fuligula. The sequence continues at coordinate 2,183,467 of NC_045559.1, forward strand.
ATTTCACAGTAAATACCAAAAGCTTTTAAGGATTAGTTGTTCTAATAACAGAAATTCACAGCAAAACCTATTCTAAGCCTATAAAAGTTTTGCATAAGAAGTTGTATAAGGTGACACAATCCCCAGACCAAATACTTCTCATCCAATACCTCAAATTCTGCAGTGCGTTATGTTTTTCCCCAAGTACTTTGTTTTTCTATTACAGCAAATTATGTTCCCCACACACAAACGAGAATGTGATGCTTGTATGGAGATTAATGGGATATTTTCCTCACAGTTCTAGATAAAAGCTTTTCTTCCTAGCAGTGAGGTATAAAGGGGATCCCAGAGAAGTCCTGAATACATCTCATTCTCCCGAGGAGCGTTTGTTAAGATTTTATCCTTGCAGACACGTAGATTATTAAACAGGATGAGTAAGAATCACGACTGTGCTACGTAAGACAGCGCTCACTCCACTTGGGGGGCTCAAGGGATTTCACAGAAAACTGCTTGTTGGTTTCGATAGGCTTTAGGTCAAATTACTAAATATTTTCCTTGGATCAAACCAAGTGAATCGTTAGTATCTGCAGAGGCATTTAGGCTTCAGAGAAAACCAGCTCTCCCCCCAAAATGAGATGTTTGTCACCCATGGAAGCACACAATACTTTGGAAAAAAGGCATTAAAGCCTCACTTCTCCCATCCTGGTTCACTGGTCACAGTCAGATTTTTTCTAATGCGTTTCTTGCCAGAAGCAGAGCTGAAAAGGTGCCGTTCAGCCAAGTTGTTAAAAGGAAAGTTTTCATTTGCTTCCTAGTTTTATTTCTCGGAAGTCTATAACCGATCTCCAGTAATAAACAACATTATTAAAGAACAGAGAAACTAACTTGCAGGAGCAGGCGAAAGCAGAAAATCGTGTATAGGCCAAAATTGCTTCCCCTTTCTGACATCATTCTTTGACCTTTGATGTATTTCCAGCCTGTGCAGATCTGAGCAGGAAAAGCTGGGAAATTAAACCGATTTCTCCTCCGTGAGAGTTGTGTTGAGCTGTTGTGTTTCTATTTTTTGAAGTCTGCAGAGCACGGTCCACACCTTCTAGCTTGCAGCCCCAATTAGAGTAGCAAGAGCTGAACTCAAAGCTAATCCTAAAGCGACACAAACAGCAAACCTGATGTTTCCTTCAGTGTGTAATCACGAACAGCTAGAATAAAACTTTTTAATTTTTTTGGTTTTAACTAGGATATGAGAGAAACATAGATTATATGGACTTCAGAGGACTATCAGAGATACCTACCAAAGGAAAAAGACGAGAAAAATGGGCCTGTTCCCCCCAGAATTCCCCATTTCTTAAACAACAAGCAATCAAACAAGCCAAGATTGGTTCAACACAAGGAGACATCTTCATATATAGTCACCTGAGGAAGATCCTGCACACTCGAGACTTCTCAGACACCCAAAAATGGGCCATGTACAACAGCATCCCACGCTCAGCACTCGATCCGTTTCCAGCCTCATCGCCATCCAGTCTTGTTTCCAGATTCACTTCACCTCTGATGGCAAATAAACCTCTTCCCTCTCTCAACCTTCTGCTTCCCAAACAGAGACACAGTACAAAACTTCATCTAAAGTCAAATTTGCTGGAAATGCATTTCCTTCAGCAGACTCTACAGGACTTTTGGTGTTCAGATAGTACTGGGGTAAGCAAATTACATTTATTAGAATGACACCCATGGTCCTAGCTGCAACACAACAGGCAATTCCACAATGAGAGGAAGGCAGACACAGATACAAAGAAATGGCCTCGCTCCTGATGAGCAATTACACTTTGCTCATCCCCATTCCTCCCAAAACACCCAGCATCCATAAAGGTGCCATTAGGGAAGCACGCGATGCCCCTGCCCTAATTTGTTTAGTCCAGCTGTTGATTCCTCCGCACCCCCTCACCATTCCCCTCCCCTGCACAACAATTATTTAATAAGAGAGGTTTTTCTGCAGAGAAAAGAGAACAAATTTTGCCCAGGAAGGTGGAAATCTTGGCAAAAGCATTTGTGTGACTGTAATCAGCCTGCATGGGGTTTCCAATTTCTCTTTTCATTAGGCAGCCACTGGCTTCTTTTATTCAGAGATGTGTACACGGTGGCAGAAGAGATCTCTCTAGTGGGTTTGCTGATGCCATCCTCCCCCTCCTAAAAATAACCAATTGAGGCTATTCCTGCAAGACGCCTTTCATGTGCTTGCTTGAATAGGTTATGTGAAATAGCTCCTGCATACCGAAGCGTACAGAAAGCTTTATTCTCCCACACGGGAAAGGATTTATTTAACCAAAATGAAAAAGCAACCGAACAGAAGACAGATATCCTCCCATACAACCGGGATTTCCAACCGTCTGAATGATATGTAAATTATATTCCTCTTTTTAATGTGTGGGCCTAGTTGGAAGAGGTCCTAGTCAAAACCAGCCCCTTTCTCGTTCAACGCATCCGCTGTGTGTGCCTGCGTAGTCAACCAGATTTGATGACTAAGGGTGGGCACAAATTTTCTTGCAAAATTGTGGGATTCGTTTTTTCTACTAAATGGTTTTCTTTTCACTCGAAACGTCCATTTTCTCCATGAAAACCTGATGTTTTGCTGAAAACGAATGCTCGCACCTGAAAATGGAAACCTTTCGGTCAACTGGAAATTCAACCAACATGCCTCGTTTCCTTTTTTCTTTTTTAACCACTTCCCATCAACTGACACATCGTGTCTCCCACGATGTGATCTGATCCCAGCAGATCCTCCTAATGATGCTCTACAGTGGCTCAGTCACAGGGCAGAAAGTTTTAGCAACTTCCCAACGCCACTGCTGATGTTTGTAGGATGTTTGGAGTCCTTTCCATGTCCTTATAACCCTAAAGAGTCAAACCAGCCAAGAGAAAAAGCTGAGTTATTTCCCCCCCCCTTTTTTTCCAGTATAGGATTGATTTCCCATCCAAATATCCCCCTCTGACCAGGCTGAACGGTATTGCTGAGAAACTAAAAGAGAAGCAAAGTTATTGAAATAGGAACAACTTGGGACAGAATCATTTGTTCCTGGAGGAGATCAAAAGTAGCAACAAAGGGATTCAGGAGTTAACTTACAAAGACCCACGATTACAAAAAAAACAACACATATTATTTTTTAAACATGGGGTGTGCTGGATTATTGACAGCTTAAAAAGCAGGTAAAAATTGAAGTACAAATCACTCCATTATCATTCCACTACTTTATTCTGTTATTCGTCTTTGTGCTTTTCAAACGCTTGATCAAGAAATAGATGGAAGAGTCTCCAGACAGGTTGTTATTACTTTTATGCCGAAATTATGACTGCATGTATTACAGCAACAGTATCTGAATTGCGATTTTTTCAAACTTATTTTCAAAGTCTCTGACTTTGTATTTTTTTAAGTATTTTTTTAATGTATTTTTTTAATGTATTTTTTTTAAAGTCCTCCTGTGCCTACAACCTAAATAGAGTGCAACTTTCCTAAATAATTCCTGTTGAGTAGAAATCTGCTCTGAAAAGCAAGTGCAAAACCAGATGAGATGCAAATGCCAGGGTACCCTCAGGTCCCTGTCTGCTGAGCTGCTCTCCAGTCACTTGCTTCTGAATCTGTACCCATGTCTGGCGTTACTCCATCCTTGGTGCTGCACCCGGCATGTTCCTTTGTTGAACTTCATGCAGTTGATGATTGCCCAATGCTCTAATGTATTTAGAAGTATCTGCAAGACCTCTTGTCCTTCCAGGGAGTCAACAGCACCTCCCAGTTTTGTATCATCAGCAAATTTCCTTCGGATGCATCCAACTCATGCATCTAGACCGCTGATAAAATCGTTGAGCAGAACTGGCTCCAAGACTAAGCCTTGGGGAACACCAATAAGGAGCTGCCATTTGGAGCCCCATTCACTACGACCCTTTGAGCTCTACCTTTCAGCCCATTCTTCAACAAGAATACCACGTACCTGCTCTTCTTGCAGTTGTCCAGAAGGATACTGTGAGGGATGGTGGCAAAAGCCTTGACAAAATCCCCAAAAACTACACCTACCACCTTCCCTTCATGCAATAAGTGGGTGATCTTAGCATAGAAGGAGGTCAGATCAGTGACACAGGACTTTCTTTTCATGAACCACATCGACTGGAGAGGAGGAAGCGTACCTTGGAGTGGATTTTAGCAGTCAGTGAAGAACAAAGCACGGGTATCCCAAGAGCTGGCAAATCGTGCACCAAGGGACATTCACTCCACTCACATCTCTTGCTGTCCTCACCTCTGCTTCGACGCTTCGGGTTGAGCTCATATGGCTGTACATTCCTCACTGCCGGCCTCATTACATTCAGATCCCGGTGCTAAGCACGTTGTTAAGCATTGTAATTCTTTCTTTATTAGATTCAGGTATATAAATGGCATCCCAGGGAGCACTGTGAATTTTGATCATTATTTCTTTACTCGAGCTATGTTCAACTGCCTGCTGAGAGGATGATCACCAACTTACCCCGTGCCCCTGTGGGACCCATTATTTATCTTATTACATTTTATAGTGTGGAGTAAATAAATAGCATTAAAGTGCTAAATTTATTCATCAAAATGGGTTGCATTAGAATAGTGGAGCCATTTCTTAAATGAAGGAAATGCTGTTAATAGACACTCTATGAAGATGTGGAAAACATTCATTGTAATATGGCCGTAATAAAGCAGGCCTGCTCCGAATTGCTGATGACATTTCACATGTGTGGAGCAGGACACTGACACTTTAATATCTCCACTTCCTCACATCACGTCTATCCCATGCAGCCCAAGAGAGCCGTATTAATTATTTTGGTGTCATTTCTATGAAATTAATTCCAGTCATTATTAGAGCATGCATATTAAGCAATGATTGCCTGGCTGCTTGAGAAAGGGCTTGGAAAATCCTACACACTGGGAGGAAACAGAAGGATGGCGATGGTCATGCAGCGATACAACCGTTTTCATCTCAAATTTTTTTGCGGTCTTTATGCAATTAAGTCACCGTGGAAGCAGGTAGGAAGCGATCCAATCTTCACAGGGCAGTGAGGCAAAGCAGACAGAGCCAAGCAATTTGTGCTGAAGGTAGGCACGGCAGCAGTGGGAGATCTGTGATTAAGACCAGGGAGGAGTGGGGTCCCATTTCCTCGATAAAAGCATCTGATTGACATCAAGTGTTTGCCTTCCTCTAAAATTTGTTCTTACAAAGAACAAATAAACTTGCTCCTTCCACTAAAAAACTAAAGGGAACTGTACCAAAACTATAATGCGGAGAGAGTAATGTCTTGGTCCTGCTGTTGCATTGCACTTAACTGCAAAACAAAGTTAACATCTCCTTTAATTACCCTTAACTTACACAAGTCATCAAGGTAAAATATGTATCTCCAGAGCAGACTATTTAGAGCTCTATCTACCAACCATGAAGACATTCTGCAACTTGTTCACCTTTAAAGTAAATGTAATACTTCAACAAATGTTGCTGCTCTTCCAAGAATTGTACCGGGATGAATTACATGTAGGTACCAAGAATTAGGTACTGGGATGCCTACATCCCTTCCCCACTCTCTCTGGGGAACACACCATACTTAGCCCACGCAACTGACATTTCATTTTTCATTCTAATTTTATTGTCGACCTCTAAGAGCTAAGCAAACAAAGCACAGAACAGGTTACTCCACACAACACTGCTCTAGATAAGATGAGCTGTCTTTTCAAGACAGCAGCATGATGTCTCTTTGTCTTGTGTGCCATTTTGATTAATTTATGTTATTAGATCAAAAAAGATTCTTAAACCAAACAACCTATAATAAACAAGAGTCGAGACTGACACCAGCAGATGTCTGAATAAGCAGAGAAGAAAAAAGTAAGATGACAAACTGTGTCTTTACACCCATTAATTCCTCAGCCAACATTGGCCAAAGTGGCTATTTGCCCTTCCAGCATTAATTCACGTGGTACACTTATAGATAATAACACAGATAATAACCACATCCCTCTCCTCAGACTTCATTTTGTTTCCTAATTAAATTCAGAAGAGGAGGCAAGAAGTGAAATTTTGAGTTTGCTGCTATCGAGCCAACCCAGTGCAGAGTGGGCTTGTAATCCATATTTCTCTTCCAAAGACAACTTCAGCTTAGATCCAAAACACAGCCAGGTCGTTCCTGCGATGAGCCATGATGCTGACAGATGGGTCCCATCGGGCACACACATACCTTCATCAAAAGTTTACCACTCCAGTAAAACTCAGCAATTAAAGTGGTCCCCAAAATGCCCAAATCAACCAAAATACCACTAGGATTTACCTTGAGCGTGTGCTAGGTGGTGCCTACAGTAAGCAGATAATATCATAAAAAGCATTTTATTAAAGCTTGCCTGTAAAAACCAGCCAATATACACAAAATAAATAGGAAAGGGTAGATGAGATGAGGATAGTCAGCTTAAGATTGAAAAGAGATGTGGCTTTAATATGTCGTTATACAAATGAGTGAAGCAATGCCATTGTGGGAAGCATTCCTCCTGTCTAGCTGAAACAATTTCCCTGAACATGACACAGTAAAATAAAATTTATAAATGTTAATAAAATTTTTTTAAAGGTCAGGTCAGCATTTTCTGTAACATGTGTCGGGGGGAACCGAATACATCTCAGCATCGGGTCACCGTGGGACAGCACTGACATTAAAGAGCGGAGGAACAGCAACTCTTCTAGTAGTGAATTAGTTGCTGCAACAAGGTTTGCTTCCCCCTCCCTTTCAGTCTGGTCACTCTGATGCGGCAGCAAAGGAACCGAAAGTTTAGTGAAACGAATCCTCAGTAGGATCGTGACACCAGTCTGCAAAGCTGGATAGCTCTTAAAAAATAAGAGTAAGCAATCACTAAAAGTGTTGTGAAATTCCAGTGATTTACGCATGATGTGCAACAGCAGAGAAGGGGAGAAAAGGACTTATTAAAGCGTGTTTAAAGTCAAGGATCAGACTGCCCGCCTCTTTGAAGCTCGACTATAAAGGAGGACAAGTAGCAGGGATTTCGAGATTCGTCGCCACGCACGCATCCCGGGCTGAAAGGCTGTGATTGTTACCTTCACCCTTCAGCGGCTTTGCTTCGCCTTCAATGAGGGAGTTATTTTTGTTGATCATTCAGTGATTGTCGCAGGGCGAAGATGACATGTGCTGTCAACAGAGGGTGTCCAATTGGTTAAACCCGAGGATCAGAGCTTGTAAGGCAAAAAAAATACATGGTGCAGGTCTCACTGACACCTCAAAGGCTTCAGACGCTCAAATTCATTGGAGGAGAGGGAGAGACGGAGGGCGATGGTGCCATTTTAGCTGATTTTGATAACAGGTTAATCTTTTCAAAGCATGCATCCTGCCAGCCGTTAATAGCTACACACAATTTGTTCTCAAACCTAAAACCCTGCGCACTCCACATCTTCCCTTAGAAGATTTCTAGAAGATTATAATGGAGTGGAAACAGCAATACAGGGATGCCGTTCATTCACACTTAGATGTCTCAGCCCTACTGGACTTGACGGCATCCTCTTCCCACGTGCAATTTTGTTGTAATTAACCATTGTGAAATGCAGCCCAGAGAAATAAAAATTGTCCACCTTCACCTTAATATACCACTTAAAACGTATTTAAAGCATAAAATAATTAAAATTGTTCTTCTGATATTAAATTAGCCTACTAATTCTAATAAATACTCTGTATTTTTGAATATTTTAATGCTTTGACTAGAGAAGTCTACGGGATAGCCATAAACTCACCACGAGCATTGTCAGATCTTCTGCATTTAAATTATTTATGAAAAGCTTAACGGGCATTTTTAGCTTTTCCTCTCTGTGCTTCAGTCTCCCCTTCGCCACAGATACAAACATTTTATTATATTCAAATGTTTTCTGAAAAAATTAACTGGCATTGGATGCAAGAGAAGAGTCTCCATGCGATCTTGAAAGAAGACCGTAAGTTCCATTAAAACTAGATGTATGTTATGGTAAAAACAAAATCAGCTTCTGTTTTCAAGGAGACTGAAAGCATTATGATATAATAAAATTAATGACAAATGTCCATATCCTTTCATGAGGTTCACTGCACTAATCCTCTGATGAGCTTTCAATAGCAATCCATGGCCCCACAAGTGTCACATCTAGATGAACACTACAAACTCATGATTTGGACAGACAAAAAACTCTACACGACCTCAACATAAGAAAATGCACACAATCCCCAGATGATGTAAATGTTACTAGATCCATTAAACTTCAAGCCTCCCCCAAATTCTTAGACATTTTCAAGGCTCCTTTGCATACAATTAACATTTCAGTCTATTTTGTTCAACCCTCTGCAAACCGGCTCGTCAAAATGCTGTGTGTTTTGCCCTTGAACTACGAGCATCAATTTGGTGTTGAGGCAATAAAGGAAGTGCTGGAAGGAGAAATGGGATGGAGAAGTTTGAGGTAAAAGATAAATATCTATTAATGTTCCAGAGGATACCTAGGGACTTCAACCAAGGTAACTCATTACCCTGGAACTTGCATGGTCTGAGCTAAACCAAAGATTTGGGCGTTTGTTTTTTTCCCCCCTAAGGTTTATCAATATCAGAATAGAACTTTGATTCTTTACCTAGGAGACATTATTTGCATGTCATCACATAATTATAAGACATGCTTACTTCTTTGCACTCTTTAGTGAATACTGAAATTATGGAAATTCTAGGATCAATGACAAAAATCAGAGGTTTCAAAAACCACCCACAAAGCTGAAAGATTTCGTGTAGATGGAAAACGGGAAGCAAGATAATTAGGTCATGTCCTTTCTGACATTTATTTTAGTAAGCAGAGAATCAGATGGTGTTCTTTATATGCAATTCAGAAGCTGAAGGAGTATATTCATACTGCACTTACCCACGGATAGAATTGAACTGTGGGAATAGATATTCCCACCTATTTGACATGCAGCGCGAGAGCGAATTTCTCAACACGTTTATTAATATACTATCAGCAAACGTGCAGATTTCAGTATGAGTTTAGATCTGTTCCTGTGCACGAGATGAGGACAAGTGTCCAGCAAACAGGCTGATGAGCCCTTGTTAAAGCTCACACATGGGAATAAAAGGCAAGGCTCTGTGGCACTGGAAATTGATGGCAGTTGGCAAACAAACTCTCAAAGCATCAGCAATCAGGTCTCATAAACTACAAATAAAGGCATGAACTTCAGCTCTGTGTCTTTGTAATCTGTAACGTTAAGAAAATCAGTTAAAATCCAGGGGGAATAGAGAGAAGAGAAACAGCTCTCAGGTCTAATCTTTCCAAGCAGTTGTGAAATTGGGCAGACCTAAATGCAGACCTGCTCCAGGGTCTCTCTCTCCCATTCTCTCTCTCTTTCTCTGACCTAAATTTTGTGGTTTTTCTTACCGAGCTGGTTTTCTGCTAAATTTCTGCAGCAGCAACGGAATGGAGGAGAACCCAGCACTGGTGAGCGATGCTCTCACTGAAGCCACCTCCATCTCCTACGAACGCTTCAAATAGTCCTTGAGGACTGGTGACCCAGTCAAAAGGACCAGTTGCAATGAGTACATACATCATGGTGTTGCTGTTTGAAGACTTTAGGGAAAAGTTGGCTTGACTCATATACCAGCAAAGCTCAACACCTCCCAGTAACCCAGGAATTTATGGTTTTTAATTCATCTTGTGCTAGATTTTGTGAAAATAGATCAGGCTACACCAGCACTTAGCTACTGTAGGGACCTGTATAATAATAAAAAGTACCTGATAGCACTTACATTGTTTCAAAGATTAAATAGCCTCCTTGGTACAAGTGAGAAAAAAGTCTGGAGAAATAGCAAAAGAAAAAAAAAGGGGAGGGGGGAGATGGGAACACGTGAAAAGAGAGGGCATTTTTGTCCTATATACCAGTGTGCTGTTTGTTACACACCAAATAGCTAAAACAAAGGAAAAACTCAGCAGGATTTAGGTACAGTAACTTGTGAAAGGCAGTGATTTTCCAGCTGAGGAGCACTGACCAGATCTGCTGGCACCACAGGGAAGCTGTGCTAATGCAAAGGCCTGAGGACACCATCCGAACACGCACTCATGTGTCCTGGGCGCACTCCAGCAGCAGCCAACCCTAACTCCTGCCCCAGAAGGCTCCCTTAAAGCGTGCAGGCTTCATCTATTTCCATAAAGCAACATTTCCTATTAAAACCAAAGTGACACTGAAGTCACACACCCCTTGCCAACGTTCGGTCTGAGCCTTCTGGGCTGATTTCGAGATGTTACACATCAGAGACAGTCCCTGAGCCTGAAGCTTCACATCTTGCTCTACCCCTTGGCCACCTCTACCTACCTCCCAGATAAATCGTGATGGACCTCAACAAAGGAAAAAGCCACGGTGTCCTTTGTAACGATGAAAATTAACGGCCTGTGACACAACTGGGCTCCCCGGGGTGGCTTGTCATACAAGGTGGGAATTTCACTCCAACTTTGTAATGACATGGATATCAAAAATGTCAAAAGATTTACTGTAAAAAAGCACCTCCGGGCCAAGTTCAAGGTGATTTTCATGTTATTGTTTTAGTTTTTCTTTTTTTATACCCCTCAATACACATTGCATCTAATGGGTAACACAATTCACAATTATAAAACCAAAAGCTACAAGGAAATGACTCTTGCGTGCCCCCAACCACTCTGCTGCTCACAAAACCAGCTGGCTCCTTGTTTTGTGCCCACCTGCAGCTGCACTCTGCTTCTCTATTTCTTTTTCTTCAGGGGCTGCCTCCTGGATCCGTACCTTTCAAAAACTGCACTGCATTCCTTATCGTGCAATTATTTTTAAAGTTGTATGTCAGTTCTAAAAAAGAGCAACCAAATGATAAGACACAGGAGACGGAAGAATTCAAACATATGCTTTGAATTGCATAAACAACAAAGATTGTTACAGTAAAAGCCATCAGAAACTGGCAAAAAAAAAAAAAATGTAAAATGAGCTCAACATAATTAGGTATTTAATTAGAGCACCAAACCATTACTGATATGTCCTTTAAATTCGGGAATTCAAAGCATATAAATTAAACCGAAACCTTTCTATTTCTGTATGGCTATGTGCAAAAAAAAATCCTCTACAAAAATAACTCCCTAGGAACCAGTTTCGACGCCCTTGGGTAGTGGCAGCACTTTGTATCTGAGAATCTGGAAAAAAAATAATCTAAATAAGGTTCCCCAAATCCTCCTCTATTAGAGAAAGGAATAGAATAATATATTTTTTAAAAAAAAAACAAACCCTCTCAAACCCTCTTTTGTTTCAGTGGTTGTGTTGGAGCAGCAAATGTCCTGGAGGAGGCTGAATTAGAGTGCAGAGCTACAACATGGACCTAGAGCAGAAGAAGCCAAGAAGAAGATGCAAATCTTTGCCAGTGACCATGGCTCTGGAGGGATTTTGCTAGAAGGGCTAAATCAGAGGGGTAAAGAACATTTATGAGCTGAAATAGATGTGCAGAAGCAGCCTTTAAGGACAGACCTAGCTGACAAACCCTGCGCTACAAGATATTAGCTTATTTACATCCTGCTTAATCAGTCTTCTCTTTCCTTTCATCAGGCAAACTGGCTTAATTAACAATCAAAAAGCTCCCAATTAGAAACTAAGGAATAAAACCCACGGAAAGGGCACCCATTTATAAACAGAGACAAACAGCATCATTTAGCACTGCCCTGCTTTGTTTTGTACAGAGCCAGGGGAACAGAGCAACTACACTCTCTCCTCGTGCAATTTATTTAAAATGCTAATTCAGTAAAATAATATTATTTTGATACTACCAAAAAACAAAACAAAACAAAACAAAACAAAACCACAAAACAAACAAACAAAAAAAACAGAAGGAAAGCAATAATGAATGACAAGGAACAAAGAGCCCCAATGTACTGAAGCTGCTACTTCCTAAACCAACAGTTTCCAGCGAAGCTCCTCTATCCACACCCAAGAGGCCCGTATCTCTGTTGAGACCAAGCTTCAAAATCAATCCTTGGGGATTTGAGTGCAAAAAGACTTAATAAATTGGCAAAAATCCTGGCTGAGCATGGAACCAAACCTCAATCCCCTAAACTTACCGTCTCTTTTCAACCATAGCCAAAAAAAAGCTACGAATGGGTTAAATCCCAGCCGTTTATGCACAACATCTGATTGTCCTACTTAAAGAACAACAACAACAAAATCTTTCCATTGAAATTCCAACGGGGGAGCTCCAGTTTGAGGGCTGTGAAGTGACAACCACTAATGGCTTCTGACAATTTGACTCGTTGCAGTGTTGAGCTGCTGGGACTTGCCACCCGATGCAGGGAAGTCTCAGAAAATGCCCGGTAGCGACACTCACGTTGTCTTCTCCTCGTGCCAGATGCTAATTCCATCCAGAGAGGGATTTACATCTATAAAGCTCTGTAAAAATCCGCTGTCAGCCCCAGTTATCCCAGTTTGATTTCATATCAAAAGGAAAGGAAAATAATATATTTTAAAATGCCTTTAAAACATGGGCAATGTCTCTGATAAGACCTATCTGAGCTTCGGGAATTCAAAAGAACCATAACAAAGATTTTATTTCACGTTCATTTTGGATGAAGAAAAACACCTCTGTTGGTCTTTTCACCTTTTTTTTTCCTGGCAACATATGTTAAATTAGAGGAACAATCACTTCTTAAATGCCATGGGCTAGGGGAAAGTCCATGGATTTGCAGTATGAAACTCATCGTGAAACCATAGATGTACCATGCACCTCCCTGCAGAAAAAAAGAGGCTCACTTTTCAGTCAATTTACATCTATTAATCAATGATCTGGCTAAAAACGTGTAATATGTATGTGGTGTTTTAATTCGTCTTCCACGGGATGCTTTGTTATGCAAATAAATTTGGTGTGTGAAGAGGTGAGGAGTTGAACTTGTCCACACAGGGATGCTTCCACCTCACAGCCTGCTTTGCAAAGCGTAAAAGGGGAAGAATGTGTAAAGGTGCCAGCTCACCTGTGGTAATCCTCACAAATGGACGGCATTGCTAGGGATTATAATTAATTTCTGCAGTGGTAATAGGGCTGTAGCATGGGGTTTCATCAAAATCCAACTTTGCTGCTTAAATATTTTCAGGAATTTGGGTGTTCTGCATCAAGATGATAGCAGTAGGTGAAGGTTGCCGGGAGCCACACCTGTATTCAGCAGACTTGAGATATTTTTCTCTCCCTCCCTCATCCTTTGCCAGACCAGGCACACGACTGAACCACCTGAGCACACAGATTTGGTAGCTCAACCACCAATGTTCTGCTTGATTCATTTGTGTGCATATAAAAGCTCAATGAAGACTGAAACCTCTGCCTTGTAAAAAATTTTGCCCCATCTAGCATTTACCACGACCTTTCCTCATGCAGAATTAGGGGCAGCCCTACCTGAGGGAGTTTTTCTCTCCTAGCTGGTACTGTAGAAAGGTGAAATGAGCAGCAATCCCTCTGGGTTTCAACACAAAGAGGCTTCCTGGATCGTGCTTTATGCACAGCACACAACATTTTCCAGCCTGGGTGTGTGCGCAGGGGACTCTGAAATAGCTTTTATTTATCAGCCCTCCAGGCACGTTGCTTACTCTGCCAAGCTTTTGGGAAGGTTTAAGGGCACTGGAAGAATTTACAAAAAAAAATAACAACCAACAACCGCCAACCACCCTTCTTTTTGTTTACCTAACTTATATGATTGACATTTTTAAATGATATTGTACTCTCAATAGCTATTGCCTTCAATTCAAAGAACTTAGCTACATTTCTTCAAAGATCATGTTTTTAACATTGTAAAACGCTTGATGGCAGGTAATTACAACGCATTATCAGAATAACTCAAATACTGCATATACCACATTATAAATGACAACCAGCAATTAAATCTATTACTGCCTTTCATCAAACTAACCAGAGAAAAACATTTAACTATTGGCCTGGGCGTATCTAAAACTGATAATAAGTACCCATTCTGCTTACACTAACAATAGTTCTCCATCCTTGACAACTTCTATTTATTTTTTTAATATGGAGGAGATGCCAAACATCTTCTTTAGGAGGCTCTGGAGGGATGCATGGGACTGATCTCCTCCTATCATACAAAGAAAAACGTGTGTTTCACGTGCCTGTGCAAGCAGCCACACGGCAGCACCCGTGTTCAGACCTGGGGACGTGATGGGGAGGGTGCAGAAGGGACATCGGGGAAAAAAGCAGCCGAGCAGAGGTTGGATTAATTGTTTTATCAGCAGATCACATAGGCGACAATTTTGGCACCTCTTCTACAGAAGGAAGATGGACCCTGATGAATTGGCAGCAGAAAATACCCCCCCAATACTCAAAGTGCCACGAGGAATAGGAAGAATGCTATTGGGGATGGAGATGGAGCAATGATTTGGGAGCCTGGTGAAGGAGAGGGAGAGAAATAGCAATGTTAAGAAAATAGCGAGTAACAATCTAGAGATTCCTTGCAATTAATTAACTTTTATTACTCTTTTTTAAACAACAATTTGCTTTCAGTTCAGATTACTGATTTGCAAGAAGCGCAAGCCCAGTCTGACTCTCTGAGTGAATTGCAAACCCCATTTTCATTAACATCAATTATGCGGCGTGTACCGAGAGGGATGCTTTTCACAATGAGGAATGAATCGCCGTGATAAACTACACACCCCTGTAAAACTAAATGAAGAACGGCTTCAGCCTGAAGACTAGTCTCCATCATTTGTAAGGATCAAGGAGAAGAGGCTGATGTTATTTCCTCCCTGTAGTATTATAAAATTTCAGAAAATTTAAGCTTTCCTTCTCCGTGTAGCAGTTTGCCTTTCTACACTGTGATCTATCTGGCCATCAACCAGACCTGACCACGGCTGTCACTCATCTTCATCAAGATGCAGACGAATGGTGACTTTTTTTCCACCCTCTGTAAGCCCAGGAGACTTATTAGAAGAAAAGCAAATCTGATACTTCCCAGTCTCTCTCCCTCCTTGGTGTATTTAGTGTTATTTCTCTCACAGGAGGTCTGAAATTTTCCTTTATATTCTAAACAATTACATCGATGTAACATCTTGTGTCCGCTGAGCTAGCTACCTGCTGCAGTGCTAGAAATTATAAACTTGGGTATCCCAAAACCAAGTAACAGTTTCTGAGGGATCTATACTTATTCAGCAATGTTATTTGACCTTATGGAGTGTAAATGTTTGGTTGCTTTTAACTTTACAAAACTCACTGTTACTGCAGAGGAAACGAGTTAACTGAAAAAAGGTCAAGAAAAATGATTAAAATCGCTAGGACACTCAGCCAGTACCTGGCCATCATTAAATTTTACTGCACACATAGCACTGCCAGCCTGTGTCTTCTCTGAAGGCTTTTTCTCCTATGATGAATCAACTGGGACTGCCTAAGAAACGTAAATAAGAGCATTTCTGTTCAGAGATTATAAAATCATGGAATGATATAATGTTAGTTTCAGTTATTATTCCGTGGATTGATTCTTAAGTCACAATAAAGGCTCAAAAAGAGATGGTTTTAGCTTCTGCTATTTTGTAACATTTAATTATTTTTATATATAAAAATAAATCAGAAACTCATCAACGTGAAGGTACAGACAAAACGAAGGCAATGGCCTCAAACGGTCCCACTGGGCTCCCAAAACCTCAAGCTGCCTCTACCACGAGCAGCACCTGAACCTGCAGGTCCATTTCCAAGGTTCAATTCCCACTCATATGTCACCGCCTGGATGTTCTCCAGGAACAAAACTATTTACTGGTGTCCTTACACTCAAACCAACATCCATAACGCTTGGACAAGCTGCGATTCCTGGAGCCTACCTCTGCAGAAACCCAGCCTCGTGCCCTCCTATTAATGCCCCGTCCCTGAGCCCAGAATCACTTAACCAACCATAACCCCCCCCCAGCCAGCAGCACAGCTAGCTGCCTGATGTGGCTGTTCATCTACAGATGACAAACTACTCAATGGACCCGCGGAATAAACGTTATCTCCGACTTGCAGATAAGGGAGCAGAGGCAGAGGTGATTAAACGGTGTTGGATCTGAGGTCTGAGAGCATTTCCACTTGGCTCTGCTGCCCCTGAGCATGAGGGGGGTACCACTTCTGTGCTAAGAGGCTCCCAGCAGGTGCTCCAGATTTCAGACCATCTCGAGAAGGAATATTCTCGTTTTCAAAGCCAAAATAAAAATTTGGCTTTCAGGAATACAAG
Organism: Aythya fuligula; assembly: GCF_009819795.1. Classification (NCBI taxonomy): domain Eukaryota; kingdom Metazoa; phylum Chordata; class Aves; order Anseriformes; family Anatidae; genus Aythya; species Aythya fuligula. The sequence goes on from NC_045559.1 coordinate 2,199,693, forward strand.
CCAATAATAAAAAAAAATAAAATAAAAATCAATAAAAGGGGCTTGGTGATGTTTGCTGCTCAGGAAAACCTACTGTACTTCTGTTTAAGCAGATGAAAATGTCTTGCCTTGTCACTGCGTGTTGTTACTTTGGTCAAAACCAGACCCCAGCATCCTACCAGCAAGGGCAAAATACATTTATTTTTTTTTAAATTAAATGAACACATCTTTCTTTCTCCTTCTTTCCTTCCTTCCATTTTTAAAATGTCAGAACCAAAGCATAAAGGTGAAAGAACTTGTTTACTTAAATTACAGGTAAGGGGAGGGGGGAGCAGACCTGCATTTCCCACCTGACTTCTTCAGTTCAACATTTAGCATTATTTCTTTCTTTTTTATGGTTATATGCAGCATGCTTGTTCCAACAGCTTCTTTAAAAAATAAAATACCAAATTCACTGAATGAAATGAAGTTACCACATCACCCAAGAGCCCTGACACTTCGGTGGTGGATAAACAAGAGCAGAAATTGCTATTGTAAATTTATTTCATCCTGGGTGCATTCATGTGCCCCAGGAACGCACCCCAGAGCCAGGGCATCCTTTTCCTGCTCCCACTCCCACCAGGTCACATTGCTTTAAGGCACTTTTCAAACAGCTGAAGAGGTAGGAAGGAGAAGAGGTACATACACAAGCAGGGAAAATAGTATATTTAAATGGACTGAATGGATTTAAATCAGAAATCAGGAAGCTAACTGTGCAGTTGAACAGGAGTTTGCTTGCACAGGAATTATGAATCACAGTGGAAATTTCATAGGCACCCACTTCACAGAGGTAGTAAATAAATTAGAAGACTAAAAATTTAATGAAGAATCCAGTATCTAATACATGTTATCCAAAGGTTTCACTTGCATTTCACAGAGAGGTTCCTATCTCTGCTGTAAGGAGCTTACAGGTCTGGTCACAGCCTACCAGTATTATTTAATGTCCTTCACGATGATATTTGTCCAGCATCTCAGAGGTGATTCATTCACCTTTTGCTCCTACCCCACCATGGCAGTGCAGGATGAACATCCCTGTTTTACAGGCGTGGAAGTCAGGCAGAGACAGAAGAAGTGGTTTGAAACGTGGTCGGAAGGGGAATATAGAAAGAAATGGCTAAAAAAGCTGTTTTAATAATTGGTAATTAAAGCAGTGGAAAAGGGAGCACAACCAAAGATGGATCTGAATAAGGAATATACAGAGGGGAGAAGGATGGGGCTACAGAGATGTGCAGAAAGCTGCTCAGAGCCTGCATGAGGCATTCATACCACTTTTTCACCAGGTGTAATCCTCAAATATCACCCACATTATACATACCCTGCCCACACAGCCTTCACTGCCAGGCTAGAGGACCGCTCTCCCAGCCGAACTAAGCTGTCACAGCCCTGTCACACCCTCCAGAGCAAAACCCATTTGTCCAGAGGCAAAGCTGCAACAAAATGGAAAAGTCTGGACCTTGATTAATAACAGTGGGAATTTATGACTTGCGGTTCCGTTCCACCTATTCCAAACCCGCAGAGGATTTATGACTGTTTAACTCACTGCTTCATCCACAGCGCCTTCATCCCTGGCTGTCGCAGAGCCAGGATTTCCAGGTACCCAGCAATGCACTTCACGCTGAGGTGTTAATGAATTGACATCTATAAAAAGCTTGCAAGTTATCAGATGAAAGGGGCTGCAGAAGTGCTTAGCAGTGGTATTAAGCAATGTGCAATTACTGCTAATCTATCCGGTGTTCAAGATGCCGGGGAACCCAAAATAACTAAAATAAAGGCCCGCTTCTTTCCTGCAAATTTTATTTATGACTGTTCTGCAGATTGCTAAAAATTACAGAGTTTTAAATGAAACCCCAAAGGAACATTCCACCAAAAGCTTGTTTTGGGTATGACTCGGTGGCTGAAAGCATGCTTTTCCATAAGATGACTTCCCTGCAAGGCAGCTCTTGCAGTGCTGCAAGGACTTTCCTCCTGCTGCCCCAGCAGCATGCAGCACTCAGTGAAATCATAGATAGAAACTAAATACTCTGAAAATCTCTCTTTTTCCCCTGTTAATATACATGGAGGTGTTCGAATTTCCCCTCTGTGCTCTGGGATAACTGCTGGACTTCCCCAAATTACAGAATTTTACGTTGTACATAAGAACACCAATACACTACCAAAGGCTTTTCCCAGAAGATCCTTAAATGTGTCATCTATGTGAAATAAATTTAATTTAAAAACTAAAAATATAAAGCCTTTCCTTTCAGCTGTGCATTCTTCTGATTTCTCAATAGGGGAAATGGAACCCCAAAAGCTGTCACCCTGGGTTTTGTATCTTCACTGATAAAGGCAAGCACAAAACACAGAAATCACTTTTTTTTTTTTTTTTTTTAAGCACAAAATAGCTCTACTCTACTTTAATCAAAAATTTATAAAGCTTTATTAAAGTAACTACATTAGCTCTCCTCAACATTTCAGGACTATCATACCGTGAGTGAGATTTAAACCACATTAGGTTTTCACCCTTGTATTTCTTCTACTATGCTCAGGGAAAGCCCTCACTGATGTATTTTCTGAATGACTTCCATAAACAGATTGCAAACCTAGAACTTGCTTCCTTTTTTGGGAAGAAAATAGAAAAAAAATGCCTTTTTTTTTTTCTTTGCCAGCTATGCCTTATGAGTTCTGCTGTTTTGCACACTACTTAAGTGTAAGAGATGTACTTATTACATTGGAAATGAAAACTAGTGACATCAAAACAAGCTTCAGTTGCTGTGGAAGTTCATTCCCCAGTGCCAGAGGAGCTGCCAGAAAAGCCCTGACTCCTGCACAGGGGACCTTTACCTTGTGCTTGAACAGTTTCATACACCCTGAGAAGCCAAAGCACTAAATATGCATCTCAGAGGAAAACTCAGGATCCCTAAAATATTCCAAGCTTATGCCATTTTGTACTTAAGATCCTCAAATTAAATAAATGGATCCAATCTTCCCTTCCAACTTTCCTAAACAGAACGTTTTTGGGAGGAGCTGCAGACTCCTTTGCGGGCAGAGACACCTTTGCAGAGAGATGTTGAAAAATGAGAGGGCCAGACAATCACCAACCACATGAAGTTCAACAAGAGCAAGTGCCGGGTTCTGCACCTGGGATCGGACAACTCTGGATATGTACAGACTGGGAACAAGCGGCTGGACAACGCTCACGGGCAGTGTTTGATTTTTGGGTTGTCCTGTGTGGAACCAGGATTTGGACTCAATGATCCTTGTGAGTCCCTTCCAACTCAGGATATTCTGTGATTCTAAGAAAAAAAAACGCTTATGCTTCTAGTTCTAGGGTGGGGTTGGGGGAGAAAAAGGAAAATAAACAGCATAAAGAAAAAAATCTGTAAACTTCAGTGCACGTAAGACCCCTTTCAATCACATTTCATCTCCTATTTCTTGAATATAACACCTACAAACTTCTGCAGAACGTTCTGTGTAACAGTTTAACACTTAACCGGTTAAAAAAATAAATAACTAAAAACGTGATCCATGGTCCAGGCTTCCACTGTACCAGCTCCTTTCCTTGACTCTCAGCTGCAATCTGAAAAGATGACCTTCTTGTGACAAAGGAAGGTTACTCCCCATCTCTAATCACATTCTCGCACCTGTCCTGCTAACAAGGTGCCATTGGGTGATTATAATTTACAGACAGTTTGAACTCGCACAAGACTCGAGATTCTTTAGAAAGCAAGCTATGCATTTTACATGTCTCACCTCACGGGTCCCCGCTACAATAATCCGCACCAATTCGTTTGCCTGCCTGGGTAAAGCACCAACAGCAAATCAGGCAGTCACTGCCTGGGTGTTTGTACTGGAGAGGTGTGGATTAAAGGAATAAAATAACTTTTCCTAGAGGCGAACAAAATTTTACATCAAAACAGAGCTTAAAAAAGCCAAAGAATTTCATGTATATCGAATTCTCTTCAAGAAAAATACACATATTTTGTACAGGCTGTAAGAAAAATACACTGGTAAACGTCCTAGTAGGATCGCCTCTCAGAGGCTTTGACTGTTTGGCTGATGGGTAAGGAAATGCTCTGATGTAGAATTATCGGTCCAGTGACATGGTGTAGAAATGTAATAGGAATTCCCTGACTACCTCCTAGGTCTGGTATTGGACAAGAAGCACTAAATAAATTTAAATAAAAACTATCTCCTTCCTTGTGGAAGGTCCTTCCTTTGGTCCTCCATGGGCTGCAAGGGGACAGGCTGCTCCACCATGGGCCTCGCCACAGGGGATCTTCTGCCCCATGGCTGGAGCACTGTCTCCCTCTCCTCCTCTCACCTAGGTGTTCACAAGGCCTGTTTCTCTCACAATTTTTCCTCTCTCCTGTGCAGCACTTTGCTCTTTCCTAGCTGTGCTATGACAGAGGTGCCACCATCTTTGCTGACAGGCTCAGCCGTGTCCTGAGGGGGAGCCATTTTGGAGCTGTCTGCAACAGGCCATGACCAACATGGGGCAGCCCTTGGTCTCCTCCAAAAGGCCATCCCAAAAACCCAAATCCTCCTACTAAAACCCAGTACACTTCCAGTCATCATAGCTACTATCACCTACAAAAAAATACAATATTTAAAGAAGAGATTTCAGGTTTCTAGTTGGCGCTTGGAAGAGGCCAGTTTGTAACTGAGAACGTTGGACTTTTAACCTCAGCTGTTAACAGGAACTCAAATGGAAAGCTAGGAACTGTATTTGTAGAAGGTAGAACAAAAGCAGCAGAAGTTTCAGCATCAAATGATGATCTATGGAAACAGCAAAAGTGGAAGTCAAAAGCTGTCAGTATCAGAAAAACTAGATCAGCTCTGGCCTATGTATTCCCTTTGGGAATTATGGACACCAGAGCTAAAAATAAAGTTCTTTTTTTTTTTTTTTTTTTTGGTAAAGTCAGTGCAGGAAAATAAAACCCATCAGCAGAGAGAAACTGTTTCACAACCACTAACAGTAACAAAAATTGACTGCATTAGGACAAGGCGTCACTCTGCCTTCTGCCTTCTCTGGTGGCTCATTACACCAGGATGTAGAAAGACATGGTTCAACTTAGTCAGTGCTTCTCAACATTTTTAGCCCTTTTTTTCAGACTTATTGCACAGGAAATACAGCATTGCCATTGCTATTTCCAGGCCAAAGATCATATAAACCCTTGGTAGTATAAAACTTTATATGTTTTTGTTTTGGCTCAAGCTTATTTCAACAGCAACAAAGCTGCCTGACAGGGAGATTATTAACGTCTAACCTGTTTGTAGTTTCACCTTGGGTTTAAATAATCATTTTTTTTCCCCCAAAAAATTTATACAATATATTGTGACGGTGTAACAAAATTAAGTGGTCACTGCATAAAGAAGAATCTGTGGACCCATAACAAGAAAGTGCTGGATACAGACTCTTGGACAGGACAGAAAAACAACAGGCAGACTCAAGAAGAAGGAAGTTCTACCATGAACATCCACCTCTCAGCAGAGTTGAGGACAATTCACCTGAACAATGCATTGGAAAGGCTACCTGACACCAAAGAAAGCTGTAGATACTAGAGAGCTTATGTATGTAATTGCTAATTAAATTATTGAAGAGGATTCAGTAATAATGGAATAGTCTGGTCTATGCATCCACGTTTTATATCTATTGATTTCACCGTAAGTGTGCTGGTGAAAGCATCGTTTAGATTAACATCTTCATAGAACTGTGCTGGCTTTTGCCCATTTTAAATTTTGGTGTAACACTACAACAAGCTTAAAACGTCAAAAATAGCCTTTCTCCAGCCCAACATCACTTCTTCTACTTGGAGGAAACCTCATCATTATACTCAGCCCAGTATGCAATCAGCATTTTTTTTTTCCAACTTCTTAACACACATTCAGCAGTGATGCTCATCATCTCTTTGATAACGCACCAGAGGAACAGATCTACACAAGGTTTGCTGGTGTATCTCGAGACTTGCTGTCAGGACATGACTCAAGTCTTGTCATGCAGTATTCAAATGGAATAAATAAGGCACTGAAAACTCGTATGACTAAATCTCTACTTATACTACAATGAAAATAACAGTGTTCAGCAATATAGGGAACTCTAATCTTACTCCATGAAAACATGAGTTAAATTGCTAGAACTAAACCTAGCCAGTGTTTCTATTAAGAAATGAGCTGAAACTACTTTGTTGGCTTGATGAACATAATATGGGTTAGAAGTAATTAGCTATCATGGAAATGAATGAATGCTGCTCTCAGCTATTCAGTGCAAGTTCTTGCAAATGTCAAATTTCTATGTTGCTTCAGGTTGTATTTCATCTGAGGGAAAGGAGGAGCTGGAGAGATGTGAAATTTCTGACAGGCTGTTGATTTCCTGTATGGATGAAGCATGTTTGAAAACTCAAAACTTGACTGATCTGCTGAAGCACATTCTCTGACAGACAATATAAAATCAATGCATCACATATTAAGAGTTTTTTTTTTTTGGCGTGTAAGAGTTTTTGTTTGTGTGGGAGGTGGGGGGGGATCGCTTTATTTTCTGTCATCGAAAATGAACAGCCTTACCTTAAGGTTTTTATAAACTGTCATCTTTAATCAGACACACACAGTAGGACTGTCAGTTCTCATAAGGCATTGGGGGAATAAAAAAAAAAAAAAGCACAAAACGTGAAGCTGTTCCCCATCCCCTTCCCGTGCACGCGCCCCATTTTTGCGATGGCCTCAGTCAGAACTAAACCTTTTCTTAGCAGTGTCACAACAGCAAGCTTGTCTGAAATGTGTCTTTATAATTCAGCGACGCAGACTTTATGAGAGCTTGTCAAAGGGAAAAAGAGTTAGGATTCGCCTGCAAGAAACATTCATTCTTGCTGTTGACAGATATAAAGTACTAAATGTCAACAGCGAGGAACTCGTCAACCAAATGTCTTCTAAACACTCATTAAACCAGGGGGAGAAAAAAAATAATTCAGTAGGTGGGTGTCAAATTGCTCCCTTAAGATTTTGTTGCTTGCAATTGAGGTCAATTGAAGTAAACAGTGAATGTATGAAAAGTTGCATCGAGCACCTGTCATGTTCAAGGACGAGTATTAACGATTCCAAAATAAAGACGTGAATATTAAGCAGCACGATGACTCCTGGTATCATAATGAGAAGCAGCAGTCGAGACCTCCTGATCTGAGCCCCATTTGCCTTGATGCACTGCAGAGCTTGCGGGAATGCACCTTCTCCCTGCCCCAGTAGCCTTGCTCAGTAGAGAGAGAATACAGCCTACCTTGCAGAAGCAAGATTTAGATGAGCTAAGTGGTATTTCCCCCTCTTTTTGAAGATAAGGGGCATGTCTGAATGTTAGACTTTAAACCATTCATGAAACCTGGATAGTTATATTCTGAAGGGGTCATTGGCATTAAAACTGCACTAATTATGTTTTCCTGTGTAAGAGCATCTTGAATTTACATCTTTTTTTAATTTTTTCTTAACCCCTTCTCCTCTGAATATTATTCATTGGGAAATACAGACTTCAGTCAGTCAGTATTATTTTATAAGTTCCATCTCCCACCTTGAGTCAGTTTTACTGATTTCTCTAAAATCGAGTACTTTGCTTCAAGAAGCTAAAAACATCAGCTCTCATTATTTACCATTATCTGCACCCTAAGAGTATTTGACATTTTCCACCTACTTCAATGATAATATATTACTCTTAGACTGATAAAATGCCACACATTTTTCTTAACAATCCTGCTATCATTTAACATGCCCTCAACACACTAAAAGTAACTAACAAACTAATCAAATTCTCACACTCCTTTTGCTTCCAAAGTAACACATTCTGCAGTATCAAATATTAATTTTATAGTACATCACTGTAAGATATTACAGCATATTTTAAAACTAAACTCTATTATTACAGCTGTAAAACTAACTAATAAGAGGGATTATCAGTGACATACACATGTTCTTAATTATACACGCAGCTCTGTATCAATTACAGGTATGCAGCTATGAACACTGCTCAACTGCAGCAGCAGTTGATGTTTGCAAAGGCCAAAGGACTTAGACGTCCCCTGGGAGCTGGTAAGGTCTTTGCCATTGCTGCCTAACATTTTGAAAATAAACAGAGGATTTAAACTCTGCATACAGTACCTTTCATCTTGACATATCCTGAGTTAAGTAGGAGCTTTGATGTGATTATTTCTAAAGCATGGAAAGCTAGACATCACTGTTAATACATGTGTACCTGCATGTACGTATATATCCTGTATATCATGTACATCCCTCCCAAGGGCAGGTTACCAGTGGAGTCTGAAATGTGACCTTCAGCAGTTCAGAGCAGATTGCCACCAGCTGGTGAGGAGCACACTGGTATCAACCAGCAGCAAAAGAGAATTACTGTTCTCCGTGATTATTCCCTAAAGCGTTAATTTTATTTATTAAAAGAGCAATCACTCTTTTTTCACTGTTAATACAGATGAAAGAAAATAAAACTCCAAAAATGCTAACAGTTGAAAAGCTACTGCTGTAAACGACAAGGACCAACCAGTTTAAATGAACATAATCATTCAATTGTTAAATTAAATTGTCAAACTCTATGCTGCCTGCCCCCCCTACTCCCAACCTCTGAGCAGTCGGAAATACCAGGAACTGGCAAACTTTGCAGTGCCTTGGAGCACTGCACACGACCGAGTGTTAAACTTCAGTCTTTGCATCTCAAACATCACCAGTGGAGTGAAAGCAGTAGGGTTTTTTTGTTGTCATTGTTTGGTTGCATTTTTTTGGTACTCGAATCAACGCTTCGTTTTTCACTTTCTTACTGTCCAGGCTTTGAAATCAAAGATCCTATGAAGGCAGGGATTACAATAGTGCTGACACGGTGCACTCGTTCCCATCTGGCAAGGAGTGAAGTGCTGTGTGACAGAACTGCCCATACGACAGACAGGTAAAGGGTGCCAAGTCAATTTAGCCGTTCTAGAGCCCTTCTTCACAAGGATACAGTTTCACGAAGAAATGATTGCTTCTTCCGAATCAATGAACACTTTGCTTTCTCTTCCATCCCACAACCCTTTTAATTGCTGCTTGATCTTAATGAAGTGTGGCTGATACTAATAAATAGATACCCTTGCGGCTTTAATACCCAATATCCAAACAATGTTCAACCGCATTAGCATCAGCGGTGCTTTCACGATTCAAAACGCCATCATCCCCTCCATCTCCACCCCCTCCTGTCCCTCCCCCTCAAGCCTCAAGACTGCAGACATCTGTTCTTCAATTGTCTGGTAATAAACATACTCTATAAAGCATATGTAAAATGATTATTACCCTGAAGAGCCAAGTGCCTTTCAAATGCCAGCTGAAACAAATAAACAACAACAAAAAAAAACAACCACCAAACAAATGTTACAACAGACATCACTCAGGCTGTTCAATATTCTACAACGTAAGGGCTTCAGCGTTGGTCCCACACGTTTCCTTCCTCCAACGGGAGACGTCAGCCCACAGACCAATAACACCAGTGCTTTAATGAGCCGGGCAGATGCTGGGTAGCAGTGAAGGATGAAGAAAGCAACTGGACTCTTTTGGTAACTTTTATACTTCGACACCTCCCGCAATATGTAATTAAGGAGAATCAGATGTGCGCTCCTCTTCAATTTGTAAATGCAATTAGTTTTCATATGTAGTTAGTAAAATCTATTCCCAGGAATCATCTCCACTAGAATACCCACTTGTCTTCCAAAAATCCGCTATTCATTCATTATGTGTGTGGTGGTGTCATTAAATCCTGGTAATTAATCTGGGGCCTGGTGAATCTCAGTTGTCCTAGTGGAAATTAGGGGCCCACATCCCAAACGGCATAACGACTCATTTCCCAACTCCGGCTTGTTGCTCGAAATGAATACAAGGAAAGGCAGATTTTGAAAACTACTTGGATGTGTCTGCCCTTTGACTCTCCGTGGCTGTAGGTAAGAGTTTCTCTAAATGAACTTTCATTACTGGAGACACAGGTGCTGACGTGCAGCCCACTGAATGTCTGCTGACTCTTGAGTTCCTCAAAGGGGTCTGGATCCAAGCTCAGTCTCAGTTTGCAAACAAAAAAGGCTATAAAAACAAGGCTATTATAACCAGTAAACTTAGCTCTGTGGTTCTGCCGCTCTCTGATGTGATGGAAAATGACACTTTTTTATCAGTAGCACAAAGAGATGAATTCAGACTGATGAATATGAATGCTCTGGTTACAACTCTCCACTTCACATTACTGTGCTGAATTACATTTTAAAGCCACCACTTAAAGCGATGCTCAGGCTTTAAATCATCACACCGATGTCTGGTTTCCCAGTGATCTAGTTAGCTTAATACTTTTAAGAAGCACTCAGCATCCTAATAGAATCAGCTAGTCCATACAGTGTTAAAACTTCTCCGCCAACATACTTATGTGAACTTGATAAAAATAAGAAAAAAAATCTTCTAAAGAAAATATCGATCGTTTTGAATTCAAAACAGATTCATTTTAAGCCTGTACAGGCAACATCGATGAAAGATGATTGAGACAGGCCATAGGCAGCCTCAAAAACAAATGGAAAATAAAGCAAGTGAAAACTTCACACCTCTGCAGCAATTACCTCCCGGAGAGCTTGACACTTAATACAATAATGCCTAGAAAAGGGTGACAAAGATCTAACCAAGAAGCAATAGACACATAAGATGATGTGACAGAAATTATCGCACATATCGATATTTTAGCAAATCCCCCATACTCAGCATTTACAAGTGACAGCCAGCACCATACAGGCAATTTTAACAGGAGTCAGTGGTTATGCCAGTCTGCGGGGTAGGACAGGTCATTGCTAGTGACTTCCATCAGGAACTGAATTCCCTGGAAGCAATTATTGACCAAAGAAGTCCAGTGCTATGCTCGTCCCAAATACACTGTGTCCCACGCAGCATATGCAGACCATGAGTTAAAAGAAATACAACAAAGACTCCCATAAAAAAAATTATTTTGTCTATGATTAAAGCAGGTAAAAATCACATTTTCAAATTTTCTACATTCTTCACCTACTGCCAAACTCGTTCCATTCACCACGGAGAAAAAGGTAAGCTGGGTCATGGAGTATTTTCTTTTTCTCCCTGCAGTTATTGATGCACCACTCTACGCACGGAAGTTAAGATGTTGCAGATGGTTAGCGAGAAAAATATATTGTACACAGATACCTTAATCTTGATGTAATTATTTTTTATGAAGCAAATTATTTCTACTGCCTATCTTGCAAGCTGGTATTGAAAGTGAAGTGTTTGTGAGGAGTGCTATTTAAAGCAGAGCACTCATGTTTGACTAGGATGGCAAAAACAGAAAAAAAAATGAAGCAGGGAAGCAAACAGAAAGCAAAAAGCATCTTGCCAGTTTCTAAATCAATGTGAAGCAACTCTTCAATAAAAATAAGAGCATCCCCACCCCCTCTGAGCTTGAAAGAAACCTGAAAATTCATTTAAGATGAAGGGACCAAAGTCTATATCCCGGTGGTCATCTTGAATAGCTTAGTGCATCTTAACCACTCCTTTTCTCACAATAAAACAGTTGAAAAACATACATTATGGTCTAGGAATTTAATTTTCAGCACATTTCTTTCATTTCAAAAGAGATGGGTGTTGAAATAAAATGCGCTTATGAAATTATCATTACAGGCATCCATCAGTAAATGACGAGCGTACAGGGCACACAACCCTTTTTTCTAGGAAAGATCTGAAACACCGTAACGAATTTTAGTATCTCACATGGTTTGATGTCTTCACAACCGGTGCTGTTCTAAAGATTATTGAAATATCTGGTGTCACAACATCAAAAAATTACATTTGCAGAATTAATGCACTTTCTCTCTGTATTTTTAAGTCACAAGAAGTCACAACTGACCAGTTCTCAGCTGTTGAGATGACACTCAGAATAACCTTGCTCTCACAATCGGATTCCGGTTTCTCGTCTTTATTGCTCTTTTATTATTGCTTGCTTTTAGTGCTGGAGAAAAAAAATGCCCTGTTGCTTGACTGACTCATGATAATGAGTCAGGCAAACAGAGCAAAGGAGGGAAGTGCTCTCTGAAGATGTTAGCCCTGAATAGGAAAGGACACGTCTGATGATAAAGAAAAGCCACGCAAGGAAAAAGCAGAGGTGGAAGACTGACATTAACTGAGCAAAAAAGTCATATTATTTAATTCCAGCAAAAACTAAGAAAATGGACTGCTAGACTGCAAAGTAAAAAGAGCAAAATTAAAGCACCAGAGGTGAGTGACTTGGTGAGAGGAGACGTGTTACAGACTTGTTTAAAGTTCCAGCAGTCCTTGGTAGGCTATGAATTTCTGTGATTTTAGTAACTGGCACAGCACTTCAGGCATTTAATTTGCAGTCCATAGACCGTAATTGTTTATCAAAGAATGAACTTACCTGGCCGTTCATAAAGTATCCTTCTGACTTTTTAATAAGCATAATGGACAAATGGATAAGCGATAACCTGTGACAGGATGCAACTAAACTTTTCCCTGCATGGGCCAGTAATAAATTGCACTGTTCAATGGAAAGGGGTCGCCCTGGGAAGCAGTCCCACTGGAGCTCTAGCTAATCTTGAAAAAGATGAAACAAGCACTGGTGACAACCTCAGCTAGCGTTTATTTCTTAAACGTGTGCACAACAGCTTTACAAGCCCAAAAATACATACACAAATTGCTGGGAGGTGTTACCACAGAACCCACACGGTGTCCATAAATAAAGTAAGTTAATTCCATTTATTTTAATTATTCACATCTGTAGAAACAGTGGAACTATGTAGAAAGTCTCACTTACCTGAGGAGTGGATGAAAGATGATGGTTATGTTTCTGGCTCCTGGTTTGCAGACAAACTTGGATCCTCCACCTTCAATTAAGTTATCATCCGGTCCTCCTGGAAGAAAACACGTAACAAGTTGTTTAACAGAATCTGAACACCCCTTGATTTTTAGATACTAAGCGATAATTAAACATTTAGACTTGTCTGTAAATGTTATTATATTTAACACTACTCTCAAGAGTCCATTTGGGGCTCTCAAGAGTCCATTTCCTACAGCGAGTCTCGTAATTTCCTAGCAGAAGACTCCATTGCCCAAGCAAAAGTTGCATACAAACAGGCTCTCAGCTACAGAAAAATAAGTGTGTTGTGTTTGGCACACTCTTGGGAAGTAGAACAAGCTCTGAGAGCATAATTTATATATCTTAGGCTCAGACTGCAGGGTTTCAAGTGGCATGAAACAGCCACCTTCATGTCATCGCAGCAGAAGCAAAGTCACTTCCACAGGCAGCTTCTAACACCAAGATACTCTAAATCAGGATATTGAGACAGGAGAAAGGGGGGGAGAACTAATAATCCCTCTAAATCTCAATTTTCTAGAACTCTTGCATCTCCTGAGACCAATGAAGACCACTTGTTGTCCTTCCAGAAGGACACATTTTTAAGAGCCCAGTTCAGATGCCTCTCACATAAGCATAAAAACACGATCTGATTCTGAAATTCGTAGCAATTTACCATCCAGTGCCCCTGTGTTTTGGTCAAACTCCTTTGTCACAATCTTCTTGCTGGTATCATCTTGACAAATAACCCTATCAGCTACATTTTTGGACTAAAATCCCCAAAATAGCACGAAATACAAACTTGGGCAAAGTCTCTATCCCAAATGTTATTAAGCCATTTTTATTTTGCACGTGAACTCTCCTTAATGATTGAATAATAATAAATACAGAACCTAATCACATTACTATGATAGCTTTATAGGCAGGAAAATGACAAAGTACTTGAAATCAAAACAACACCAACAGATTATTGAATTTTTTGACCCTGACATCCGTCTGCCTCGAAATGAGAAGAAGGATGTCTTCAAGTTGGAAAGCGTGAGAGGAGGAACACAACCACCGAGTGACTCCGAACCTCTTTCAAAGTGATGTTTATGCACTTTAGGCCATTACCTGCAACCAATCTATTAAGGGAAAAAGAAAATATTAAGGGAAAAAGAAAAGGGTTTAAAGAAAAAAAAGTTCCTCAATGAGTTGATTTAATTGGCTCTCCTGTTAGCAACCTCACAGCAAGGACTGGTCATCTACTCCAATTCTTCTATACCCTAAAATGGTCCCTCCAGGTCAGGATTGTTCTGTACAAGCTGATGCAGAGCCAAAGACGTTTCTGTGCCTTGGTAAGGGGAAAGGATTAAAGTCCCTGTGGAGTTGATGAAGAAACCAGGGGACACAGACGACAAATCAACCAGACGAGGTCACCAACTGAATGAAAAGTGAGGAGAAGCAGCTCCTTGGGCTTTGTAACTGCCAGGTTGGGGATGTCTTCCTACAGACACCAGCCTATAAACTATGCATAGTGCCCCACCTACCCTGTTCCGTGATCACTGTGGTCGTGTGGACGAGAAGGCTGCTTCGAGGCACTCCCCAGGCAAACCATGTGTACCTGTGCTCACTGTGTGGTCATGACCTGACAGCTCCCCGGGCATGCATTTTGGATATGGGGCTTCTTGGTATTTGCCACGTTAACATAAGGTTTCAAGAAACACGAAGAAACAGCTAAGGACCAAGTTGATAACACTTTACTGACTGCAGATCTCAAAAAAAAGGAAGAAAAGGAAGCTCAAGAATTTCAGTTCGCATCCAAAAAAGTTAACTTGCACAACGTGACTGTTTAATCGTGGAAATAAAAGAAGTGAAACTTCTAGGAAAAGAAAGTTATCCGCTTCCCCTATTAACGTCACACCCTGCAATTTCCAGCGGGGTCTGTCTCTTAACGGGCTTACTGAGGAATTCATCCAAGCATGAACTACCGAGGCAGGAAGTAGGAAATCCGGGCTCAAATTAAGGACGGGTGTTATTCTTGTTACATCAAGTCACCCCACGCTAATCAATATTATTGACTGGCACCAACTCCTTAGCAAGGAATGAAGCCATCTGTCTTTTCTGCTTGGCCACATTATGCGAGATGTGAGAAGAACAGCACACCAGCCCTGACAGAAAAATATGCTTTGTATCTTCTCGGCTCTTAGCTTTCAATTAATAATAACGAAGGCTCCGTATGTAGGTGTAAGCCACGAGGGAAAGTAATTGTGTTTGCATTCAAATATTTTACCTCGAAAATCACACGGAGATGGAAATCCTATTCCCAATTATGCCCCATATGTACAAGTAACACCACAAGAGGTATGGCAGCCTGCACAGCACCACCTACCTTAACACCCCTCGACGCTGCCACCGCACGCCTACGGACCCCAAATTGTGTCTTGGCTGCCCGACGTGCTACAGCCCCAGCCTTACCTGGTCATCACATGGAGGTGCAGTGCTACTGTTTACCCTAATTTACTGCATTTTGTTATGGTAGCACTTGGAGAAAAGCCCAAATCAGAGCAAAAGAGAGCTTAGGATGGCATCGCCTGCATGTTCAGGTGAAAATCTCTAGTGAGGGCTCTGCCTACCGGCACCAAGGGCTGAAATGTGCCGTAATGTTGACTGACCAACGTGGTACCTCCCATGCAGATGATGTCCCAGACCAAGTTCTGTGCTGCAGACCCAACAGACACATCCATAAAAAAAATACGCTGTTAATATCCCTTCATCCTTGTGGATTCCTACTAAGAACATCTCTTGCAGGGAGGTGAATTATCATTCATCCGACCTATGGAGAAACCAATGACTTCCTACCAACTGCGGAGAAAAGAGGGAGAAAATGAAGGAAGAGGGAGGAATAACACTCATTTTTTGGAGTATTTTTCCCCTTTTCAAGATGGTTATCAGCCAGGCAGGTCGCTTGGTCTCTGGACCAAACAAGAGCTAAGCACACAAACACTGTACTGCTGGGTTGTCCCAAACACACACCACGTCCACACGAGCAGACACCAAGAAAACGATCCACCTCATTAGGGAAAGGGAGCTGTACAGCCTAATTCCCAAGAAGCACTGACGAATTTAAGCTGTATGTAAGCACTGAGCTTTATTGCCATGACAGCTCCCCATAAGCACTGACTACAGGGCTAACCATCCATGCTCAGCTGATGTACAACATCCCGACGCACGCAGCTCTCCAAGAACCATCTGGACCAGGCGTACATCATTGCTTCAGCAATGCCACACAACACAAGTCTTTCATTTGGATTGCAGGGCTGTTTTGTGTGTTTTTTTTTTTTTTTTTTTCAGTTTAAGGCAAGAAATTATATCAGCCACATTTTATAGGCACTAGAAAAAAAAAAACACTAAATGTTTCACAGCTGTCACAAAGTACTATTGTTGTAGCTGCTCCTTCTTAAGAGCACCGGCTTGCTGATTTAATCTGTCTGGTAATAAATTATGAGAACAAAAAAAAAAAAAGAAGAAAAACGTCGAGGTGAAGTGAGATTTGTCATGGAGCTAATGACATCCTCACGCTGTGCTAGCAATGAAGTGTGCCCACCTGAATGCCACTGAGTGGGAGTCAGAGACGGGGCCATTAGGAGCGCAGCTGAACGGTTCTGAAATGGAGCCGAAAATGTCATGCTTCACTATGAAAAAAACAGGAGATTACCAAGAAAGCCAGAAACTCTGCACACATTTCGAGTCTGAACAAACATTGATGCTGTTTCAAGTTTCCATTTTACCTGGTATTTTTCTGGGGGAAACTTTCTGGGGGAAAAGTTCGCCATGGATACCCCCCAAGTTTTACTGCTAACACCTTGTTATCTGCAGACATGGCAGGTCTCAAAATCATAATGGCAAGTTTCCTCACCCCAGAAAGATGCAAGGAAGCTTCTCAATCCAGGGAAGAGGAAGACAACAAAGAGTATTTTGTTCTATCCAGAAAGAGAGGTGAAAGGAAGAAGACATTTTTATTAAATTAAGAATGAAGTATGGCAAATTCTTGAAAATATTCACATATTTATAGAATTTCCCTGAAATGTTACACTTTGGTGATCCATTATGGCAACACAAACACTTCAGCATCAATATATATACACACACATGATTTTTAATTGACCAGTTTGGGAGGTTTTTTCTGCCATGAAGTTACTTCAGCTCAAAAGCTGTCTACCTCTATTTCCCTAATTTACTCTTTTCAGAAAACATCCTGAAGCCCATGCTAACAATGCTGAGGATTAACAGCACTCTTCAGGAAGCGTCTCAATGTGCTTTGCAAATGCATTAAAGTACTTTTGGGCATTCTAATGCCTATTGTGTACAATGAAGTGGTGAAGAAGCCGTACCTTATGTTAGATGGCTCACAACTCACACTGCAAGAGGTTCCCTGGCACTCCCTGATGCTGACCCCACAACTTTGTGATCAGTGCAATGCTGGTTACCTCCTCTAACCAAGGACTGCCATGTTCAAGGAAAAGACTTGATCCTAACTTGAAAATAAAAAAAAGAAAAGATCAGACATCCTGCAATTCCCTCATTTCTCATCACCATCCCTGGGGGTGTTTAAGGAAAGGTTGGATGTGGTGCGTGGGGACATGGTTTAGTGGTGACATTGGTGATAGGGGGATGGTTGGACCTTGATCTTGGAGGGCTCTTCCAGCTTTAATGATTCTATGAAACAGAAAAGGGAAATAATAGTGTTTATACTTATTTTTCTCATTGAAACAATTTTTTTGAAAAAAATTTCTTCTTATTGAAACAATTTTCTCCATAAAGGTCCAAGATTTAATGGAAGTTATTACTCTTCAACATCACGTTTGAAGATGAGTCACACCCCCCTCACTCTCTTGTTCTTTGAAGGACATGAACACATCAGAGAGGAGGGAGCTCAGCATTTGGGAAGAGGCTCCTTGCACCTTTTAAAATCAGTTCTTCTCATAGTAAGAAAGTTGGTGGGTTTGGTTTTTGTTGCTTTTTAACAAGGTAGGGAAGCTCTCTCTGCCTCTAATAGGAGTACTTGAAGAGGGTGAGATTTCTTACGCTTTGTGTTCTGCAACATTACAGCAGAGCACCATAAAATGTTACCTAATTGTTTTGGAGCCACGTTTGTCTTAAAGCATTTCACCTTCAGCCCTAAAACACTTTAAAACCTAGCAGGAAAAAAGACTTCTATGATGCTTAGTAAGTAATCCCAGTCTGAAACATGCAGAATATACTAATCAAGTCTCAAAGGAGCCACCTAAAACCCATGAGAACCATTAACTAACCCGTGCAAATTTTTCCTATTTCCTCTCTTCCTCTCCTATCCCCTGGTCTTGGCACAGGACAACTTCATTCATTTCTCTGCAAGTGCAAACTTTTCAGCTAAACAAGTTCCAGACACGTAGCGAACAATTCTTCAGCACCTCTCTGTGATCAAAGCGCCTTTCCTAGCGAGCCACTTCACGTTAATCTATGCAACGATAAAAAGAATAATAATAAAAAACAAAAAACAGGCTTTGAAGCCACAACAATCAAGCAATCAACACAGCTTGCAAATCAATGCTGCCTCCTCCATCCTGAGCATCCGAGCAAACTTTTATAGGAGAAAAGGAAGCGGTTTAGATGGTACGGTCCTTCCCAGAAGTTCTTGATTACGTGCAGATCGACAGCAGAGCTATTACCTGGGTATCATCTTTGAGGTATGGAAATAAAAATTTTATTTCGCATGAAAGGGAAGAAAGCCCAAAGACAGCAAAGCAGGTTATTAGAAAACAGAGCTCAACAGAAAAGAACGATTGATCAGTGCTATTATGGAACAATAAGAGCAGAGCTTCATAAACAACCTCCTCCTTTTTCATATTTTTGTGCATTAGGGCTCAATTGTCTCACAACTGCACCTCCTGAAAAAAAGCCACACACGAGCGTTGAGTTCCCTTTTTACTCCCCTGATTCACAGCGGTGATTCAACGGGCTGGCAGCCGTCTTCATGTTGGTTTTAGAAAGAAACAGGCGCAATTATCTTCTCTGCAGTTCTTTGGCACGTCTTGAGTCAACGCGAGTTGAATTTTTCAAACTGCTCCAAGGTACCTGCTTTAGGCGTGAATGGCTCAGCCACCTCCTGCCCTGTGCTCTCCCATGGGATAGAAATGAGGCATTTAACTGTCCTGCACCACCGGGAGGGAAGTGATGGGGCAGGATCTGATCCGTCCTTTCCATCTCCAGTCCCATCTCTTCGCCCTTCCCCGGGGGAAGGAAGCACGTAGGGCATCCTGCACCTAAAGTAAGCTTTGTCAGAGCTTCAAGCACCTTGACTACCAGTCCTATAAATAGAGAGCCAGAACCTAGGCAAGTCTTCCCTAAAACCAAGTAGGTTTATCCAGGTGAACAACCCAGAAACCCCAGAAGTGCCCAGCCCCGTGCTCCAAGCATCCTCCGTGATCCAATGCCAGCTCCGCAGAAAACAATGAGAAAACTTCCAAATCCACAGCACCTTCCTTCTGAACAAACCTCTTTGAAACCTCATACTGTTATTTAAAATACCGTTTGACAGACAGCCTTGAAACATGGCACTTTCCCACTGGTGTAGGTCAACGTGAGGTTAATGCTTTCTGTTTCTGAGCCGTGTTCTCTTCCCTCCTTGCTGGACTCCTGTGAACCGTGCGAGGTAGCTGCGATGGGGCTGCCAACACATCTGGAACTGAAATTCAGCACTACAGATAATGCAGCAAAGGTTATGCATAAAGTGAACGATGCAAAGTTCTCCTGGAAAGCCCTTCCAACACCAACCACTTCAGGACTCCATGGACCAAACGAGAGATCTCAACTTCTAGTGGCATCTAGTGGATTAGTTCAGGCAGATGATTTTGTCTACTGATGTGGATCAAAGATGTTGCCTCTGCCTTCCTTATCTTCAAACCACAGTAGAGAGAGCACTACACAGCTGTTAGTTCTCACCATGAGCCACTGGTCCACTGCCATAGCACGTAGAGATGCTGTTCCCTCTCTTGCAACAAGAGGGAGGGAGGTGAGATGAAAAAACAAACAAAAACACACACAAAAAAAAACCCCTGTCTTATCAAGCCAGAGAAGAACAACCTCGGCCAACACTTGATTACTTCCTTGCTTGAAGGGAGATGCAATTTAAGAAAGGTTTCTGACAAAGGGAAAATTGCATTTCTTGTTTGCTCCTCTTAATTACACGCTCTTTCCTAATCATGGCAGCTGTGAATTTATAGACCGGACCATCAGGAGCAAGGGATGAGGTTTATAAACACGTAGGCACCCTACCTTCTACCGAAATCAACACAGATCGGAGCGACGACAACGCTGCCACTAGAAGAGATCCAAAAAATCAATGGGAATTAGGTGGCTAACTACTTGCAAAATACTGGCTGTCAGTCCTTGGGGCGAGGGCTCTGCGGTGGTAGGAAGGAGCTCTCTGATGATTAACTGCCTCAAAGGGCTGCGACTGCTCCCAGCTTCCCGTCTGTCCATCACCTGTCACTGGCACTAAATCCTGCACAGGAGATACCGGAGCTGCTGGAGCCAGGCACAGATCCTGCCCCAGCCCCGCAGGGGCCGTGCGCTTAGGTCTGGCCAGTTGGCTTGCGAATATTTTTCTTCTTTGACAGAGAGGCGGGGTGGGAGTTGAAAGAGAGATGTGAAGCGAGAGGGGGAAAAAAAGCAACAAGAAAACTGACCTTTAAGGTTATAAAGTACATCACGTTTCATTTCTGTACTATTTCCTTCACTGAAAAAGATCTCAGCAGTTCTCCCAGCAGCAGAGTTTTGGGTGATGCTCCCTAGCATAGGTCGTGGAGAAGCTTTCCAGCTTCAGACGCTCTCATGGGAGAAGGACAAATCTTCAGCAGAAATCCAGGCAGGGCTCCTGGCTGGTTCTGGTTTGCCCCACAGAGCAATGGGGCTGTTGTGCCAGGGGTCCTGGGCAGACAGAGGAGGCCAGGGCTTCCAAAACATGCATCAACTTTTAGAATTATTAAAGAAGCATTTCTTGCTTTGGGGTTGGGAACACGACAGTCAGAACAACGATCCCACAAATCCAAAGACTTTAAAATCCCAACTGAAGTCAAGTCTGATGGCTGGATTAGCACCAATTCCTCTCCGTTATAAAACTGGGAAAGAAGGGCTGAGAGCCAGAGCTTGTAGTCAAGTTTATACAGCACACGCTGCTTCAAATCATACTGAAGGAGAAGTGATTTCCAAAACAGGAGAGGCCGTGCTGGCACACATTGCTTCTCCCTGACCACAGGGAGCACAAGCCTTAACACCCTGACCACAGCATTTCCTTCGGTCCTGGTACAAAATCCACACCCATGAGAACACACATTGCTATCAACACCTTCAATATCAACCCAGAAACCAATTTCTGGAAAGCTGATGGAGGTTGCGCTACCCAAATTTCATACAACGTCTTTTAGAGCAAAGCTTTTATTCCCCGTTCCTAAATCCTTGCTCTCTATTGAGCAGAGGACGTGGCTCCAACTCACCAACTCGCTGCTGGTAGTTTGGGAGCACACCACCCACTCATTGCCTGAAATTTGTCCCCGATCAGCTCTTTTTTTGCTCGCCCCTGACCATTTGCCATCACCCTTCGTTTGCTACGTACCGGGCTCTGGCACAAGGAGCTGATTTGGATGCAGGCACAGAGCTGCTGCACAGACATATTGTTCTGCTGATGTTCCCATGCCCAATCCTTTTACTCTCTCCTATACTGTCTTGTCTGAGATCCAACACCATATGCATTTAAATAAGTTGCTCTTTAATGTTTCAAAACCTGATTTATTAGTTGCTCACACTCCATCTGCCTTGAAAAACTGCACCGTGCCTTCACTTTCACAGCCTGTACAAAAGGTTGAGGTTCAATTTGACTCTACTTTATCATTTGATCAGCGTGTCAGCCACATATGTAAAGTCTCCTTTCAGCTACAGAATTTGTTTTAAATGCATACTTTTCTCCCCCCCTCGTTGTTTTTTTTTTTTCTTTTTTTTTCTTCCCAGGCCACGCAGCTCAGCAGCAGGCACTTTGATTAATGTATTTGTCAGCTTGCATATTTACCATTTTGTCGGCTTCCCTAAAACTCCTGCGTACAGATGTAAGCTCCTCCAAAGCGTGGCTGCCGCACAAATCCTTATCCAAAGCCAGGAAACATGCTCGAGCTAATGAACTGTGATTGCTTACACCCCGCGCTCGCTTTTCGACTGTTTTCTTCTCTAAGCTTTCTTTCTTTATCTTATCTCCTGTAGTGGTAAATGCCTCCTATCTGAATTTTTTTTTTTATATTCGTGACATGTTTTCTTTCAGTTTTAATGTCAGAAGAAAAAAAAAAAAAGTGAGCAAACAGAGAGAGCAAGCGAAATAAGACAAAGGTATGACTTGACATCCAGTCATTTATGGTTTTATATTCCTATAAAACGTTCAAACTCTGAAACCTCCCACGTTTCAACACCCCCTCCCCCCCCTTTTTTTTTTAATACCTAAAAGCTCGTGGCCACCTTAAAGAAGAGAATTGGGAGTTATAACAGAGATATTTGGTGAGGCCGTAGGCTCATGGGACAATGTTGGACAACGCTGCACCTCAACCCACCCAACTCCTCAGACTTGCTACCCACCTCTCACGGGCCTGTTACGAGAAATAATGAAATAATGAAAGCATTGTACGGTTTTCTAGAATTACAGACACACAGCTATACATCTACAGAGACGCCTGTTTCATTTTTTAACACCAGGACACAAGAAGGAAACTGAGGACTCAGCAACTGTACACAGCAAGGACGACAGCAACCACCGCGCCGTCCAAGAAAGCCATCACAGACTCATTTTCTGCATATTAATGACTGCATCAGTTCTAATGAAGATAAGTTTGCCAATCTTTTGACAAGTCCTGAAAATGTTACGAAGCTGGCATGTGGAGACGAGGCAAAATACACCCTGCTTGGTTATTCAACACTGCAACGCCGCGAGAAATTTGCAGCAACAAAAGAACGTCTTTACGCCTCGCCTGTGCGCACGCTGGTGTGAATTAATTCATTTCCCAGCAATATGCAGGGTGATCCCCACTAATAACCGGGTTTTCCCCGAGGGAACCGAAACGCCTTGTCCATGAAATGCACAAACCAGCTCCCAGCCCCGGCAGAAGCGCTCCGATCGCTCAGAGTGCGACCTGCCAGGCAGCGTTTTTCAACCTGCTCATCCATAATCTCTTTTAGATGGGTTTTTCCCCACCTCCTTATCCTCCTCGCTTTGTTTTGCCTGAAATTCAATCAAAGATGAATTAGACTTCGGAAAAACAAACCAAGGCTGCGGCTATTAAACCCCGGTGTTAATTTTGCTACAGCTTTTTTTTTTTTTTTTTTTTTTTTTTTTTTTAACTTCTTGCATTTTAATGCAAAACCACTTCCCCCCAGAGACCGTCCCCGATATTGGCACGAAACCACACGGGGCTGTAACCGAACTCGAGCGCCAATAAACAGGAGGTAACTCAACCCTCGGCAGACATCAGCGAGAGCAGGAAAACAGCCAGAACTTTAATCACCATTCTTTCAAACGCGGCCAGGGATTTCGAAACGCTGTTATTCTAGGATATGACCCTAATGCAGTGCTTAATCAAAGCGATTGCTAGCGCAAGAACAACCTGGCGACTTTAATAAAAAACCATTTCATAGAAGTCAATGTGTCAGAATCGTGCTGTATCTAATATACCAAACTCCAGGAAGAGGAGTGGCCAGACCTTTCCAGGCGTGTTTCTATACATTTCCAGAGAGATGCCACTTAATGCTTTTGCTCAGCGTTGACCAGAGGACTCCTGTTTGCCCTGCGCTGCAGGAATCTCTTGAGAGTTCTCCAAATTATTTTCTATTTTTATTTGTTGCCCCTCTTGTGCAGGCGGAAAAGCACAAAAGACACATGTTTAAAAAACAATCCAAGCAGTAGCCATGCTCTTATTTTTAAAATGCATTTAAAAGCACTCAACAGTCATGGGGTAAAGAAGGTAAGATCTGAATGTTTCAACTTGACCAGAAAAAAAAAAAAAAAAACACAAAAAAAACAGAACCAAACCTGCTGCTTTGGGAGGCTCTATGAGCAGAAAGTCACTGGCTCAGTAGAGTTTTATCTGTAATTTTGAATGTTTTGTGTTATAGTTTCACAGGTCATACAAATATGTGCTCTTTGTTCAGCCACAAGAAGCAGAAGTACACACGCTAGTCCAGAGCAGCTAGAAATTGTGCTTATGGATTAACTGGTGCTGGATGAAAAGGGAAGAGAAGTTTTTTTTGTACTTCTGCAGGTGGGCAGACCTCTCTGAAAGGTCTGATTAGCAATAGGACACACAAACACCCTTGCCTGTATGGATTACTGACGTGATCTGGACCCAGCCAAGGACTGAACGAAGCCCAATGGCTGCTCAGCAGCCAGTGTCCTCAGATCGGGTCAAACATTCACACCGCAAAAGCAGAAGTCAACTGGGCACCGAGCGTATGCTGTAAAAGAAGGCAGAGGAATGGGCACAAACCACAGTTAATGCCATGCCACACAATGCATTCCCTGAGCATGGAGGCTGCTTCTTGCAGCTGGCAGCCCAGACAACAGGATTTCCGAGCCGTGGTGTACCAGGTGGAACTGCAGTCTGGAAATCCATCGCTCTTTAAAAATAGATGTAAGCCGTTCTGCATCTGAAAGGAGGAAAGGAGTACCGAGTTCAGAGGTCCCCCTCTGCTGTGGTCCTAACCTTTCAGCTTCAAACATCCACCAAACTTACTTTGAAAGCTACTGCTCATCAAGCAAAATCAGAAGCAGAAGAATCCTTATTTGATGGAGGGAGTACTCAGCCAGCACTTTCTCCCCCCTATTTTTCCCCCCTCCAAGGGCTACTTACAACCGAGGAAAGCAGCCAAACTGTAACAGAGGAAGAGAGCTGAGTTATCCGGAGCGACACTCGGTAATACAAAGGGGCCCACAACACAGGAGCAGCGGCAGATCTAAGAGGTTTCCCACCTCCCCCAGAATTTCAGGAGCTGTACCGTACACTTAAGGCGAGGCGCCGTGTTGTAGGGCCTCGAGAAAAGTTTTCTGCTGGCACCATGGGCACAGATCCTCAGTGGGGTCTGCGCCCCAAAAGCAGACAGCGAGCCGAGCTGTGCTTGGCAATCACACTACCTCTCACTCCAACCTATGAGATTAGATAAAGATCAATGCAATTAGAGAATCAGCACAAAACTGGTTTTGTATTTGAAGGAGGAATTTCTGTCCTTTCGAATCCTGTGATTTTTTTTTTTTTGTATAGATGATGTTTGGTTTGGTTTTTCAGGATTTTTTCAGAGCAGAGAAAACCGAAAGGTTTAGGCAGGGAAGATGACCGCCTGCCTGTCATCACCAGCCAGCTGCTGGAGTGAAGATATTCCCCCAGCATTTACCAAACAAACAAACAAACAAATCAGTTGTCCTGAATATACTAAATGAAAATCAGTCTGACTTGAGTAGGCAAAATCAAACTAGGAGGAATCAAACTCAGGCTGGAAACCACCTGGGCTCAGATGATGACCTCTGCTGCTGAGGCTATCAACAATTACCAAAATTACTCCAAAATTACCCAAGTGCCCAAAATTCAGACCTAATGTAAACCAGCTTTATGCTATTACAGCGAAGCTACACTCTCTAAACAAGCCATAAAATACCCAGTTAAGACCATGGCTTTGCCAGGAGAGTTAGATTACAGCAAGGACTTTGGTTGCAGAGGTTAACCTCCCCAGCCAGCATCGCTGTGCTGGCAGAAATCTGTGAGTAGCTGCGATGCCATCAACTCTGCCAGAAGCCCGGAGCCCATCACCAGAAGGCAACGTGACGTGCCTGCCACGGGATTGTCACGGGTGGAGGTGGAAAAATACCTGTGCTGTTCCCCTACAAATAAATGACAGGCTTCCAACGCATTAGATGAGCTGGCCTGCTATGCTAACACTCAAATATTGCAGAATAGATCAGTGGAGAAAAGAGGTTGAAGTCAGAAAAGCATCACACAAATACCCCTTATTCCTGAAATAACAGGCTCCAGAACAAAACCGCCGCAGCTGCTACTTTTGACACGGGTAACACACCTTAAGCCAGACCTCTGAGTAACCCGTTGCTATTTTTACATCCCTTTTTACCACGTAACATCCTTTCCTAATGACAGTTTTAAATGTACCTGTGTTCAAGGGACTACTGCTTAATGCTTTTTTTCGGCAATAGACCGCTTGTCCCAGTGCTACACGTTTAAACTCCGTAGCGTAGCCTCCTTTTCCAACCATCTGCTTGTTGAGCTAATTCAAACCATTACCAGCTTTACCTACAAGAAAAGATGCTCCAAGCTTCAAGGAGACAGCTCCGGTTTCGCCAGGGGAGGAAAAAAAAGTGCAGCACAAAGCAGCTAGCCTAACAATGAGAGAAATGTCAAGAAATAGAAATGTCAAATCCCTTAGGGTGGGGGAAAAAAAAATAAATCCAACTCCAGTTCATCTCCCAGCACTGTATTTTGTAATGAAATTACACTCTATAGTCTTCCCTCAGGGGAAAGCTGCTCCAGCTAATCAGCCTGTTGTTTTTTTAAAGTTCAAAACAAATGCAAGAATGGCTATGCAGCACTCAGGCCCTCGCTGTCAGGAACTGCATTTAACTCTTTACAAGCACGTGGTTCTTCTGAATTTCGCCACCAGGAACCACAAAATGCCTCCGTATCTCAGTATTGAGATAGCTCAACATACCTCAATGTTCTCCTGACATTTAGCTCTTGCGGCATCTTTCCTCTGTCTTTTAAAACGTTCTTCAAAAGCTCCCCAACAGGTTGCTTAGAAAACCCAAAGGCTCTCCTATCGCTCTTGAATCCTCCGTAAGCCTTTGCAGAGCAATCATTTCGGGTGGTGTCCATCATCTTCATGGCAGTGGCACCTCATGCTTCTGCCAGACTTTTTTTTTTTTTTTAAAATACACTTGTGGATTCCTAGGAGAAATGGTCACTGACTTACAGCTGCAGTAAGGTTGCTTCCCATCCCATGAAACTTTTTGCTCTGGACACCTCCATCCCAGGTGCTGTCCCGTGCCTTTAGCACAGCTGCAAAGCAAATCTTCTGCCAAACTGGCTGCTGCTGCTACAGGGCAGCATGTGGGAAACCTTTCCTGCTTGGCAGGGACAGAATGGGCTAAAACAACCTTCGCAAGTCCCTTCTGACCTCAGCCATTCTGTGAGCCTTCATGCAGACAGCCCTGAGTTCTCCCAAGCACACACCAACGAGTGAAACAAAGGAGACGCACGCAAAGGGCTCGCTGACCCCAAATCTTCAGATATTGGGGTGTTTCACACCATTTAGACCTACAGCATAAGCCAAAACACTCTAAAAAGTGAAAACAGTCTCAGGAACAGCAAGTACTTGCAACTGCTTACTAGCCAGAGTACTTATACAAAAGACCACGGCCTTCAGTCACCTCATGCGATGGAATACTTCCAATACTTCAAATACAACACATCAAATTTACGAGGTAAAATACTGCAGAAGCTGGTGTTGATTCATGTGAAACTTGTTTCTTCATGGGCACACCTGGGTGGATGGGTTCACACAGACCCTACAGGAGGAACAGGGCTGCCAGCTCAGGCAGGGCGCACACCAATACCCACCTGGCCCAGTAAAGGTGCCTGTATCTTCCACCTACACTCTTAAAAAATGAGCTTCAGAAGTTACAAGACTCCTTTTGAGACAGAAGCCTAGAACTTGTATACAAATCAGGTCTGTACAAACCAGTGACCATAAAGATTTTGGAGTTTGATGTCCCTCTTCCACACCCAGGTGAGCAAACGGAGCTCGTGTGTTAGCCTCGGGATCTTGCTCACCTCCTTTCTGCTCGGCAGTGCTGTCAGACTGTCACACTCAAATACAGAAACGATTTTTCTTTCAGTAGCTGTGCCAATTGTACGTATATTTGTAATGTGTAAGGGAATAAAGAACGAAGGGTGATGTTTTGCAAATGAAAGCATTAACCACAACAAGTGAAAATAAGGAAGTAAATAAACGTCTAACTCAAGCAGGTTAGGAATTAGCTCCCCTATGTTAGAGGGAGAGGAGGTGACTGATTACACAGTAATCTTAGCCTGTCGGTCCTCAGAGCATCTGGGCTTTTGTGACAGAGGAAACAAGATGCAA
The DNA here is from genome assembly GCF_009819795.1 of Aythya fuligula. Classification (NCBI taxonomy): domain Eukaryota; kingdom Metazoa; phylum Chordata; class Aves; order Anseriformes; family Anatidae; genus Aythya; species Aythya fuligula. The sequence goes on from NC_045559.1 coordinate 2,227,744, forward strand.
GATTCAACATCGGGTAGGGATTAATCAGCAGATTATTAAACCCCCAAAAAGGCACGCTGTTGGTTATTTCTACAATACACTTAGCTCCACACAAAGAAGCAGCCAAAAGCCTTGCACCCATGCAGTCAGTTGTTTATCCTGAACAGCTGAGCACTTGTGCTCGTATAAATGAAATACGTGCTCTCCTCCCAGATGATAAATAATAAAAAGTTGGATCTCTTCTGTCTGCCTATCCTTGTGGAATTGCTCTCTACTAGCACAACCTATTGTGAGGGCGAGCTGAGTAATTTTGGAGCAATGATTCACAACGTTTTAATGCTTGATGACTTTCACTTTCTTCTTTAGAGCTCACCTTTAACCCTCAGCTTCCTTAACTTAAGGCCAGCAAGGCTTAGCTTAATTTGACAACATCAAAGCACACTCATCGTAATGATATCTGAAAAGTGAAATAAGTACAACTGACGACACTGCAGATCATCATAGACTGGCTCGGGTTGGAGCAGATCATAAAGATCATCTAACTCCAGCCCCAAGAGCTCTACAAAAAAGCTGTGCTGCACAGGGACCACAAGGCAGATGCAGTAACGTGCACCTACAGCCTGAAAATACAATCAAAAATCTGTGCCAAGCTGTATGTTGAAGGTTTCAGGCTTGCATTTAAGGGCAAATCGACCTCCTGAAGTGCTCGGCAAGGCCATGGGATGCAAAGATCTCCAGCCACATGTGTGGGCATGGCAGAGGTACCCAAAGGATGCCTTTAAAGAGCTGGCTCAGAGCAAACATCTTCTGCCTTCAAGGAGAACTCTCGACTCTCCACGTCCTGAAAACAACAAGGCAATTCCTTTTCGACCTCCGCTCTCCCTCCACTCTTTCCTGCATTTAAATAAAACTGTTTATGGGTGTTTGGAGACCTAAAAACCCAAGTATCAGTCTGTCATTAATATTTTAATTGAAGGCATGAATATTCATGACCGTTTTGCTGCTTTAGAGGACAAGATACGATAATTAAATAATTCTAATATGTAAATGTGTTCCTGTCATGACACCTTGCCTTCATCTACATTACAAAACCAAGGCATTTTTAGCTCTTTCATTATTTATGTAATCCTGGTTCTTTCTGCATTTTTTTTTCCTCCTTTCCAGACTAACTACAGCTACTGACTGCAGACAAAACTTTCTCAGTTACAGGCGGCATAATTACAACTACTCCAAAGTCATCTCCCCCTCCTGACTTTGGTGGGTTTGGAGGATTTTTATTAGCAGTACTTTTTTTTTTTCTTTTTTCTTTTTAGTATCATACATCTTCTGTTTCCAAGCTAATTTCACCAGTATCTCTAACACCTGATATTTGCCACAAGCCCAGGAGAACACGGGCAAGCAGCGAGTTATTAAAGATTTCATCATTTCTCAGACTTCAAGTAACAACAAAACTGATGTGGTTTCTACGAGAGGCAGCAGCAGCAGCTGCTTTCTACAATAAATGGAACATTTCTTTCATTTGCAGCTACCCCCAACAACAGTAACCTGGCAAGCCTTCCCTGGAATTGCTTTCAAAGTCCCCCATTTAAATACAAGCTGATTTAAAAACCTGAAACATATCAAACAAGGGCAAAAAACAGGAGAGGATTTGCAGGGTCATTAAACTCACCCTTGAGCTCTGAGTACAGGCTCCTGCATCTCCCCCTTCGTAACTATCTCAAGCTCAAACACCCGAAGTTTCTTGCCTTCACTGTTCAGAGCTCACTTCTCTACTTCCTAGGAACTTTCTTCTAATTTCCAGGTGTATTTTTGGCTTGTTTACTCTTATCTGTGGCAACTATTTTGATTTTGTTTAAAGCCAACAGCTCTTTACCCCCATTTTAGGAGCCTGATGCCTTCTTTAAACAATTGTGTCACCTTTCAAACTACTTTACTCTTTATTTTTCCCCCAGGAGAGATAATCAAAAACTGCACCCAGTATTTCAGATGCCATCTAACCAAAGACATGTTACAGCGACATGAATTCTTTCCAATCTCAGCTGGAAATACCCTGCCTGGGTTGCATTTACCTTTTTTTTTCTGAGCAGCATCACTTTGGCAGCTCAAAGTCCTTCTGTAATCAACCAGTGGTGTAATCACCACTCCTTACCCACCGTCATTTCCAATTGATGAGCTCCTAGCTTACAGCTGGGATTTCTGTACCAATCCCCAAGCGCATGAACCCCGCGTTTAGCACTGCTCAGCTCCATCCCCTTTCTGTTGCTGAGGTTCCTGAGGTCACCCAGCTTCTGTCGGACATCTCAGCATCATCAGTGGCCACTGATGGAGGAGTAAGAATCATTAAAATATTTCCTAAGACTAATTTAATGAGAAAGCAGAGTCCTTGAGGCTATCAAAGACATAGGTAACAGACTCTCTGTTGAATACAACCACCACCTGAGAACAAATTCAGCTACTTTTCATCAACTTCTGCTGATTTGCACAGTGCAATCTCTTACAGAATCACAGACCCTCAGGAAGCCAGCAAGGGAAGGACAACTCGGCACGCCAGGCAGCTGCTGACAGAGGGAAACCATCCCAAAAACCACACCAGCACTGCAAGAAGCTCAAGCAACAGCCAAAAAGTACTTCTGCTTCTAAAACCAAGCAATCTCAAAGCAAAAGGTGATGCCCCAAAAGCCAGGAGAGCATCCACCCTGTCCCAGCTGAGGCTCTCAGCTACACTCAACCTGGGTGGAAATCCTGCAAGGTAAAGCAGGCAGCTGTCTTCTTTCCTTAGTTTTGTTTCATTTTAATAAAGAGGGGAAAAAAGTAACTTTCAGAAGGTAATGATGCTCTCCAACCATATTCAGAAGCAAAGAGCAGAGTGCTGAAGCAGAGCAGCCTTTGCTGGAAGTCTGACTTCCCTGCGTCGATCCCACAACCGAGTATCCAAAACAGGAGATGAAGTCATCTGGAGCAGCTGCGCCAGGGAAGAAAAGAGCATCACAAGCACCTGAGGAAAGCAAACCACAGAGGGTTTCCCAGCAGCATTTACAGAGCTTTCAACTCCCAACACAAAGACGCTTCACGTGGACGTCAGGGAAAAAGGCCAGCAGCTGCTGAGGCTGGCACGCTCAGACATCGCCTGGTGAGCCTCATCGTGCCTGCTTTGGCTTTCCTATCAGCACCACAATCACTGCTCCCCCCAGAGCATCTCAGACAAGCACTGTTTTCCACACCTGCACAGATTTTTCCCCCCAAATTAGTATTTTTATGCAGTATTTCTTTCCCCAACCATTAATACCATCTTTGATAATCCCAGCACATATGGAAATCTTGGAGAAAGTGATGAAAAGAGACTTTTGAGTTGTTCAGCCTTCTTGCAGAGGAGCTTGCACAGAAATGGGCTTCAGCTTTGCTGTCCTACTGAAGTCAGCTGGGTGTAGAGATGCCCAACGGAGCAACGAGCAAGCTGGCTCATGGGGAGGAAGCAGGAGGGCCACGTCCAGGCTGTTTTGTTTCTCCAGGTCTGCCCAGGAGCTCTGCCTGGCTGCATTGCGCCACATCCACGTGCCAGCGTAGCGAGGAGCATCTCAATGGCACCCTTCGTTCACCGAAAATGGAAAGCACCCATACATTTACCAATTCTGATTGAAAAGCTGTGAAACACCAGGAAAACACAAAAAGATCTTCCATCTCATCTTTTAGTGTGTTTAATTCAAGGCTGGCGTCAGCAAGATTTCCTTCAGATTATGCATTTGTTGCTGCTGTAAGCATCCAGTTCTGGACTGGGGCACTCCTAAAAGGAGCCACATTGAGATCCAGAGTCCTCCACTTCCAAAACTTAGCTTCAAGGCAGGAAAAAAAGAGAAAAAAGGCACAAAAAGATCACTTCCACCTGCCCCATTACCTTAATTAAGAAAATAAAAGGACTGAAAGTTCCAGGCAAAGGACACGGAGCAGTGGCACTGATGAATTCATTGATGAAATTAAGTGAGAAACAAAGAAAAACAGCCACAGACCTTTCAAAACCAGCAAAATGCCCGAAAACACACACACAGACCCCGTGTCAGAGGTAAGCAGTGCGAGCTGCCGATGATGCCAGGCATCCCAAGCTGGGAACCCACCGAAAGGTGATGGATGGATGGATGGATGGATGGATGGCAAACTTACCCAGCCTCTGGCCTGCTCCCTCGTGCATCTCAGGCAGTCACAAAGTCCAACCACACTGAATTATTCCTCCAAACGTATATATATGTGTGTATATATATGTAGCAGCTACCATTTTTTCCATAATTAAGCCTAGCACACTGCACCACCATAACAAGATGTTGATTAATTTACTGATTTGATTTAAATGTATCCGAGCTGCGTCAATCTCCTCCCTCTAGATCTTCAGAACAACCTTCACGCCGTTAAATAAGGCTGGGGATGCAATCATTTCCTTCTCCTTCTCACGTATGCAGATAGGACAATTATCCAGACATCCATCAGAATGGCTCACAACAGCAAGAAAACTCATTTTAAGGCAGTTTGCCACATACCCTGGCTGAATATACAAACGTGACCGAGTGCGATAAACTTGCTGAAGATTAAAAAACCAGCATGAAAAACCCGAGACAGCAGCGAAAAGATTTGCCTGTCTTAGTCCATGCTCGGTGGCTGACACCTCCCTTCTGCAGCCAGAGCCCTGATGCGTTTTGAAGGGCTACGAGAAGCATTTTCCAAACATAAATTGTGCCATATTACCGACAAGTACGTACAGGATGAGATTTCAGTTGTGTATGCATCTAGGTGTGACACGCAGCCACAATATTTATCTCATCAGAGCAAGGGGGGATGAAGGAGTCTGTACAAAGGCACTACAGCTCCCTGCTTGGCTCTCAGAGGTGGTGAGATGATGAAGCTACCTGGAAAAGAGAGCATGGTCAGCATTTCAAAGCACCTACAAGGAAGAAGTCATCATCACTGTGTACGTGTGAGTACAACTCCTGTTCAGGTCGCTTTCTCCAGGTCCTATAAAACCTATAAACCCTGACGCAGCACCAAACTCACACCTGGCAGCTCAGCCGAGCCATCCTCCTCCACCAAGGTTTGCAGGCAATTTGTGGTCCATGAAATTCAGGCACATAAGCTGACTTACCCTGTCTGCAGCTACTAAGCTGCAATAAAGGGATGCCATAAATAAACTGGCTGCTTTCCTGACTTCTGTTTTTTTTTTTTTTTTTTTTCCTGCACCTCCAGAGCTGTCACAGGGCTGCTAAATGATTGAAGACCATCACTTTGGAAAAAAAAATTGAGACGTCCTTCCGGCAACAGAAATAAAAATGAAATTTATGCCTGACCCAAACGCTATTTCTTCAGACAATATCTGCCAGCCCTCACAAAGACTACAGACCCTAATATTTCCGTTCTGGGCCATATGTGCCATTCTCAGGCAAAAAATAAATTTGTTAACGAGTCTGCAAGAGCAGTTGGCACTTACTTATGCCAGTCTGTACTAACATCTTGAGACTTTCTTTAATAAGAAAAAAAAAAATGAAAAGGAGAATGTTTCGGGGAAGTACAATCCCAGCAAAACATGCCTAAGATGCAAAGGGAAAAAATAGTAATTCAAGGAAATATTTTAAATTCTTCTGCTAATAGACAACAGAAACGTTGGCAAAGTTTGGTGTTCATAAGCTTGGGGAGCATCCAGAGGTCCCGAACATTTTCAACATTCAGTGTGACCATCTGTCACCAGCAGAGCCACCGAACAGAACGAGCAATTACCGGAGCCCTTCTCAGACATAATCTGTCAACCACATCCAGCTCGGCTGCCAAGAGAAATCAAGCTGAGGACGACGCAAGCAGATTGCCCTTATGGGAGATGGAAAGGGTCCACCTGAGCAGGTGAGCAGTGGCTGGGAGGGAACTGGGATCCAAAAGCCCCGCGACAGCCCCCAGGCACTCACCAGGTTGCGCGTTGCGTCTTTGTGTGCCCATGTCTGGTGCTCCATCCCCAGCTTCACAGCGGAAGAAGGCAAAGCAAACCCTGCAGAACCCAACTCAAAGCTAAAGATTGTCATGAGGATGGAGGCAAGAAGGGCTTGGTTAGTTTACAAAAGCATTGACAGGTCACTTGGAGCATCAAAAGCAGCTCAAAATGGTGAATCTCAGAAGTTTAGTGTGGAATTTGGCTTAAGGACTTCCAAATTGACCACCAAAATACTGTCCAGAAAGACTCCTCCTCTTCCTCACCTTCAGCAGCGCTGCACCGATACGCTCAGGGACGTGTTGTGACAGCAGAGAGTTGTCAAGCCTTCTAATGAGAACGAGCACCGCTGACAGCTCTAATTGCTTTTAATTTGTGTCTCGCCAGACTAAGCTGAATCACATTGAGAACAAAATGCTGCAGCCCATAGAACGATCCCCTTAAATAAGTCTCGAACCTCTACACAACGAAAATCCCAAACATTTCCTAGTGGAAATTCATGTAAATAAACTTACTCACAGAGATTAGGGTTCAAAGGGATCATTAGATTATTTGGTTTGGCCTCTCGTAGGTAAGAGTCCATTGAGTTGTAGTCCATGGCTTGCTTTCAACAAGATGCCTACCTAACATCCAAAGGTGATCCAGCCACAGAATCTGCTTCTCCCCTACAACTGTGTCGTAGAGCTGACTGTTAAAGACTGCATCCAGTTCGAATATATCTCACTTGAGCTTTGAGCTCCCTCTTCTCTTACAATACTGTGCACCAAAACAAGCCCGGCCGTTCAATACTCGCTATTTTCTCCCTTGATGAAGATGTACTTCATCTTCTCTTTGTTATTTTTTTTTCCTTGGGATAGTATAGAGACTGTGTTTACTCTTGTAAATGGTATTTTTCTGTATTCTTCAACCATAATTAGTTCTCTGTATCTGCCAGATTTTCACTATTTATTTTACAGAGCGCAGGCAGCAGTCCTGGCACGGGATCAGTACGGCCACTTCGTCTTCTTTAGACATGCTGATTTCAGAAACAAGCGGTTTTGTCTCCGTCCTCCCACATTTAAAACCTTGACTTCGGTTGCACAAAGCTTGTCTGAACAGATCACAGCTCACCAAGGAGCCAGATTGTTCTGCACCATGGTTTAGCAATCTACCCACAGCAATATATGTATATATATATTTAAATCAGCAGCCACTTTATATTTTGTAAGGACACACAATTAAATAGTAAACTGCCTAAGCAAACTTATTAAACGTAGTGTAGTTACACAGAAGCTATAACTTATCGGAGAACCTAGTAGGCTAGGCTAGCACACAGTACCCAGCCACCCAGGAAAGCTTTCCCTCGTGAGTACTTGAATCCACTCCCAGCTTTTGTTTAAGACTTTACCAAGGATCCTGAGAAACACTGCACTCCTCCTAAAAGTTGCATAAAAGTTATCTGGAAAGAAGAGACCTTCCAACTGGTGCTCCCTATATATATATATATGACTCTCCTCAGGTGAAAGCATGAGGAGTGAAATCACAAGTTGCAGCAAGGGAAATTCTGCTTGAATATTGAGAGATGAGTCTTTGAGTAGGCAAGCACTGGAACCTCCAACCTTGGAGATCTTAAACTCAACCCGACAAGGCCAAAGGAACCTGATCTACCTTGAAAAGTAACCCTGAGTTGAGCAGGGCACGGGACCAAAGACTTCTGGAAGCCCCCTCCAACCTGCAGAACTCTGAGAGAAAGGCTGAATGAAGACGAGAGGTCTGTGGTGTAACACATCCTGCTCTGAACAAACTACCTGTACTGCAGTACGAAGCTGATGTTACCGTGAAATCTCAGAAATCAATTTTTGGGGAACAATGGATCTGAAACAGAAAGAAGTCAAGTTGCCCAAATAACAAAGTTTCTTTAAAAAATAAAATACATTCAATGGACCTGATAGATATAATGAAGTATACAGTAATTAAGGAAACCACTAGGGTGGAGAAGAAGGAAACCAGCAACGTGAATGAGCAGTGCTTAATGAACTACAACAGAAAAGTAATTACTTACGCTGGAAGAATTTTTGGTCTGCAAAAAGGTTACCAGTAAAATTGTTTAAGGACAAGTTCAGGGACGCCTCTTACCGATTCTTTAATCACAACTTCACAGAAGTTAGTGTGCAAAAACAGCTGCTGAGGAAAACAGAGTTGGAAGTTGTTACCAAGGTGCAGAAGATCGTGATACAGTACACCTTGAGCACTGGAGGAACATAATATAATCTGACACTGCACATTTCAGTGTGTTCAGGAACTGATCTTTTTTTCCTTGAGGTGCGGACTGCATGGCTTGAAACTTCCTAAGATGAATCCAGGTGTACTGGTCAGTCACAGAACTAGGGGCCACCCAGAGGATGCAGCCATAAAAGCAAACACGATCCCAGATAGAGCAGGCGTGCTATTTCCAGCGAGGTCAGGAAGGGAAAGAAAAGGGTCCTCCATAATGAAGGACCCTTTGAGACATCATCTGGAACAACCAATTCAAAACAAAGGGGAGAGCAGAACAGAAACAGAAAAGCTGTTTGGATGCCAGGAGAACGATCAGCACATCCTACACAATGAAGTGGATAGTTTGGTTAATCAAATAAAAACGTCAGGGATGTAAGCAAGAGGAAAAAGTACAAGTTATTTAGAGGCAGTATTAGAAGACCACACGTGCTTGGACCACAGTAAAATCCAGATGGGCTCTCAGAGTAACGTCTACAAATGTCAAAGCTTTGAGGTTCTGGGCTGCTTCTCAGGAGCAGGAAGAGCTAAGAACTGGTCTTAATAGATGTGTCCCTTTGCTTCTGTAGTTTGTTGACCAGAACGGGCTAACTCAGCGGCCTCTCCAATCCCATGTTCTTGTATTGGGCAGCAATTAATGGAAATCCCAAATAGTCCCCATCCAATCTCACTCCTGCAGAACTTCGTTACACCTTTCTAAGCCATTATTCTTTGACAACTATTATGATACGTCAGCCGGAATATCAGCTATCAAAATATTGTCAGTAGCTTGGCAAATACTAAATGAGGAATAATGCTTTTTAATTAAGTAATTAAAAACAATCGCGTTCCGTGGTATCTCTGTCTGGGAGTCTAGATGTTGATCATAACGCTAGCGTGCTCGTCATCGCGTAATGACAAAAACACACATGATCCCCACAGAGTTTACAGCAGAAACATAATCTAGGATAAGAACAGATGGATACAGAGGAGGAAGGATGCACATGGTAACTCTCAGCTGCTTCGCATGATAGCTGGGGGAGCTTCGAACAACCCAGACCCAACCATTTCCAATGACTTCTTTTTTCTCGTGGCACCCGATACATCTAAAATTGGCTCGTTTGTTACAGAATCGACTTTAAAACAACTTTCAAATCCTTTTTTTTTTTTTTTTTTTTTTCTCCAAAGAGACTTGCATTTTCTAATCTGCCTTATGGAACTTGGATTCGAACCGAAGAGTACATCAGTAAATTGGCATCCCCCACTGAGAGAGATAAGAGCCTCAGTCACTGAATAAAGACGCTGAAACAGTGACAGGTATTTCTGAAAGCTCTTTTGAAAATTCCTTTATAAACAGTATTTATTTGGCTAAAATACCTGATCAGTGCAGCACTTCTGCAACATGAGTGTTTGCGAAGTGCTTTAGTTCTTCAGATAAAAGGAGCTACAGAGCTATTAGTATCATTTGGAGAACTGGTTTCCACGAATGTGTCAAAATCATTTGTTCCCAGCGAGGTCTAATTTCATGGCAAGTCAGCCTTATTTTGAAATCTTTATTCTTGAGTCACCCAAGTACACAAAGCACATGTGGAAAATAAAAAATAGGTGGGGAGCAAGTCTCTAAAGTCCCGGGAAATCTTTGTAATATCTTTGTAGCAGAAAAGCTGGTGCCATTAACTGCCTTTGTACGACCTGATGACAAACAGACCAGCAGTTTACCAGAAGGATGCACCGCACAGTTGCACAAACAATTTCCTCTCCTCGGTGTACAATCACCTGCCCGGTCTTTGTTTCCCCCCGGTACTTACGGCCACGTTCATTCTGCAAAGAAGCTTCCAGCAGATTGGGTTTCTCCCACCAGCAGCTCAGCGTTTCGTTTCACCTCTTAAAGAGTTAACAAATCTTCCCCAAATAATATCTCTGCAGGTGTCAACTCCTTGGAAGCAGATAGGTCCAAAGGGCAGACACATCGTTATAATGAGAGAAAGATTAAGAGGGGGAGAGAAAAGGAGCCAGCATGAGGCACAAGAAGTGCTTTGATGAATGATCTAGCCCAGCATTAATGAGATCTGGTAATTTTACATTTCCAGAAAGCTATGGTCGTTAGGACTGCGAGGATCATCGTTTTATTCATCGGGAACAGAGAAAAGTTTAGGACAAAAACGGGCTCATCAAGAAATCCATCTCCTCCTTTGAGTTAAGCCAGCTGTGATTTGCAACATTTCCCACCCCCTCCAGTACCCGGCATTTGTTTAGTCTGCCTTCTCAAAACACGCTAGCTGCTGTCACTACTGCCCTCAGCACACCAATAGCTAATAAATGTCCAAACAGATCCTGCCTCCTTTAAAACAAATAAAAATGTCATCACCTTCCCTGGCTGGAGAACTGTCTCTCTCTCTCTCAGTGCTCGGAGCTCATCTCTTTCCAAATTCAAGCCCATTTCAAGGCACAAGGGGTGAGATCTCAACCCCAGTTTTCCTCTCTCTCAAACCTTGGTGCAAGTCCGTTTTCAGCTCTGTATCTTAGTCCCGTCTAAACCACAGCAAAACCAGAGGTAGACGTCACACACTAAGGGCCAAGTCGTACAAACCCACGTAAATATGAATTTAAAAGGGTTGTGCAAGTTCTGACAACGCTTTTGCTACTTTTCAGCAGCAAAAATAAGATCTACGGTTATGAAGAATTGCGATTGCCATTTCCAAACCACCTGAAGCACTTTTAAGTTGTTAAAAGAAAAAAAAAAAAAAAAAAGGCAAATAAACCAAACCTGCATGGATTCAGTAGCAACCAAAGAGCTTCACAAAAGCCTTTTCCCCTTCTGTGGCTGAGAAAACCGCCCAGCCTTCGTGCCAAAACCTAATGGCCTGATCAGCTGAAGCTGGGAAAACTTATAGGGTAGAAATGGATTTAAACACAAACAAGCCAAGATTGAAATGTGGTTCCCCAAACTGTGTCCCCATGAATGCCACCATGTCCCAGGGCATAGAAGAGCCCTAGGACATCTTTGGGACATCCTCTGAGTTTCTGCTCCTAGTGAAAGGTCCCACAGGCGTGTTCCTGAATTCCCTTTTATGCCTAATCGCAGCAAAAAATCACTTTTTCTTTTCCCTCAGCCACAGCAGTATCGAAGAAACTACTTTGATCATTTCGTAAGCCACAATATTACATTTCCAGCTTTTTTTTTTTCCCCTCTATTTGTTAACTTTCCATTCAAGAAAGCACTGAGCTGATGCTCTGCATGCTGGAGTAGCTCCTGCCGTATGCCACCTTCACACGTCTTCCCAGAGTGACGCTACAAGAAGCTCTTAGGCTCAATTAAACCCCAAGTCATCACACACACAAAAACCCCACACCAAACCTCGATGCTTCTTCCTGCCCTCATTCGCTGCAAACGTAAGATCCGTTTGCAGCAATCCACCTTCTTCTGAATTTACATCACCTTGAACAACTCGGGGTGTTTTGATTGACACAAAGCTTTCCGAGACGGCTTTGCTTCCTCACTGGTACCATTCCCACTCATAAATATTTATAAACAGTTCTCAGTTTTGTGTGTTTTGTGTGTTGTTTTTTTTTTTGAAACGGATTCCGAATATTCATACCTATCTTGGTTGACGTTTCCTCATCTTTATAAATAACCAATTTTTGCTTAACATGTTTGCTTTCCATAGCACGTGGAAAGTGGTGCTCAGCACAGAGCAGCACGGAACAGGAGTCCCCATCGCCAGGCATCGACTCTACCACGGAGCTGCTCTGCCCGCAGGTCCTACATTTCCACATTGTGCAGCCAAAAGCCAAAAAACACCTTAAAAATGTTAAAATAAAATACAGTATTACCAGGAATTGAGTCAGTTAATTCATTTTTTTTTTCCTTCTTCTTCCTCCTTATCATGTTTGAAAATTCAAAAATTACCATTTTGCATTTTGGCACAGCTACTGTTCCAAAACCACCACCACCCCCCCCCACGGAAAAAATCTGATTATCTCAGAAGCATTAAGTCAGTCTGGTTTCCATCTCTTGCTGACTGGCACAGCTCCATCCCTCATTTCACACTTCGCAATTTGGCCCTTTCAAAAATTTAGCCAGATTTCAGGAGCCTGCAACATCTGATCACCTGTTCTGGTGCACCCTTCCTTTTCTCTACGTTTTTCTTCCACCCTTAAGATTTTTTTTTCTCTCTCTGACATCTGTTCCACTATCTTCCTTTAAAAAGCTTGAACTGTATCACTTGCTATGATGATTTACTAAATATAAACCCCATTCTCGTTGATATTTTACTATTTTCACCCAAAGCCTCCATCTTCTCCCAACAGTGGGAGTATTTGCAGATTGTATTTGAAAAACATCTAATGTACACTTGAACACATTTAAAGCCTCTTGCTTTTTCTCCAGGCTGCTCAGCATCATTCTATTCTCTTGACTTCATCCCATAACCTTTCCTCTCTCCGCTTTTAAACAAACCTGTGCCTTAACGCAGACTGCTTTCACAACAACCATCTCACACCTTTTCCTTCCCTTACCTTCCCATTAGAAGAAACACATGGCCTATAAAAAGGTCAAACATTAATTCAAGCTCAATTTCTTCCAGTCCCATCCTCCCCCTGCTTTTTTTTTTTTTTTTATTTTATTTTGTTTTCATCTAACTACTCTGCCATGCTTTAAAACCACGAGTGTCTGGCCTCCTATAAAGGAGTTGCACGAACCTGCCAGCAGCCTCCTACCGACGCCGGCTGTGACTAACCCAAACGCCCCAAAATTCAGTACAAACCTCCATCACAGGGGAATTTCTTATGAGATCACAGAACCCAGCAACCACGGTGACCCAGCTGCTGAAGGGGTCACTCCTCGGTCCCACCTCAGTGAACAGCCACCACTTAGAGCAGCTCTCCTCCAGCACGCTGGACTTCCTAATCCGATGCCTTCAAACCGCTTCCTCCACTGAAGTGGTGCCAGCTTCCCTCAGCTCAGGTTTCTCTGCTCCAGCCCGTATCATCACCTGCCGCTTCCAAAGAAAAGGCACCAGCTGTTCTTCGTCCCTCCCACAAACAGCTTAATCCTTCCTGGCAGAAGAACAAGCTGGTCGCAAAGCTGGTCATTAACAGGTTTCAGCTGGAAATTAGAGAACAGCTTCTGCCCGTCAGGAGCAACGAGGACAAACATCCTGACCGGCTCTGTGGCAGAGTTTGATAAGTTTACCTACAAAACCCAAAGATTTTGCTGCCTTACAACCATGCAGGAGCTGAATTCGGTGGTGCAGGCAGCCCTCCAAATCCTGCAATTTTAATTAGAAGTATCCATCTCTAAGAAAGAAGCTGGTTAACAATGTTTTATATAATGTTTTATATTCCACTCCGCCATGCAATTATAGTTCAGTCCCTGAAATGCACAGAAGTTTGTTTTCATTTTATAACGGTAAATATTTTGGCACAAGAATGCCACCCACTTTGCCAGATGTTTCATCAAATGTTATTAGTAGTTAGGTTTTTAATATTATGTATAAATATTTGGCGTGCTCTCCATATAGTTCCCCCTGAGCTTTTCCCCACAATGCAGTCTTTCTAAAAATATTTCTAATAATTATAAGTGCTTCTTGCTAAATTTTCCAGTTCGGGTTTTGTAGAATTCAAGACTGATTATGTGACTATTTTTACGGCTGATGTGTGATTTCAACAATGTTAATGCATGTTAATATTGAAAAAAGAGCTAGATATATTTCTAGCTCTTTTCTAATACAACACAATTTAACCTTGAAAAAAATATATTAAAAAAAAAATAAGCTTGCACAACCAGTTGTAACGTTCAAGAAATTGTAAAAATAAATGGTTACTTAATTGGTAGCCAGGAAAAAAAAAAAAAAAGTGGATTTATAGAGGAAATAATAAAAAGCACAAGTTAGGCCATTCAGTAGATTATATACTTGGAAACCATGAATCTCCAGGTCAATTTAAGGCCTCAATCACGCCTTGCACCATCCTGTTGTCAGTTAATTTTGCTATCTCTGCCAGTGGACAATACCGAGACCACAAGAAAATGATAGCCAAACTCATTCTTTATATTATTTCCCTGGGACTATGAGTGAAGAAGTGCTAAACACACACTGTTACATTCACATCTTGGCCAGACAAAAGAAAAATGAACTGAAAGAGTTTGTCCTTTCCCTTTTCACTATTCAAACCATCCAACGCTGCCTGCCAACTGGTTCAAAAAAAATATCTAAAAATGGGAAAACTGCAGCATAAAGCAAATAAATCCAATAAACCAAGTTCACAAACACCTTTCCACCCACCATCCATCCCCCCAGCCAGCTGGAACCCATTGATGCTCAGCCAGTAAGAGGTGCCTACAAAAGGATGCTCTGCCAGATAAGCCCACTTCTCTTTAGGGCTCTTTGAAAGGGATGTCTAAGTGAGTATGTGTTATTATTTACTTCATAACATGTCAAAAAAAAAAAAAAAAAAAGAACAAATGACATCAGAAAACTATAGGGGAAAGGAAATGAGATACCAAGAAAAAAAATCCCCCCCAAACCTACAATCAGAGCCAGCTGTAGGCCAATTAAACTCAACAGTTTACAGATGTTCACAGGAGAATACTCATTCACAATTTAACTAAATTGATCCACTTTCTTAAAAACTCTTGGGACTTGGTACACAAAGCTTACTTTTCTTTAGGGCTCTCCAACTAAAGTTTACAGCCCCCTTTTGCTCTGATCTATGCCAGGAAACACTCCCTGGAAAAGAGGAGATCAAACTCCGAGCTTAACCCCTTCCCCACTGGCACCTCTGCGAGCTCCTCTCCCACTGCTTCACAGCAGAGTTTGGAGAAGTTCAGCCGAAACCCCAGAAATCATTTCTCTGTCGTTCACGTCGCTCACAACCGTCCCTTCTCCCAGCAGAACAACGCACCCCGCTAACGACTCTTTCTATCATTGAATTTAATTAGGGAGGGAGTTGGTTAGGCCACTGGAGGCCAACAAGCAAGAAAAAAAAAGAAAGAAAAAGAAAAAAAAAAGATGACTCAAGGAATTAAGGTTAAAAACCCCTATTAAGGGGCATAACAATAACAGTGCACTAAACTCCTTTTATTTTGGGCTCCTTACGCAGTTATGTGAGTATGACAACGGAGGTGCATCATGACTTGCACTACCCAAACCACCCCATAAAAACACTGCTGTTCTTTTCTGTCCTGCTTTAACTGCTCAACTCTCCCAGGATTATCTCAGTTTAACCCAGCACCTGAGCTTCACTTTCTTCCCCTCCCTCTTAAGACTCTCATGGAAATATTACAAATGAGACCAAGGCTCTTTCACATATCCGAGATGGATCATTATTAATAAATATTACACTACAGAGTGTTTTTCCATGACTTCTATGTATTAACTGATCGGTCTTCACTGATGGCTTGGGATATGTGAGTGGTTTCTCTCTGAGGACATTAAGCCAAGGTGGATGTGAAAGGTCAGCAACTGCCAGCCCCATGTGTACTGCAGCAAACACCATCAGGACTTAAATACTAAAGCAGCCGATGTTCAACTTGCTTTAAACTGTACTGTCTAATGAGGAATGACTACTCAAAGCTGATGCCCCTTAAAACAGAGAATATTCCCCATGCAGCAGCTTTTGTTTGCCTATTTTATGTAGCAGAAGCTTTTGGCTTCCCTTACAAATCCATATAACTTTTGCAAAAGTCTTGGCCTCCTCCAGTCTGAATAAACATTGGACTGGTGAGCATCTGAGGCAGCACCCTGACAAAACCCACACCTCGGAGAAAAAAGCACAGCAGTTTCTGCATGGCCTCTTAAAAACTGCACATGGAAAGGGGGGAGATGAGCTGAATGCCTACAAAGAGACAACACACAGACTGAAGAAATCCCAGGAGGACCTAGGCCAGGCATTGACCCTAGTAGCACAGAATCACAGAATATCCTGAGCTGGAAGGGACCCACGAGGGTCCAACTCCTGGCTCCACACAAGACCACCCAAAAACCAAACCCTGTGTCTGAGAGCATTGTGGAAATGCTTCTTGAACTCCATCAGGCTCAGTGCTGTGACCATGTCCCTCAGCAGCCTATCCCAGTGCCCGACCACCTCTGGGTGCAGAACCTTTCCCTAACCCCCAGCCTGACCCTCCCCTGTCCCAGCTCCATGCCGTTCCCTTGGGTCCTGTCGCTGTCCCCAGAGAGCAGAGCTCAGCGCCTGCCCCTCCGCCCCCCTCGTGAGGGAGCTGCAGGCCGCCATGAGGCCTCCCCTAGGCCTGCTCTGCTTGGGGCTAAACACACCAAGGTTCCTCACCTATTCCTCACATGTCTTCCCCTCCAGACCCCTTACCACCTTTGTAGCCCTCCTTTGGAGACTCTCTGATAGTTTTATGTCCTTCTTACATTGTGGTGCCTAAAACCACGCACAGTGCCTGAGGTGAGGCCGCACCAGCATGGAGCAGAGCAGGACAATCTCTCCCCTCACTCAGCAAGCCAGGCAGTGCCTGAGGTACCCCCAGGACCATATTAAATAAGTTACCCATACTCACATTTACCCAGCTAGCAAAACACAAAACATAGTTTTAATGCACTCTGTATCTCACCAGACCTAGAGCTAATTAACCTCGGTACCACACTGTGCTACTTCACACAATTTTTCTCTTGCCCGTACCCCATGATAAACTCCTATCTGCTCAAAGCCAAAAAGTCACCTCACAACTGCCTACCAAATACTCCACTGGCACACATTTAGGTGTACAACAGCAGTGCTAAATGTCTCCAGGCTGCCCCCACCTTTCAAAGACCACTAGCACGCCGTGCAGCCTCAGCAGCCTCGGGATATTCATGTTAAGGCTTTGGAAATCAAGATATGATCAAACAACGTGAGGGCTGGAACACCTCTCCGATGAATAGGCTGAGAAAGCTGGCTTAGTTTAGTCTTGTGAAGAGACAGCTAAGAGAAGACCTTGTGGCCTTTCAATATTGAAATGGGGCTTACAGGAAAGACTTTTCACCAAGGCCTGCAGCAATAGGACAGGGGGTAATGTTTTCAAATTGAAAGAGGCTACATTCAGACTAGATATTAAAAAGATCATTATTTTTTTATATTTTTTTTACCACAAGGGTGGTGAGGCCCTGGCCCAGGCTGCCCAGAGGAGCTGTGGCTGCCCCATCCCTGGCAATGCCCAAGGCCAGGCTGGATGGGGCTGGGGGCAGCCTGGGCAGGTGGGAGGTGTCCCTGCCACTGGCATAGGGTCAGAACTAAATCATCTTTAAGGTCCCTTCGAACCCAAACCATTCTGCGATTCTATGTTATCCATTTCTCAAGAAGTAAAACTTCATTTTTACATAGGCTAGTGGGAAATCATGTTTCTAATGCAGGGAAAAAGAAGCATGTATGAAGGAATCAAATCAGACCTGAGAAAATTAAAGTTACACTGCTTTCAGACATATTGAACGCTTTTACTTTTTACTTTGAGTACAGCAGAGAATCTTCAACGTAAGAAAAATCAAGGCCAAAGTCCATAATGAAGATGCTGTGTAATAACTAAATGCTATTTCTACCTCCAGTTCCAAACATTTTTTAAGGTTCAGCATTCAGAAGAGCCCTTTATTTCCTTTGTCCCTTAAGCTCTTTCCACACTCCACACTGCACTACCCATAAATCTCCGTATGTTCCATTTGCCATGTCGTTTGCCAGGAGGCACCCTCAAATATATGTTATTTGCAACTCCGTGTCTCATCCCTGGGCAGTGGCTTCTGCTAATCAGAGTACGGAACAGCCAAGTTTTACCTATTTTTCCCTCACTGTTTCCTCAGCACAGTTGCTGACGTATAACTTTTTTTTTCCCCCATGAATTGCATTCGTCTTTGCACCTTGTGCTTCTTTCAGATTTGCCTGATATCAACCACATCAGCGGGAGGGACAGACAGAACGATCATAAAGGACTCATTTCCTTTATGATAGGACTCATTTCCTAGAAAATCAAGCTAAAACCATAATATAGCTGCTATCAACTGAATTTTAAATCTACATTCATCTTTTGTAAGATAGTATTCATTCCACTCATTTCTAAAAAGACAGGGTTATTTTTCCCAAATCTAGAGGATATTGAAGAAATTATCATTGATATACTGGAGATCAAATACCTGAAAGCATAACCATGATGAAGATATCAATTTCTACCTTCCATCAGTTATCTCTCATGTAGCAGAAAACTATCAGTTCAGCAATGCTCTGAGAGGGATGTGCATTTCAGAAAGAGCATACAGTAAACTATGTATTGATGAAACACGAGAGCATTTGAGAATACAAAATATGAAAATGGGAAGAACTTGCATTTTCGTTCCCTCAAGTCCCATTATATGAGAGCATTCCTCTGGTTCCTGGCATGACAGATTCAAGTCACATCACTGAATGCTTTTCTGGATATCCACACTCTACAGAGATGTGGATTACTTGGGAAAAAAAATGTCAAGGAGAAAAGGAAACAAATCACAAAATCATGCATACACTAATCTGCGTTGCTGTGGGAACAGTTTCCCTTTAATAACCACCACTTCTTAATTTCATAAATATTGAAGATGTGCAAAATTCAGCATCAATATAGCACAGACTGAAAGCAGTAAAAATTTCCTCATACTATGTGATGTAAAACTTCATTAAACTTCCACAGCTTCAGAGTATGTAGTTAAGTATATTTTCTGCCTTCTGTTCAGATGCACTGTAGGAGTATGCACTACTACACTACATGGAAAACATACACACTAAAAAATGAATTTGTTTTGCTTACCTCCTCCCAAATCCTTAGAGATTTGATATTCATGTAAGATGCATAAGTCACCCATAAAATCTCAATAGACCTTCCCCAACCCCTTTATGGCAACAGGACGCTCCTGTCATTTGATGCCTACTGATGACTAAGGCCCATACATATGATAAACATCCATGGAAAATATCTCAAAGTTGCATCGTCTTGTCCGTATGATGAGGCTCTCAGAGGCTTCAAGTTATAAATCATTATTCATGTTGAACTGAAGCTCACAATGCACAAATGAGACATGTTAAAGGAGCTTAGATGCACCATAAAATGTCGCGACAAATAAACTTAATTGGAAAACGAGATCTCACGTGAGATGGAGTGACCACAGCTCTGCACCTGCACCATGAAGGCTCCAGAGAGGTTCTGAGCATGCTGCAATCGTTTTGCATAAGTTTCCTTTCCATTGTATCTTGGGTGAATCCCCTCTGCTCCCAAGATGACATGAAGGGCGCATTTACAAGGGTCTCATATGAAGCTGAAGACTCCAGTCAACTGGGTTGCACGAAGTCCACGTAGGTTTGAAGTTTAATTGAAAATGCCAGAAACATTCTGGTTATCAATTAGCCTTAACACCTATAGCAAGAGTCTGTCTTCACTGCTGTAATACACGCTTGCAATTGTATAGTGAGTTTAAATATCTGAATATGAGTATTTTAGAGGTGTCAGATTGTAAAAGTCCCTTTAGGACTAATACGGGGAAAAAGGAGTGTAGGCTGGAGTGGATTTTTTGTCCCTCCAAGCTGTTGAAATTACTTGCTGTAAACATGAAAAATTACGAAAAAAAAAGACTTCTGAATTATTTCCATGTTAGTACTCACAGGCCTTGATCCCACAAATAATTAGGCATACAGACATGTGATTAGTCAAAATGACTTCCATACATTGGGTGGCATTTACATTTTTACAGTATGTGGGCATATGGCAATATTAAGAGATTAAAATCTGTCAATATTTTCAATACAAGCTTGTCTCTGAGAAAAGGAGGACGAAAAAAACTTGGAGTTTTGATTGCCACATACAGCTCATATTGAAAACTAAAAAAGTCATTAGCTCTTATGAGACCCAATTCCATTTTATTCAGTCTTGGTCTACTGTCATCCACTTTAGGCCAATGTAAGGGCACTTTTAAGCTCCAAAACAATGTGGTCAGGGTTTTCTAACTATGCCAATTTAATGGGATAACCTTTTTTTTTTAGCCTGTGTGACTTCAATACCCAAACAGAATGGTCGCCGTATGTCGAACATCTATTTTCTATTGTCGTTAAAAATGCAGACGGTAAAAGAAAGCTCAGAGTGTAAGTCACACTGTGCAGAGAAAAGACCAACTAGATGATTGCTTCTGAGCAAAAAGCAGTCGCAGCAACTGCATAATACATAACGCAGCCTCCTCTTTCGAAATAGGCTGCAGAAGTAGAAGGAGAAAGCTCCTTTGGACGTCAGAAGAATTAGCTCCACACACGTATGGAAATTCCATTTAGGATAAGAATCAGTGACAGGAAACAGCCAGGAGGGACTATTTGTACTGAAATACAAGCCATTAACTTGAGCCAAGCTAACAGCAAATGACTACACCGGCAACTGCTGGCTGCAGATAATTAGTTTAGAACCTATTTTAACATGAATATTTTATCGTGCAGCACAAAACTCGTTATGGAGAAGAATTAGAGAGCCAGGACGTCTGGAAGCACTGGAGAGGTGATCTGTCAGGTCCCTGTAAAGAGCCTTCCAGGAGAAAGAAAGTTTAGTGATTCAGCGAGACTGGATTTCATTAAAGCTACAACAATCCATTAAGACCGTATCTGGTCGCAAGCTCAGGAGTGCAGGTAACTGTATTTTAATGACTTAACTATGTGCCGCTGTACATACACACACAGCAGCTTTTACAGAATCACCTCAGCTGGGATTTTCCTCAGAGACGCAGTGTTCATTTTAATCATGAGCTGCTAGAACATCCAGTAAATTCTTCCTGGGAAATTTAACAACTTGCCCCATCCCTGCAGCAGAACTACACGTCCTGGTACGCCAAAGCTGGGCTGGTACATTAAAACCTGTCCTCTACACACCGTGAGGATACCGACCTCTGCACTGAAAAGGTGGCTCTGATGTCTATTTGCCAGGCTGGTTGGAAAGAGAACGCAAAGTTCAATTCATGGCACTTCTTTTTTTTTTTTTCTCCATCAGGCAGGAAATTAAATATAGATCCTAAAGACCTTGAGAAGCCTTAGCTGTAAAGACTGCCTTTATTTGTCAAAAACACTGTATCTTGAGTCTGTAGGGCTTCTAGCTGGAACTGAACTAAAAAGCTGGGGCTTTAAAATAGATTAAGAGGAAACAAAGTAAATGCCTGTGTTTGAATATTTCCATTTTACAAGCAGTTATTTGGAAAAAAAGGCCCCTGCAAAATAATTGTGTAGGCATAGCAAATGTGAATCTCTTCTGATTTGTCTTGACGTTGTTACCTATCACATCTGCTTAAACTACCTTTATCGTTTAGAGCCTGAACACCATCAAATACACATTAAAAGCCAACTTATCTAGACAAGTATCTGCCACACGCAGTTAGCATCTGTGGCATGATTTAAACACCAGCCACAAGCACTCCTGGAAAGCAGAGGCCAGGACTTCAGATCTCCGATGCTTCTTCCCTGGGGTTATAAAACATTGCACACCTCCCTCTCGTTGCAATCTGGATGCCAGAGCAAAACCTAAGAAGTATAATAGAGTGACAAAACTACAGATTATTGCAAAATCACATATGATATTATTTTAAGAAAACAGTTTTAAAAATGATGTATAGAATATATTCCAAATCCATGCAGTAAGTCAGGAGCCAGCTCACATCCATCCCACTGCTCATCTTCTTGTACCAGTTCAACACCTGCAACACTGTTGTAACAGCACCAGCACAGATATCCTTTGTTAGCCAAAAAATATATTCAGGCAGAAACAGGCCTATATTTCAGCTCTGCTTGTTCCAAGACTTTCCAGATCCAGCTTCCTTTGGGTGTGCAAGGACAAGGACTTGGATGGGCTCTTCTCCTACTCAAGGTATCCTGCCTATCCCTACTCTAAACTTGCTTCCACAGTGAAAAACTCAGTTGGACAAGAAGCAAAATAGGTCTGATAAAAGAACTGGGATCCCCGATCCACACATTATGGATGAGGTGTACTTCATTGAACAAAAACACAGCTTCTCATAGCTTCTGCATTTAAAGCTGACCCACAAAATAAGTATCCTTCACTGAGAAAAGACATGAAATAAAGACAAAGGGTAACAAAAGAAGCACCACAGGAGACCGTGGGTGATCCCTAGAAGAGCTTACAGCATGCTCAACAGGTCTCTGTAGTTCTCTTGAGTGCCTACCTCTTTTGCTGGATCTGGACTGGGGTGGTCTTGCACCCACAGGCTCTTATTTCAGAGCCCCAACACTCACTGTCTCCATAAGGGAGACAGAAAGAAGATGGCATCATGCCACAGCAGGAGTGTAAAGAGCTTCTAGCAAGATTCCCTTAATTCAGTCACATCGAACTCTTACTATCAGGGCAGATACCAGCTCCTGGTTTACACCCACCCTGCTGAATTTAACTTGCTCTTGCCTACAGGAGACCTCAGTTGCATGGGCCAAGGAAAGCTTCCATCCAGAATTCCCTACAAAAATGTCAACCAAAGCTCTACGGTTATCACAGCTGTCCCTGCGATAACTTTTTAAAGCCCTGCTCCCTACCATACACAGCCTTGGAGCATCATCCAAAACAACTGCACAATTATTTTAAAAGAAGCCAATGACATTCTCTCTCTCTACAAGAGACTGGAAAAGTAGATACGGCAAGAGGTTTTGAGCACCTTTTGGTACTTTTTCATTAGGGCTACATGTTACTTAACCCAGACGTGCAGGTAAAACCACAACCAACTTTGGGAAGGATCTAGACGTGTAGTCAAAATACCCGTGATGAACATGGAAGAATTTTCATAAAGCTGGGCAGCACCACTCTCACCCATCACCAGGCTGCTAACATCTGGAAAATTTCAGAAGACAGTCCCGAAAGCACAGAATGGCTATGGCATGCCCATATTATCACAGCATGAGAAAAGCAATCTTCAGAAAGCAGCAGGAGAGAAAGCAGTGCATTGGTACCACAATAAAAAAGAGAGGGCATTTCTCCAGGTCTTCCTACCTAGAGCAGAGCTGTAAGCACTAGAAAACATTTCACTGAAGAAAAGCAGGCCAAAATTGTGTCCTCTGAGACTGGCTTTTTAAGATTGTGGGGTCACACTAGCCACAGCTACATGCTCCTCGCAGCACTGGACAGGCTGTATAGATTTGAACACACAGCGAGAAAGGCTCCATGCCTAGAAGGCATCCACCCTACAGCGCTGCAGAAGGGTGTTTCATTTACCTGCTGATGGTGGGATGGCCAAAACTGTTCAAAGGATGCGATGAAGCAGCACCAGCCTTGTTTGTTTGCTTGTTAACACCTGGGAGGCACATAATGGCACAGGGATGTTCCAAAACAACTGTCCCTTTCCTCTGGACCCTGCCTATAAGAATTAGGACATCAAGGAGATGGATCAAATCCAGTAAAATATATTCTGGTGTAAACTTACCCCATCACCTAGCTATTGAGCTAAACAGTCCTACAATTAACCGTGATGTAGCTACATGTCTTTACATGACCCAAAGCAGTAACACAACTGCTTGAAAACAAGATTTTTAAAGGTTATTGTATCTATTTGTGAGTGTGTGTACATACACACACATACACGTATATAAATATTAAAGAACCTGGCCTTATCTGGCCTTAAGAATAAAACTACTGGATGTATTTTTGTTGCTTTTTCATCATTCAGAACTATAAATGTTACTCGTTACACCATTATTTCTGCACCACGAAGACACATTTAAACCAGTTAGCAGCATTATTTTAAAGACATCCAAACTCCTTTAATTCCATCTACTCACAGAAGCTGAATCAAAACAAAAATTATTCTGTCTTTTTGGAGACAAGAAAGCGTATGGAGCCCACCTTGCCCCCACTAATGAGGTGTTGGAAACACTTGTTCCTGTATTACTGACATGCTCATTAAAATCCATTTGTTTATTTTCTTCTTCTTCATCTTCTTCTTCTGGTAATTACTGTAACAACACTAAGTCACATAAACCTTCAGTCTTTACCACTGCCATCTTATTTCACTGCCGTACTCATTTCGCTTTATCTCTTGGGCAAATTCAGCGCTTGCAAATCAGCTTGACTACAGGTGGTGGAAACCCAGCAAGAGTCACCATATGGAGAGCCATATGCTTTGGCACGGCATCAGCATGTGACAGAATCCTAGGAGAAGCCCGCAGAAGAACCGAGGGACGCTGCATTGCTTCTTTCTCCGACTGACCTCAAGGATTTCCATTTAAATCCCGTGCCACAGAAGGCACGCGAAACACCGCGTAAGGCACCGAGTGTAGGGGAGCCAGTTTTCATTCTTTCACTTAACGTGAGTTGGGCAGATAGTGACGGAGCCAAATCCCAAAGAGTTTTCACGTGCTGGTAACAGTAAGTAGTTGGCTGCTTCCTCTGCAACAATATCATGCAAATACCAGCTCCTAGACCTCTGAACAGCCACTAGAAGGTCACTACAACTTATAAAATGGGTCCAAGCATTGCAAGCTCCCACCTCATCCTCATGTATCAGCTAACAGAAGAATATGATTACGGGTAAGATTTGGCACGGTGCTTGTACAAAGATCCTGCACAAAGATCTGTGCCGAACTGTAATACAACACATTGAAACTCAAAATAGGAGCTAAACTTGCTTGCTTGGGCTTAACGCATCAATGGTTTTCATGCATCTCACTTTAATCTCAAATAGGCATTTAACAGGAAGCTTTTTCACAGCTAAAAAACTTTCAGACAAAGCTCAGCTTCAGATCCCCTTGCTTTTATCACTGGTACAAGGCAGAATAAGAAAGCACAGAATGAAGCACAAGATTTATCCCCCTAATAACCTAAATCTGATCTCCGTGTTCTTTCATACCACCGCTAAACGCAGAGATAACTAAAACATACTCCTCCAGAAAAATAAACTGGGAAGATAACAGAGCTTTTTTTTTTTTTTTTAAAGACTTCAACCCAGCGGATCAATATCCTGTTGCTTAAGAAAAGGAATGTAAAAAAGATGGTGCTTTAATTTCCATTTCAAGAACTGGGTCAACATCACCTACCATTCAGCAACAGCTAAAGTGCTTTTTAATTTTGTCCTCGTGCCAAAGCATTCAGGGAACAACAACCAAAAGGACAAAGCCAAAGTTCAAAGATTCAAGACACAAAGCAGAGCTGAAGCTCTTGTACAGATGGGACACCGAGCAGTAACCTCATTTAATTTGTTGCAGGGAGATGTATTCAGAAATTCCTGTTAATGGCAAAGAAAGAAAAAAAAAAAGAGAGAGAAACAGGCACTCAAAAATCAAGATGTTGGAATAACGGAATTTAAGGAAATGGCTGTCACACAAAGGGGTAATGAGCGTCTGGTGGAAATCTCTAAGATAGGTCATTGCACCAAAAAGCATTTTGCAAGAAATCCATTTATGCACATGTTGAAAGGATTACAGACTGGGGACGAAAAAAAAAAAAAAAAAAGAAAAGAGAGAGGAAGAAAACACAAAGAGGCTGTTTTTTTTTTTTTTTTCAGGTCACTCTAGATTTAAGAGATTGTCACTGGTCCTGAAATGGTTGGTAACATCCTGTATTGTTACCTGGACACAGACATGAGTTTGTACTCAACTTTTCTCCATATTTGGGGCAAGGGAATAGAAGTGAGGAAGAAAAGTGTATCACAGCTGCTGAATTTTCCTGCATGGCTATATATAAAATAGCTCCTAGATTACCGATGGGTAGTAGCATTTGATTCTTTCAAGACAGCGATATCAGAAATAGGTCACAGTATCAGTGAATCCTTTGGGAAAGGTTTCAAAGGGAATTCAAGAAATTGTGTGTTCAGGCAGGGGAGTCTGTCCTTTCACATCCCTTCACCGTCTGCTGGATCAGGTACGTGCAGAGACCTTCCTCCAGTACTGGAGGCTGCATTACTGGGTGGCACTGGGCTGTCCTGTCCTCCTTCTCTTTCTCTTTCTCCTCCTCCTCTGCTACTAACCTGGGGTACAGGTTAATCCTTGTATGGGAAACTTGGACGTTAGATGAATGGAGCAAGAGAGGGAAGGCTGCTAGCTGCTAGGTGGAACTTCAAGAGAAAATAGTCTCCTTTCAGTTCAATCCTCTTCCACTGCTCAGGCAAAAAGCCTACCAAAAAAAAAAAAAAAAAAAAAGGCACAGAAGGCAAAGACCTCTTTGTCTAAGGCAACTTTACAAAGTAAAATGAAACAAAAGCCAGAGAAGCAAAGCATAACTGTCTGTAAATGCAGAGTAGTCCAACCCAAAATGAAGGACACCGTACCCAACAATGTATAGAAGCAGTGTGACCCATACAGAGAGCTGTGCGTTTCGACAATTCCTTACAAATTCTGGACCAGACACTTGGATGCTGTGGATTAGCACCTAGCAAGACAGCTAGAAGAGTCAGGCTATGCAATGCAGCCTTTGGTATTGCACATAAATGAAGGAAAAAAACACCCTCTTTCTGCCTTTTCTTTTAATATTCTGTAAAATGGACTTCATATGACAAGACTCACACAAATTAGCAGCGTTTGCAAAATACTTTAAGAGCCCTTCCGTGATGACAGTATTTAATAGAAAGGGCTTTTGTTAACTTCAGGTATTTGTTAACTTGTAAGGCTGTCAACGGTCCAAAGAAAACAGGGACAGTTCGTATGGTATACGGGAACTCAGAGAATAAATGAATTTTAAAAAAGAGATGAAAAAAAATTCAATATAACCAGGGGGGATGAAAATACATAACTAAATTGTGCCTGTGTTAAGGAGATTGAACTGCTTGCAGAAAAAGCCTTGGGAATTTTTGGTAATAAACACAACTTCGACTCAGCAATTAAAAAAAAAGTGTTTACAAAAATAAAGCTGTTCTTAAACTTACAATGTTCCTCCAACAGTTTCCTCGGGGAGCAGAGATGTAATTGTGTATAAACAGCTGAAATTACTCTTGTTTGTAAATTGTGTCATTGCTTTTCATTTCCCCTGTGTGGCGGTTCTAGGAAATTTTCAGCAACAACTCGATGATAAATAACACACCCCAAAACCCAACACTTTTGCTACCATATGTGGCTATAATACGAAAAAGGTAACAGCTCTTGGTTGTTTTCTTTTCATCTAGAAGTGCAATGCAGCTTACAAAAAAGAAGCCTACAGAATGCCACACCTGTATGGCTGAGAAGCCAGAAAACTTGTATGGGGATCGTGGGTTCTATTAAAACCCTAGACAGGTGCCAACACATTATTTATCCGTACAAAACCAATGATCCTTTGGTTCTCGTGGTTTCCATATAACTACACCTCCATAAAACCTCGCAACACAAAAGATGCTGAAAAATGGGACTGCCATACATCTGTCCTTAGGTGATCCCTCCGGGTTTGGACACACTTACACTCACTACTGTGTTTTCCAGACTCTGCCACAGCCTTAAAATTGCAGGTCAGCAGCTGAGAAACACAAAACCTAAGCTGCTTTCAGAACCAGACTTGAACTTTTCCCCTAAAACCTGCCTTTTTATCTGCTGAGCTCCGGGATGAAGTTTACACCTGCAGATGCTGCTGTGGCCATTTGGAAGATACGCTGGAATTATGAAGTCCTTTTGGTTTTGCAAGCAGCTCTTGCAATTTACCTTGGATCTGAAGACCAAATGCTTTCCAAGCCATCACAAACTTCAGAGCATAAAGAAGATCCTGCCATCCCTGCTTACTCCATATTCCATTTAGCCTGCCTCTGTGTTAAGCACTGCACATTTTGAACACGAGGTCTCTTTCCATGACCCCTTTTTGGATTTTCCTCCAGCTGTCCAGCGCTGTAAGCTCTTGTTCATCTGCTTCTTCAGACGGAAGAATTCGGAGGCAGGAGGTGCTGAACATCGTCAAAGCTCATCCCAGGTAGTACATCATTTGGATGTGATTTTGAATACATTTCACAAACAGGCAAAAAAAAGGGGAAAAAAAGCACAGGAGGAAACAAAGGGCTGAGCTTACTTCCAAACACTGGTTTATTTGACAATTGACTATGTCAGCGCCGCAAGCAAAACACCAGGGTAAAGAAGCCACCAGGGCATTCTGCTTTAAGGACTTCAATTAAATCCTGGGCTCACTAATGAAGGCTGCGTGCGGGAACAGGTTGTTTCCAATACGTGTATGCTCTTGTACTTGCTGTTTTTGTTAAGAGGGAGCCTGCATTTTTTTTTTCTGTTGTTTTTCCACGCTGTATTTTGAGGGGATAGCTAGGAAATCAGCCCAGGGGTCGGGCGGGCTCTTGGGAAGGTTGTGCTGAAACAACAGCGCCCTGGCAGGCCTCTGGTGCCAGGAGCAAGATGTTAACCTTTAACCAGGTCTGGTGACAGCAAAAGGGGATGGAAGCACCTTTTAGCTGCCATCATAACTGGTTAAAGGTTAACTGTAACTCTCCTCGACAGGGCAGATCTGCCCCTGACAAATACCGCACGACAGTCTTTTCTCCTCGCTTTAACGAGGCTTGTATGGGCTGTCATTAATTAGGTCTAATGCCAGTCCTGACTCAATCCTAACACCAAAAGTTGGGCAAAAACCTTTTGAGAAAGCACTGCGCGCAGCTGAGGGAGGGACTGGGGAAAATATGCCTTGGAAATGAAGTTGTTTGTGTGTCCTTTCCAACTCAACAAGGCCTCGCTCATGTGCACGAGCAAGAAAGAGCCTGGTCAATAGTGCAGAAAATGCATTATCTTAATTATCTTTTGCCTCTTAAATGCACACACATGTTCACATACGTGTATATAAATCCAGAATAAATATATTTTCTTAGTGTGGAGAAATCTAGAGGTTTACACAGGCATTGAAACCAGAGCCTGCCTAGCTTTGTTCTGTCACTTCTGAGTCCTGTCGTGCCACTGGCACTGCTGCTGGTTAACTTGCAATTCTGGCTAATTGCTAATAAATTACCAGACCGCTCCCAGCACTGGACTGGAACCTTTTGTGCTTACAGTTAAACGAATAAAATGTCACTTTGGGAAAAGCAAATTATTCTTGAGAGGACACGTGGTTGGCCCAGAGGTAGGCAAGTGCTTCCTCCAAATTCAACGGGGCACTGACTGACTTGGTGAATAACAAGAGTAGTGATATTTAATGATAATACTTTGTATTTATGCTCGTAATCCACAAAAATAAAACATTTTCAGTTTCACGTTCTACACAAAATTGTGTCTAAAGACATTCACTGGCTATCAAAGATAGGGAGGGAATATTGGACCTGTATGTGAACAGAGCCACACACGACTTTTGAAATAGAAATACGAGGCCCCGGCTGTGTTTCTGCAAGCACATCCATGGCTGAAGGCATCAGCATTCAGTTCCAGAGCCTGAGTCCTCCCAGCAGTTCTGCACGTACCACTTGTGCTTCTGAAATCCCATCACCGCTTCTGCCAAAACGTAGCAGCCGACCCTTCTGCCGAATCGTGCAAGCACTCGTCTGTCCTCTGAGCCCACCGGAGTAATGACGGGAAGGTCAGATTGGAAACTCAAAAGGCTTACTCTGTACCTTTAGAGCAAGGTGTTAATCATCCTGAAATAAATTCACACACCACTACAGTTTGTACACACAACTAGACTCTTTGTTCGGGTCAACACTAGCACGAGGTTGGGTGGGAAGTGAGCATGAAGGTAGAAAACAGAGAGAAAAGGGAAGAAATAGAGGCAATAACCAAGCAATGCCCAGGTTAATGATGCAGCGAAGATTTATCCCAGGGATAAAACAAGAAATGCTTTGACACATGGTTCTCGGCATTAAACTTCAGTTCGCGTTCTCTCCCTTTAATGATTTCCCACCTTCCCAATCTTCACAGTCTTAAATACCAATTCTTAAATACTTTGTCTCGTTAACACTGAGGGCCTAAGCGGTTAATACGAGCAATGCTTCAGCCTAAAACCAGGTTTCTGTTCAAGTCCTAATACAATGGGCTGAAGAAAAATAGGGACTATGTGCACGTGTTAATGCAATTCAATGGCACGAGGATAAAAACGAGCAGAGAAAACAGTTACAAGCCCTTGATTAAGGCCTGCATTAAACTATCAGGCCCCATCAAAAACCCAGCTGATGAGAAGCTATTTGGCCACACACAGAGCAGTGATTTCCATCCACTTTAATAATCAGGGAGTTCGGATTTACTGTTAATGTGACATTGATGAACAGGAATGACGCTAATGTGACATTGATGAACCGGAATGACAGTTCAGGCTTGATTAAAATTAGCCACAGCTCTTCAGCACAGGACAAAACAGAAGGGCTTGACACAGAACTTGCAGCTGAAATACTTCCAAAGCAAAAAGAAAAGAGGGTGAGGCAAAGGGTAGCGTGGGGGGAAAGTAGTAAAGGTAGCTAACAAAGGGTGTTTTCAGATCAAATCCTGGATCCTTCAGTGAGTATCATCATCTCGAACCTTCTTCCCACTGCTCAATTCATCTGTTCTTGATTTGTCTGCATGCTCCCACAAAAACTAAGGCATATTCCCTATTTAAATTTCCCTTCCCGAAACTCTAGGAAATGCTCCTCACTTGGTCCTGCCGGCCAGCTGTTGCTTCCCCCTCTACTCTTCTGTCTGCACTCCACTGAGAGTCAGCGTGCCACCAGCAAACTGCCATTAACTAGTTCATTAAGTGATGCACTTGATGGTCTCCTACCCATCTGAAGGTCTGTCACCTCAAAACACGTCTCTATTCATGCAAATCCCTTAGTTAACAACCGAGTTTGAGTTAGGATTTTAATGCTGATGGCAGAAGGTGGGTACTGAGACATCCTACCTCATACTCACATTTACAGCTCCTTAATGACTTAGCTTTAGTACCCCAAGACTAAAAGTCTGGAGCACCTCTGCTGTAAGGAGAGGCTGAGTGAAATTGGACTGTTCAGCCTGGAGAAGAGGAGGCTCCAGGGGGTCTTATAAATACCTGAAGGGATGGTGCAAAGATGGAGCCACACTCTTCTCAGTTGTATTCAACGCCAGGACAAGAAGCACTGGGCACAACCTGGAGCCCAGGAGGTTCCCTCTGTGCTGGGTGGGTGCCAGAGCACTGGCACAGGTACCCAGAGGTTGTGGAGTCCCCTCCTTGGAGAGCTTCAGAAGCCACCTGGACCTGCTCCGGGTGTCCCTCCTTGAGCAGAGTCGGGACCAGATGACATCCAGAGGTCCCTTCCCACCTTAACCATTCTGTGTGCTTCTGTGGCAAGGCTTTAATTTAATAAAGCTACATTGAGAAGTTCAGCTCCACGCACTCCACAAACACCAACGCCGTCCACAGCAAAGTTCTGGGAACACTGGAACCACACATCCACAGGATAATAGCCTTGTTAAAGACTCAATACTAACATCTCAGAACATATAGCATTTACACAGCAGTCAAAAGCAATCTCCCAGATTTCATTTCCAGCTGTGAATTAGTTGAAATGGTCCTAACCTTCTGTAGTTACATTACTTGTTCCTTTTATAAACAAAATATTCTTTCATTCATGATATAATTTCCTAGATTATCCATTATTAAAATTCCCCTCTCAAAAATGAATTTACATCTGAATTATCTCATTACTTCTGAACAAGCCAATTATTGCCTCTAGTGAACAAAATAATTAGACTTGTGCTCGCTGCATTTGAGATCTTCTTCAGCAGCCCCAGTGTAATCACAGTCCCAGAACACAGAACTGCAGAATGCAAAAAGACACAAACATATACATGCGTACAGAACAAGTAAATGGAGCAGCTTTTTTCTCCCGAATATTGTTTTTCAAATGAATAGGGTAATTTTTAGTGCACATATACACTCGTGGAGTAAGCATGCTCCATGAAAATCAAAAAGTTTAACTCTACTCATCAGTCAGTATTGACAGCAGCAAAGAACCTGATCTAATTTGTTTCTCCAAAACCAGTCAGGATGTCTCTCTCTGTTGACGTTTTGTCTATGCTATAGGCTGCCATCACAAAGAGATACAGATAATTGGTCTGGAGGGGAAGACGTGTGAGGAATGGGTGAGGAACCTTGGTGTGTTTAGCCCCAAGCAGAGCAGGCCGAGGGGAGGCCTCATGGCGGCCTGCAGCTCCCTCACGAGGGGAGCGGAGGGGCAGGCGCTGAGCTCTGCTCTCTGGGGACAGTGACAGGACCCGAGGGAACGGCATGGAGCTGGGACAGGGGAGGGTCAGGCTGGGGCTGAGGGAAAGGTTCTGCTCCCAGAGGTGGTCGGGCACTGGGACAGACTGCCCAGGGACATGGTCACAGCACCGAGCCTGATGGAGTTCAAGAAGCATTTCCACAATGCTCTGAGACACAGGGTTTGGTTTTTGGGTGGTCCTGTGTGGAGCCAGGAGTTGGACTCAATGATCCTTGTGGGTTCCCTTCCAACTCAGCTTATTCTGTGATTCTACGAAATATAAAACTGCTTGAAGATGAGAAACGTTTCTAGAGGTTGGTGACAGGATTCATTTTTAGTGCACTAGATTTTAAACTACATTTATAGTAGAGAATACAGAATTTGAAACACTTAAAAGTTTCCTCGAATAGCCCAATACCTTCTCTTTCTATGAATGGCTGCTTTTGGCAAGCATCTAAGTTTCTATTTTCACTGGAGTATTAATAAAAATGCTTCACTCTATGACTATTTCCAGCCTCTGCGCCACAATGAAATACAACCATAGCTCTACCTTGCTAAAATACCCCTTACAAATCCAGAACTTTACCTTAAGCTCATAGAAGGCTGTTCAATCAAGCTACTGCATGTACCATCATCTGCCTGGGTGGGTATTTGGGAAGCTCCAAGCCCTATGATTCAGCTGCCTTACAAGCCCTGAATGGTGGCCAGTGGTTTAAGGGGTACAGGGCAGAGATACAACACTAACCCTAATATCACACATGAAGCTGGTGTCAGCTGGAAATAGAATTAATCCTATGTTTTACCTGAGCAACCAACTTTCCCACCTTGAGAAACAAATACAAAATATTTATATTTCAGATCTTTGCACACGCAGGTATAAAATATTATTTAGAAATAAGGTAATTCCCTATTGACTTAGATGTTTTTACAAGAGTTGGTGCTTTTGGGATTCCTGCATTCTCTCGCTTTTCCAAAACAGCAAATGCCACACTAACCTGAATACACAACAAACACATCAACATGGGTATCACTTATCCCTTCCCATTTATTTCACTATTATTAGTTTTGAAAATCTCCCAAGAATGCCCTGAGCTCTGCTGTTTGGAAATCAGTTGCCAACCCAGCTATGAAATACGATCACTCTATCGCTTCGATTACTTTCTTACATTCCTTCCCCTACATATGTCAGCTCCAGCATGTTTTAACAGCTAATATATCACAAATGTATAGGGTCAGAGGCTAATGTTTTATAATATGTGAAAACAGGGTTTCCCAGCTGCTTTCAGGTGATATAAATCACTGATACCAAGCTCTAGTGGCTCTCGCAATAGAAGTTACTAAAACCAGACGAGAATGGATGCGGGGTGAGTGGAGTCAAAATGGCAATTAGTGATATACATGTTTAAGGACCCAGTCCACCTGACATACCTAGAACAGAAATTAATCCATTTAAAAATCTGTGGCACATGCAACATAGTTATTTCTCCTGCTAATGGAAAAAACAGAGCTTTCCAGCAAGGTCCCTCATGTATGCATTGCCCTAAGTGCATGTATTTCCAAATATGCCTTCTGATAAGCTTTAAGCAATGTGAACAATACGTTTTTTAACATCAATTTGACTCCAATACTGGACTCCATGAGTCCTTTTTGATAAAGGAGATGAAATGGAACTAAGTAATGTCTTTGTACTTGGTGCAGCAAGTGACATAAGGACAAAATGGACGCAGGGACTTCAACAGCAAAGCAGGTGGCTAAAACCATCGCTGGAGGCTCAGCTTCCAAGAGCAGTTATACCCTGCGACAAACATCGACATTAGGTGGAGGTGAGTACAGAGAACCAAAAGGCAAATGTTAATGGTAGATGGAACATGACTTTAGCAATGGCCAGCTCAATATTCCTTTAAATTTACTACAAGATAGAACAGCAAATCTGGTGAGTTTTCTTTCTTTCAATAAAAAAAAAAAAAAGGAGGGGAGTACTTACAGGTAATAAAGAATTGCAAGTAAGAAGGACAGGCATGCACTTGTTTTCTTGATCTGCCAAATCTTTCTGGTTGAAAAACAATGCCTATACTGCTGCAGTAACATCAGTGGTAGCAATTTCAAATCCTCACTCTCGACTGACCAACAGTGGAAGATCAGCTGGGAGTACAGAACTTAGCTGGAAACAGTCTAAACTGTTCTGTGCAGAGCTCAATTATCAGCACTTGACAACCATCAGTGCCTTAATTTAAGGAATATTAGCATTTAATTTAAGGAATATTAGCATAAACTATGCATATCCATTTTTTCCATCTGTAAAGTAGGTAGGGGTAACATCACCTTAGCTTTGCAAATCTTTGTGATGCACTTTGCTGAAAATTATCGTGTTATCATAATTCATAGGAGATAACTGAGTACCAAGAGGCAAAGAAAAGGTGAATGTGAGAAGGTATTAGTTTAAGTGAACTAGGCTGAGCCCCAAGGTTCCCAAAACAAGCTATTTTGTAAGAGGTTGAAAAGACAAGGGGTAGAGAAATGCATGACTTAGGCCTTGCCATGAAAATGTGTCTTTACTCTTCATCTAAATATTCGGAGAGAAATACAAAACATCTCCTGTTGGAAGGAGCCTTTTTCCCAGATGAGGAAAAGAGCAACCACCTTTCACGCTTAGTTCCCCTATAAATGACCCTGAAGGCGCACGATGAGAGATGCTGGAGGAGCCTGGCTCCCAATTTCATTAATGATTTGCAGAGCCTCTCTGCCAGCTGTCAGAAGGAATACACAGCTTTAACCTCAGCAATTTCCGAAGCAAAGAGATTGGGTTTTATATTTTGTATATGAGTTAACAAGCAGAGAAAATCAGATACCTCCCATCTGCTTCTGGGGCCTCTTGGATCCTTCAGTGACTCCCTGCATTAGATCCAGCAGGAACTTCTCCTGCCACGAACCATTACCAGCACAGTACACAACATATTGGAGTAGAATAAAAACAATGCAACCCTCATTTATCAGCTGGATGAGAAGCTGTCAAGGCAATCAGCTGAGTAAGATGACCCATCACGAAAGCCTGAGAAACAGAAGATGAAGAGGTTTGGCTTTTTTTTTTGCCTTCAGTTAGAAATGATGCACTGCTCATGATGCAGTACAGACGATTGTAAGCGAAGAAAATTGGAAGGAAAGCTTTACCTCTCTTTCCTTGCCCCTCTCAACAAAACTATTTATGTAAAGCACTTGTCAGGATTTCGCAGACTTACTTCTTTGCTGAGCAAGGTTTGAACTTCTCTCATTCACTTCTCCATGTGGCCTGGCCCTCCTCTATACTACCCGAGCTATACCGCACATTCAATTTGATTTATGTTGTTTCTCAATTATTTATTTTAAATTAATGAGCTGTTTCAAATGGAAGATGAAAAGCGAAGTCTCTCTTTCCTTTTGGAAGGGCAACACAATAACACTGACAGTACCAGATGGCTGTCTCCTTAGAAAGCCAGACAAAGCAAATGCATCCCAAAGTGTCCAGAATGTCAGATGCAAGCATCAAATAGAAATAGGACCAAGCAAATACATACGGTTATTGCTTCTCAGAAACCACGAACATTTGCTCGCCCCGTCAAAAAACAGATTATTTCTCCCTCCCTCCAATACCCTGAAATTTCCGAGAAAAGCTGAAAACACTGAGGTGCCTTGGTCTCACCAGGGAAATAATTCTCCACAGCTGATTTGATCTGTGAAAACATTAACCTAACAGCAGCAGCTGTGCTCAAAAAGCAAAAGACTTCTCTGAAAGAGCGTAGCACTGATTGTCTCGCAGACAAGTTCTGTTCGAAAGCCTACGAAACCCGAAGTGCTGCTAATTTGACGTGAGGAGGAAAAGCTGAGATCATGGTCAAGCAGTGAATCGAAGTGTCAGTTCTGGGGTATCTACTGGGAGCAGAAAACAGCGTGGTCAAAACACACGCAGCTTCTCCACCACCGCCTACGTGGATCAGGTTATTTTTAAATGCTTCAGTTAAGGTGCTCCTGACAGCTGTATTCAGAGTACAGGACTAGCTGAAATAATTATAGAACAAGGCTGGAGTCTGCTGTACTGCTACCTAAACTGTTTGTGCCCTGTGGCTTAGTTTGCTATGAAGGTTTGTATTTTCCCCAATAAGCCCTAACAGCAGTACCTGAGCAATTTAACTCAAAACCGCTTTGTTAGAAGAAATCTGGCTCTGGCTCTGTTGAAGCTAGTTCCTTGAGAAGTGCAGAATAGATGCCAGGAGATGTAAAAGGCTTCCCAGTACTTGCACTGCATGACCGACCAGCTCTGTAGGCAGCCTGATTCAGCATCCAGCTCAGCTCCAGCAGCCACCTCTTCTCCATCCTCACCCTAGAGCACATTTCTGTTTTGAATGCATCTCCACTTCTCCTGTGAGTGCTGAGAAGAAGTTAAGCAAGTGTATGTTTAGGTATAAAACTTGTTAACTAATTAAGAAAACCACAACATTATACTCCACTTTTCATTATCCTCCACTTTTAGGTGAATTCCTAAGGAAAGCAAGGTTGATGCATTTTTATTTGTCTGGGCACCCCAGCCTCCTAACACTAATTAATCCCAGAATGGTTTGGGTTGGAAGGGACCTCAAAGCCCATCTCATCCCAACCTCTGCCATGGCAGGGACGCCTCCCAGCAGCCCAGGCTGTCCCCAGCCCCGTCCAGCCTGGCCTTGGGCACTGCCAGGGATGGGGCAGCCACAGCTTCTCTGGGCAGCACTTTTGTGCCCTCCAAAAAAATGTACCAGAGATGTAGAGACCTCCAAAAACTGAAGATGCTGAAAGTTTCCTAAAAGACTGGAAGGTATTTCTGCCAGAGACAGAATTACAGAGCTTTGCTCTAAGCCAATGTTTCACAGAATTTCACAGAATTTTCACAGAATTTTCTAGGTTGGAAGAGACCTCAAGGTCATCGAGTCCAACCTCCAACCTAACGCTAACAGCCCTCCACTAAACCATATCCCTAAGCTCTACATCTAAACGTCTTTTGAAGACTTCCAAGGATGGTGACTCCACCACTTCCCTGGGCAGCCTGTTCCAATGCCTCACAACCCTTTCAGTGAAGAAGTTCTTCCTAACATCTAGCCTAAAACTCCCCTGGCTCAACTTAAACCCATTCCCCCTCGTCCTGTCACCAGGCACGTGGGAGAACAGGCCAACCCCCACCTCGCTACAGCCTCCCTTGAGGTACCTAAAAAGAGCGATAAGGTCGCCCCTGAGCCTCCTCTTCTCCAGGCTGAACAAGCCCAGCTCCCTCAGCCGCTCCTCGTAGGACTTGTTCTCCAGGCCCCTCACCAGCTTCGTCGCCCTTCTCTGCACCCGCTCAAGCACCTCGATGTCCTTCTTGTAGCGAGGGGCCCAAAACTGAACACAGTACTCGAGGTGCGGCCTCACCAGAGCTGAGTACAGGGGGAACATGAGTACATGTTCCTGTGTTGTTGAGGAGCAATAGTTTCATCAGCATCACACATCTTTCAAATAACTCAAAAACTCTCTGTATTCCTCAGGAATATCCCTCCTTTCAGTATCTTAGGAAAGTACACCCTGTTTCCCTTCCAGTCCTTATGTAATTAACACACAGACATGAGAAATTCAGGTGAAAATTATTCAACTCTACTTTTACTTTACCACTCGGAGAATTTGCTCAGTGAAATTCAGAGACTGTACATGTATTTCTTAAAAGATCAGGCACCACAACTGGAGGAAAGCTGTTTTCCATTCATCCCTCCAGCAACCGAGGGCTCAGCCCGACCTGAACACAAACATCACGGCATGTTTTGTGACATTTCTGATACACCAAGAAGGGGAAGGAAAGTAAAATAGGTCAGTTAAGTAACTTTGAAAGTCAAGTTCTACTTAGGAAGTAAAAAAAGGGACAAAAAGCTTGCACCCAAACTTTCAGCATTCATTCGCTTTCTCCAAATGATGATTTTCAAAGCCTTGGGAAGGAGTTCGCAACCAGGGACGGGCTGATCAAATGAGGAGGAAAAAAAAGGTGACAGAAAATATCAGCGGCAGCCTAACTATTAAAGGCAAGTTGCATTTTGTCCTAATGCATGACGTTCTTTGAAGACATTTCCCTTTTCTCTCCATGTACTGTCTGTTGCGTTGCTTTCTATTCCTCCCGTGTCTGTCCATCTGTTGTGCCGATCGGCCTGAAGAGACCAACTTTCCTGGCTGCTCTACAAAAAAAAAAAGGCAGCAGTGGTATGAGCCACCCAGCCACGGAGCTAGCTGGGGCTAAGTGGTGATAACGGGAGCTCACAGCTCCAGCACTGCCTCCACCTGGCACCCGGTCCATCCAAACCCCAAGGGACTACGCCAAGCATCCGAGGCTGTGCCCACAAAACGGATCTTAGCCAAGGGTATTTGTCAAAAAGTCCCTTTTCCACCCGATGTCAGAGTAATGCAACTTTACACCCAGCTTAAAGAGACGTCATTATTTGTTTCTTTAAGCCTCAGCAGCTTGGCTTATTATTAGCGGAGGTGTTTATTCTTTCCAAAGGAATGTCTCTGCAGCCAGTCATTACAAAAGGCTCGTTCTGTCCGGCACTGTAATTGTGTTACAGCAGCTTATTCCCATCTGCTTATTTAACTTGCACT
Source organism: Aythya fuligula (assembly GCF_009819795.1). Lineage (NCBI taxonomy): Eukaryota > Metazoa > Chordata > Aves > Anseriformes > Anatidae > Aythya > Aythya fuligula. The sequence goes on from NC_045559.1 coordinate 2,266,603, forward strand.
AAAGGAGCGAAAAACCTTTGTGGAATTAGTGTTTTCTGCCTGCATTTGATGCTTGTTACGTTTTTATCGCACGTTACAATTTCAGCATACAAAGAGAGCGGCTTCATTTAGGTGAAGCCCAAGTCTGCTTCGAAGCTCAGTTACTCTCAAACCAGCGGCCTTCCAGTCTCTAAAAATGATGCATCCAGATCCACTTTCTCTATTTTTGTTCTCAGCAAGAGAAGCCACATCATAAAAGGAAGAGCGCTGATAAATTAATGAATAAAATGTCTGTCCTAGTACCCAGAAAATGAAGACATTATAAGCAGCTTTGGTGAGCGCTATTTCTTTACATTTTGGATGGCTGGAATCACCAAAAGGATGCTCTGAAGAACATCCTGAAATGGGTCTTGCTATTGACACAAGTGAGGAAATTAAGGAAATGAGGGAGAATCTAGTGAGCTGCAATAATCTGAAAACAGTTAAAATTAACAGGCAGCTAAGTAGAAGGTTAACGTGAAGGCTACTTAAGGTTAGAAACAGAAGTGTCTTTTAAAATGTAAAATGAACTGGGATTTAGTCCTATAAAACTTGCCAAATAAACTAAGATAGATAGATAATGAGAAGACGACTACTCAGCTATTCAAATCTCCAGAGAAACTGGCTGCTTTCTGACACGCTGCTGTAGACAAATACAGGTTGGAAAAGACCTCCAAGATTATCTGTCCAACTGTCCCCCCTGTTGCTCCATGTAGTGTGACTGATGCTACCTGAAATGAGAAAATATTTTCAATATCGAAGTCTACACTGAGAAGTATTTAGACAAAACCTGGTAAAGCTTTAACGGTCCTATCCTCTGCTAAATTCGGATTCCTACTGACTTTGCCTAAGAACACAGACGTACCATCACTGGTTTTGTCACTTAGCCACGCTGAACCAGTACAACTAAGAGAAAATGAGACTATTTCTATTCTTTCCGAGCACCAACACGATCCCCTGTTAACTCCCAATCTGTTTCACCTGGGCAAGTCTGCCAAAAGCAATGATGCTGTGCACGTGTCACCAGCAACATAGCAGAAAACACCGGGCTTCCAGCGGGCTGGTTAACAGCACAGCTCCTGCTTGCTTCCCAAGTGCCACTGGGACCACAAATTATAAGAAGTTCTGCTTGTACCAAGTCACGTGCCATCCTAGAAGATTATAGCCTAGCTTCAGTGTCAATACCAGAGCCTGCAGCTGAATAAGTGATGCCAGCAACTAACTGAAGGCTCACGCAGGGTCAAACCAGCCTCACTCTTACCAGGATGCCGAAGACTGGAGGTTATCCTGCTGGTATTAACCACGGAGGGTGTGCAGGGAGGGCTGAAACCTACGAGGCAAAACAGATGTCCCTCCACTTACTTTGTATTCTGAAGTATTGCAGACGTTCCTCCAACATATTGCTAGATAGAAAACAAAAAAAATTAAAAAGGAAAACAAAAGCAAAGAAACAAAAACCTTAGTACCAAACATAATAAGGCAGACCATATTGGGAAACAGTTTGGAAGTCAAATCCAGGATGTTTTTTCAGGTAAATCTTTTGGGTCAAATCCCTGCTGTGCTCTCTGGGAACATCAGTGACTGAGCACTGACTGCACCATTTCTGGTTATTTTCTGATAAACAGTTCCCATGTTTCTGAGAAGGAAAAACACCAAGTCAAAATACTTCCATCCTTTGTTTTTTTTTTGGCATATGCACGATCAGAGAGCATTAAGTGAGTTAAATACATTAGATAACTGTAATAATCTGCACTCAGGCTGCAGAGTAATGGAGTCTTGCATCGAGGCCTGGAATTAACCTGCTTAATTTCACTGGCATTACATCCACCACATCCATCCCCTCACTCTGCTCCAGAGCTGCGTCATTAACTCCCTATCTAGACAATCAAACCTATCATTCCAGCTTGCCACTTTTTCATCAGAATGTATTATAATTTGCTTATCCGCTGCCATTTGCATCAACTTCCTATTAAAATGGAGAGAAAGAGGTTTTAATCTTCTTTCCCTACATTTAATTCAATTGTATGGCATTACTTAGCTTTAATGACTCTTCTCAGTGCATAAGAGATGGTTAATGCTTGGTTCAGACTGACTTGGAAGCTTGAACAGCCAGTAAAGGAAAAAGGACTGAATGAAAGAGAAAAAAAGGGATTAAACGAACCATCTCCTGTACTGTGAATACAGTTTGTGTTGTGGTACTCCCAACAGACACCTGATTTCCTACAATCCAAGAAATAACTGGTAGGTGCATCATCCAACGCTTAAAACCAACATCACCGTGCCCAGAACATTTCCACCAACCTCCCAGAACAGTCAGAAAATGAAACCAGATGGCACTGATGTGGATTTCATTTACTCTAGTGGGTGAGGATGGAAATTAATTCATATGCTACTTTTGTGACTTAATAATACATGATTTCCTGCGTTTATTAAATACAGAGTCGACATTAAAAACAGAAAGCATCCCCACAATCACGGCTTTCACCTACAGACTGGCTCTGTCTAGCCATCAGAGGTGAGCTTCGTGTTACTAAACCAGCTAGCAAAGAAAGCCTGGCATAGTTTCCTAGTGATGAGAAGGCAAGAAATCATGTGTCTCCTGCTGAAATTAGACTTTAACTAAACTTTACGATAAATTAGAAGGTCACAGGGACCATGATATTATATTATACGCCAGGGAATGCAAAAATCTAAAATACAGTTTCAGCTAAAATCTCCAATTTCTTTTTCTTCTGGTCTTTTATTACAGGATTTGCAGTGCTCTCAGAATACCTCTACGTAATCTAAATTTCTGGCAAACCAAGGCGGGTAATTATGGCCTTTCCAGCTTTACACTCTGCTCCTCTGCTTAGAGTCAGAGGACTCTACCACGTCTGCACTGGGGTAACCTAAAAATTTCTAAAATCACACCAAGATTGCACTCAGGCTGGATACATGAGATGCCACACGGTTTATGAACTGAGCACTTCTTTCACCTGGTCCTCTGTCAAGAACTGAGAGCACAGAGCCACGTAGCCCTTCTGCCTCTTACTAGTGCACGGTGTAACCAGACGGGTGCCAAGATGACCACGTGTGGTTTGCACCTCCATGCAAGCCTGAGTCTTAACCAGCTCGAAGCAGTTGTCGGCAGCAACTTCTCTTCTGTGATTTTTATTTTTTTTTACGTTTTTAAATACATCAGATAATCCAGCCTCTGCGTGAAATACAAAATAAATAGCAGTTCTCTTCCCATTTCCTAGGCTTCTCAGGACCACATAAAAGCAGTGCTTTCTGCACTCATCCAATCACGAAATTACAAAGTGTTAGCATTAGCGCAGGTAGCCATTACTATATCAAAAGGGACTGAAATAGATACACTTGTGTAAAAGGCAGCACATCATGCAAATAGCACAGGTCTTAGAGGTACTGCAAGGGGAGCACAGCTTAGTGGAAACATGTAGGAGAGAAGCCAGGCTTGGTCAACCGCCAGCTGCGCTGCAGGTATATAGGGCAGCAGATATTGCCTACTCTGCATCGTGCCCTAGACATCCAGGGCACTGAATATCATTTTTTTAACATAACACCAAGGTTTCTGTGCAAGGATTGTAGGTTTCCGAAGTAAAAGCAGCAGCAGGGAAGAACAGGACTCAGGGATGTGGCACTCCTCCATCTGCTTTCTGTAGCAGCTTTTGACTGGGAATGGGGTCTCTGCTCTTTTAGCTCCCAGACGAGAGACGCTGCATTTTGTCTCCTACCTCAGGCAGATTTTTTTCTCTGCATATCAGATCCCTATCCCCACTCAACAAGAGAAAATAACATTTATTCTCCCATTTTTTCTTTGTAGCTGCAGCACCTGTAATAGGGTAAGTGCTTTTTGTCATACAAAGGTGAAGGCCAAGCTACAGTGGGCGATTTTTTTGTTAAATTCCTAAATTGGATTCTCTACTTACAAAAAATGGCTTTTAAAATAAAGCTTTTAGCTAGACAAATCATTCCTACCTGCAGGATACCGGGTGAAATTAAGGTGCACAGATGGCACAGTACCAGTATCTCAGGTCATCCCGGCCCCAAACTTCACGTGCCAGCAGGAACACAAAGCACCCTTGGTCTGAAGCTGAATGATTCAGACACACAAATGCACGAACCAGTCATTATCTCTGGATGAAAAATGTAGGCTCCAAAAAACAGGATCAAGTCACTGGGGATCATTAATAAGAAAGAATATGGAGCATTTAACTATAACACCAACCAAGATAATCCCTAAAAGCAATTATATAAACTTTAATAATGAAGTCAGCTCCTAAAACAACAAGGGGAAAAAAAGAGCTATAAATAATGTCGGTGAAAACATCCTTGGCTTTTATCTGTAATGCACTGTTCTGTATTCCAACCAGGCTCTAGGAGAATATAGCGGTATGAGAAGCCGCTGTATAATTACAAATGCAATATAACAGGAGAGATAAGTGCTCGATCTGGTATGGTTCATGTAATAATACTAAACGGGTCTATTGAAACGAAGAATTATAGGCTGACGTGTGTTTGGAAGGGTAATGCAGCTGGGTATTCAGACGAGGTGCACCTCCTTATCGCGCCTCTGAATAAACATTTGACTTCCTTCAGTTATCAAGTAAGCTGCCAGAGGAAGGAAAAGTCTTTCGTGGAGTTTTTTTTTTCCTCCCAGATACGTGGAATACCCAACACAGCAGCAAACTCATCAATTAGGGATAACAGAGCTATATTAGCACCGCTAGAAGTGTCAGATATGTAGGTGGAAACGTATCTTGGGCTACATCACCCCCTCTTAATACACACATGCAGCAGCTATTAGCGTTAATAGAGCCCTAAGCACTTCTCTTCCAGGGAACTAATTCGAAAGCAAAAAGTTGCAAGAAGCACATTGGTTACCCAGATCCCGAGGTGAGGGTGGCATTTAGGGATATCTGATGGCCGGTGAAGTCAGAGAGGAGAATAACGTGCGGCATCGCTGTTGGTGAATTATTTAATTTTTGCTTTCTGTAGCACAACGCTCCCCCTACAAACTAATTCACAAGACCAAAAAAAGAGGACGAAACAGCACATGAAGTGATGCAGCTCGTTGTTCTGGCAACAGGAGGTTGCTTCCCATGCACTGTGCAATAGCTGTACCTTGCAGGCTCATTTAGATGTCGGCAATTCTTCCTCTCTCCGCTCCCCTCCTCTCAATACCAATAAATCTCACCATTAGGAAATTCTTCCTTTGCATATAAACCCTGATCCTCCCCAAATCCTGCTCTAGGTACTTTAATATTGAGAACACGGGCACGAAAACCAAGCTTCAGGCCCAATTCCATATTCAATACGGAGATTCCTGATTAGGTTGCTCAAGACACGCTCCATTATAAGCGCTGGGTAAGCCCACCTAGAGCCCTCTAGAAGATATTTCGGACAAGGTGCTTTTGGCAGGTGCTACCTCCAGATTTCCTGTGTTAACAGGACCACGATCCCAACAAAGGGGTGCTCGAGTGATGCAGGGACACAACGTGTTTCTTAACCCAATCTACGTGCTCAGTTTCCTGGCTGTAAAATTCCTCGTTGAGCTCTGCCTCGTATCCCATATTGCGTGGATTTCACAAATGTAAGTTTTACTCGAGTGCTTCTCTATTTTAGGGTTCTGCAACGTCACTGAGAAACTGCCTGGTCCTCCTGAGCTGGAATAACTGAACACACAAAAAAAAAAACACAACACCATTTCCATTTTTGTACAGTAATTATCTTTAAAATGTGGGAATGCCCTTTTGGTTACACACACCACAAAACTATTTAACACTGTGGCCCCGTAACTCTTGCAGACTTTAGAGCTCACCTGTTTATGGTGCAAATAACTTTTTTTTTTAAATTATCATCAAATTCTCACACTTCAGCAGCGCTATAAAGGCACTGCTCCCCATGGGTGGCTGCTGACCCCACACACCATGAGATCCTATAACCACTCACTGGGCGCGTGCTGCTCCCTTACTTAACCTGGGGTCAGGCCAAATTGGCATCTTACCTTGCCGAGGGAAAAGCACTAAGTGGGCTATAAACCAATTATTACTGGAATTACAGCTTTTACAGAATATCAACAGATCTCCCATTATAAAGAAATCCACAGTTAGAGTCTCGGGAAGAGGCCATTTGAAATCACTTACATATTCATTAGGCAGACAAAGAAAGTGCCATTTGTTACATTTGTTCACACATTTCGAGATGCCATCGAGGTGCAGCAAAGGCAGTGCTCATGCAAGGGATCTCATCCAATAAGTACTGATGACAATTAAGTCAAACACAGCCACATGATCAGTGCAATTAAAATTCCCAAAGAGGAGCACAGATGCACTCTAAGCCCCCAATCACTTAGAATATTTTTGATATTATGTAAAAGAATCCCGCTACTGAGCATCAAGTCTTTGCTATTATACTATTAAGTAATTACAATGAAATTTGAAAACACTAATGAGATCTTCAGAGCATTTGCTGTACCCACTATTTAGAGGGAAAAGAATCAGTCTGCCTTCCTCCAGCAAATTTGGAACAACCTCCCTCAAGCAGCTGCGAAAGTTTTTTCATGGAGAAAACCCAGACAAAAATCTGGTTTCAACAACAACTCCGCATTTGGGGAGCCTGTGTGGCTCAAGAGACTGGTAATAGATGTGTGATGATTCGGGAAATCTGTATTCAGAGCAGGAATTGAAATTCAGACCCCAACGTGGGAGAAACTGCAAAGTCCATTTCGAGTGTGAAGCTTGGTTTCCCTCTCATCCCTTATTTTTTAAATGAAATGAGAGACAGATGTGGCATAATAGTTTGGTGTCCATTCAAGCTGTGACTTCATGAGAGGCAAGCTTCACAAGCACAGTCCTATCCCAAATGAAGATAATTAATTCTGATCGCAATATTGCTGAAACTGTGAGCCCACTGAGGACGAGATTGATTACCATCAGGAAACAGGGTCTCACCCTTGGTGGTGGTTTTACCCAGCTGAGCAGCCGAACACCACCACAACCTCTTTCTCACTCTCCCTCCTAAAAGAAAAAGGGGGAGAAAATACAATGTGGGAAAAAAGGGCTAACAGGGTGAGATAAGGACAAGGAGATCACTCAACAATTATCATAATGGGGGAAACAAACTCAGCATAGGGAGATTCATGTAATTTATTGCTTATCACCAGGAGACTAGAACAGTGCCATGAGGTCCATCCATTGGGAGCAAACTGCTCCTTTCCTCCTGCTTCAACCACCTCATATCCCTGAGGAAGCAGATTGCAGGCTCAGATCCTCGGTTTATCTCCAACTCCAGTCAAAGGACAGGCAAAGCTACTAGCAAATTTACAGGGTCCAAAAATAGCCATTGAGGCCTGCGACCCCCTTTTACCTTTTTTTATAAGATGATGACCTTGCCCAGGACACATCCCAAAATGAGCCGGCACAGCTGACCACAAACACCGCTCATGGAGCCTGTGCACATCCCAGTACACTTACCTGGCCAGAGATGGTTGGGTACAGTCCGAGAGGAAGACAGTTTTCTCAGCAGTCAATTTGTGATTCAATCTTTTTTCCATTAATGCAATCAATTTTAGACCTTTGAGGCCAAATTAAATTAGACCAACCACCAAAACAAGCTCCTATTAAGGACGCACCTAACACCCGCATTGTATCCTTCTACAGCCTCCTCATCTGGCAGCCCTTGTAACAGAACCAAAATTCAAGTGACTTGAATTTCAGTGACTTGAAAGAACGTGGTCACAACAGGGAAGACAGAAAACACAATTTTTCAACTCTGAACCAAAACCAAGACAATCTGCATTTGTACTCAGTTCCTTGGCCAGGTCCTTCCAGGTGATACCAACCTTGATCTGCTGAGCTGCTATGAAAACCAAAACCAAACAAAAAAACACACTGAGAAGTGAATTGAGGAGGGGACAAGAGGCCACATTTCAGTCAGACAACTGGGATATTTCTAAACGTGTTCTCAGTGCCAGGTCTCTGCACTGTAATGTGTACAAGGGGCACTCCTCCTGCTATCCCAAACCTTACAGTGGGAGGTGGAGGCAGCCACACACTCCTGAATGGACAATTCCATTCAGGCTCCATAAACAGCAACAAAAAGCCACAAAATTAGAGATTTACCCTACTGGCAGGAGGCTTCAAAGCTGTGGTGCTTCTCAAGGGCATTCTCTTTCCCCAACCTCCAAAAAAATAGCCTTTTGACTATCCATTTACTCACATCATTACTGGCAGAAAAACCTTCTCCTGTGATGCTCGCCCTGCCCACCTGAAAAATATTTCTATCTTCTGGTAATAAAACATCCTAATACGGTACATGTAATATTAGGAAAAAAAATCAACAACAATTTATGCACTTAATCCCAACAACCCTTCAGAAACTCTTAGCCCCTGTATCCTCAGAGCCCTAAATCACATCACCTTATTGATTAATGCCACCTCTTTTATTCTGCAGAAGGGAATCCCCTACTCAACTCACATTTATCTCCCTAGAAAAAGCAGGGCATAATATATATACATGAAAAATATGGCAACTTTTTACAATAATTTCTGAAATAGCATGCAAAGAGATATATAGGGTAGAAACGCCACACCTTAAATTCATATGTTGGACAGAATGAATAGCAGCTAACATAAAAGCAAGCCTGTAACATTTTAATCCTTTAATTAGGTAAGAATCAGTTTCTTCCCAACAGTTCTTCCTTATTAAGAAGGATCTCAAGACATCTACAGATCCTCCAACTGTTATTCAAACTCTAAGCCACGAAAGTCTTTCAAGCATCTGGCGTGTTTTATGCTCCGTGGCAGCTTCTTTAGCTTCGAATTGAATGATTTATTACCATATAACCTAAGCCTCTGATGAGATTATGCTGCCAATTTGTGCCTTCTTTGCGAAGAGAGGTCTCCTGGATCCTAGGCTTTGGACTGAGCGTGGTGAATCTCAATTAAAGGGTGACCTTTACAAGACAAGGGAAATGTTAATTCATGCTCACCTAAATGGTTTTAACCCGACTTGAAAGCGGGGCTTTCTAAAGCTGCCCACTACTTTGTCACTGTAAAGTTTCATTTCAACATTATCAAGATAAAAAACTCTTCGGTGTAAAAAAAAAATGGATATATCCATCAGTCAAAGCCAAAGGAGAAAATCCAAATGCTAATAAAGCTGTCCCCGGTGCATTTTTCATGCTGCTTGAAAAACAATGGTTTCACATTTGTAGGGACGTCAAATACAGATTAGAGGAATGACAGGGCCACAGATTAAACACTTTCTACCCACTGAACACGTACGAGACGAGGCAAGAGCAACAGGTCCTGCCTCCACACTCACCCTCCTCAAGGTGTGTGTTGGAATTTGCCATACCTGGTGATACCTCGCTGCTTTCTTGAGATGTCTCAGCTTGGAGGGTATAAAGTTAGCAGAAAAGGCAAGACGGCAGCTCAGACTTGACAGATAACTGGCTTTTTTTCATTGTTATTAAGATTAGCTGCTCTATCAAGCGAGAAAAATAAAAGCAATGTTTCAGCAACGTGTTTATTATCTTGCAAATTAAGTTGGCGAAAAAGAGGTTTCACAAATCACAGACAAGTAAACAAGAACTTGATTCACAGAAAAAAAGGATCTGTACAAAATGCAGTACAAAAAGATATAGGAAATTACTGAAAAATGCCAATGTTAGCAAGATTTCAACACAAAACACAAACACCTCAGAGCATCTTAGAAATCTACCCTATTAAAGATTAAACAAACCAGGCCAGATTAAACAAACAAAAGATATATGCAATGCCAGCATGGAGGTTTCAAAATAAAGCTAGTGTTTCAGAAAGTACACTTGGGTAGCGTACAAATCTCTTCCAAAAATATACAATATCCTGAAGGATACATGTCACAGTTTGGGCTAACCTGGTCATTAGAGGTCCCAGAAGAACAGGATTACCGGGGCTCGCGTTGGCCAAGCCAAATCCCAGGACAGCTAATTGTATTCAGCTGATCCACATTCCCGCTGGACAATCTGCTTTTCATTTTATACGAATTATTTTTCACTGTGTGTAGCCTAACTCTACATACTCTGCCATACTCTGATTGAAAGGAATGCACACTATTAGCATTAATAGAAGATAAGTGTAGGAATCTAGGTCTGGGGTACCAAAGGTACACTGGAGTGTCCTGGTATCAAACAAATAAACCAAAACCACAATGGAGCAGCATAAAAAAATTCCTTAAACTAGCCAAGGAAGTGACTATGCAAGAAATAATGTCCTAAGGGAAGCCAGAGCTCAAAAATTGGGTTTTGGCTTCAGACAATTACAATTTTCGAAGAGACAATGGCAGTAGCATCCACTCAACCTACAGAACCTTTTTCATCCATTCAGGTTGTTGCAGCCAACTTCCAGCAGCACCGCGATGATCTCTCTTCAAAGCAGAGTAGATTACCAGAAACCAGACATCCTCAGACCAAACTGAGAGAATCTTGATCCTAAGCAGCAAGACAGAGCAGTTTTAAATACATGGTTTACTACTGAACCTGACACAAAGGCACAAATTCCAGGAGAGTACGAAGCTCTCACACGGAGAGAAAGGAAAAATGTATTATTTTAGATCACAGTAAGAGGAGTAGCTGCTCGACTGCATGGTGGCTGTTTTATTGCTGGCTGTACTGATGAAATGTTTCCAGTGTCCTTCAGAAAAGCGAAGTGGGATTCATCTGTTCCAGCCTGGGACACACCTTATGCAGACATAGCACGGCTCACTGCCCAGCACAGAGTAGCCCAGAAAGCTGTGCTCTGGCTGACAGAGCGGAAAGGAGAGCAGATACTCACCAATAAACACCAATAAAGTTCATTTTGATGAAGTTAGATCCAATTAGAAACTAAGCATATGAAAACACAGGGACTGGTTTTGATATCAAGCCTTGCAGTGTATCTCACTGCAGCAAGCTGAGATGGCTCAATGCCTCCAAAAGCCTAGTCCCCATGAAAAAACCTCCTAGAATTGATACAAAACGGGATATTACAGTTCACAGCCATAAACATTTCCTACCTATTCCACCTTAATCTGCATAATACCAGATAATTCTACAGCGTCATTGTAAATGCACCACAAAGCCCCCAAATTCTCCAGTAATCCAAAACTCAAAGCTGGAAAGGAGCTGAAAAGAAGTACCTGGAAAATCAATGTTTGCTTTCCAAACAATGGATGCTGAGACAGAAAGAGTCCCAGAAAACCTGAAAGCCTCTGCCCAGAAGTGTAACAACAAAACACCAAGCAGACCTGGACACAGCGGCCTCCCAGCAATACCAGTAAGACTGAAGCATCCATCTATGGGATTATTTAATCCTTAAAAAATGAGTGCTTTTCTCTGTGTCCTTCCTCATATCAAGAGGGGAGAGAAGCCAAGCACTAGCAATTGATGCAGAGAGATTGGAAAATTAAATTAAAATTATGAAGAAATTCATAATTGATTGCATCAGTTTTGATTTTCAGCCTTTATTTGACAAGCTCCTCTACTGGTACAACACCTTGATGCCCTGGTATTTTGGTTTCTCATATTAAAAAAGGACAATGTGGCACCTGCAAATCTACATGGTAGAGTTACTGGAGGTCCTTTGGCTCTGAAGTGAGCAGCGTATGGAGGCAAAGCCTCAAGCAACAAGATCCTGAAGCTGAGAATGAGAATTTATTTGGGAATCCTAGGAAGGGACCCAAAGGCAAATACTGAAGGAGGAGGTTGGAGCATGCTGCCATGCCACATCACGGAGCAAAGCACACTGCTGGACTTGTGTAAGGCTCAACCTCTGAACATCATTGGTGGTGCAAGCTGGGACCGAGCATCCTCAGTAACGTGGCTGCTGCAGCAAAGGCTGCAAGAGGTGTGGGCACTGCTAAGTAGGACCTAGGAGCCAGAATGTGGCTAATATGTGGCTAGCAACAAGCAGCTTCGTAATATCTGCTTTCACAAACTATTTTGCTCAGAAATAATTGAGCAATTAATTAAAAAGCCATCAAACTGTATGGTCGTTTTAAGAAGCAAAAGCAGGCAGACACAGAGCCAACTTCCTGCTCTCTTGCAGAGATGAGAAATGAGAGTCCCCCAACACCCAGCAAGTACTGATCAGCTATCAGAGGAGACATTTCTGCTCAGAAAGAGCAGTCAGGCACTGGGACGGGTTGCCCAGGGAGGTGGTGGAGTCACCGACCCTTGGGGTGTTCAAGGAGAGGTTGGATGTGGTGCTTGGGGACGTGGTTTGGTGGTGACATTGGTGGGAGGGGGGTGGCTCAGCCTCTATTAAGCAGTGATATACGTCCTCAGACACTGGGAGTGGATCAAAAAACAGTTTAAAAAGTGTTCGTGCCATGTATTTGCTTAAAGGAATGGAGCCAAAGCAGCCAAAGCTGTCTATTAAAACAACAGGACTGCCTCCTTCCCCAGGATACAAATATTCTGAATATTTAAAAACCACTGCAAAATTCTCAACACACTGATTAGGAAAGGCAACGAGCCTCCCTCCACAAAGCAATGCGAACCTGTTGCTGTAAATCCAACGCAGAGCATCCTCTCCCTCACACCGGGCCGAGGCAGCCCTTGGCACAGCGAGGAGGACGCTAACAAGGCAAAGGGTTCCTCCGGCTCCCATTTTTAGGTGTCTCCTCCTCCCACTCTTCGCCTCCCTCTGAATTCACCGTCGCTTTAATAACAATCTCCGAGGCAAAATCAAGAAACAAATTATTTTCTTACACATAATCCCCCTTTTGCTGTCAAGTGCCTGACCCCAGTTTGATAATCTCATTTCCTGAGAATCAAAATGCTGGAAATTTAAGCTTCCTAGAGTGTTAATTGCGGCCCTGCTCCATTGCTAATCAAAAAATTGGATGTTTTGCATGAAAATGCTGCTCTAATTAATTCTCAGTCATAAAGCGCCCCAGTTTTAATAACCCCTTCTTGATTGGATAGCCTTTGAAGAGACAGTGCAGCTAATCCGCTAAACTAGAAAAAACACACGCAGAGGAAATAATAAGTGGGCTTACAAGGTCTGAACGAGATGATTGCATTAATACTGTCAAACCACAAAAAAGCCATTCTCTCCCCTCTCCTCCCTCCTCCCCCAAAAGCTCAAAGCAAACTGTGATCCTCCGCACCGGGGGGAGACCAAAGCAGCTGCGTGCCGGGAGCTTCCTGACATCAAATTGTTTCCCCCTCCTTCACCCAACCAACTTTCCCAATCTTCGACGGGTTATCCCTCTTCCTACGGGGTATTTTTAACCAGGACTGCCCCCTCGTCACAGCCTCTCCTCTAACCAGAGGAGAATTACATCGTTTCCCCCCTCCCCGTTGCCTCCGACTGACGCCGCGTTGCCATACCCATCTCTAAAAGGTGCTGAACCGAATTTTCATTACCCAAAGTGTCAAGATTCGTTTTTGTCATCGGTGAGCACAGCTGGCTCCCTCCGGCAGCCCTTTGGTGAATTCAAATGGAACAAGGCACCGACAAATAACTGCATTTTCCCCGGACCTGGCCTTACACGGTGCCCTTGTCAGATCCGATACCATTTGCCTCCGCCGCTATTTCTTGGCGTCAAAATCTTAATTAGCAGAGTTTCTCTTTGATTTCCTTAATTACTTAAAACCTTCTGGTAAGAAATTTTCTGTCTGAGAGGGAGAATAGTTGAACAGCATACTGGTGAGCAACCCATCCCCAGTCTTCAATTTGTATCATCCGTGATGTTCGGCCGCTTTCCAGTTTTATTTTTCATCTGGCCAACAAGAAGAATTTCTTGGAGGTTCTTGTAAGAAATAAAGTTAAAAAATAAATAAATCTGGTATCTGTAGCCTCATTGCAAGAGGCTCAAATTGCCATCCTTGGTCTGAGCTGGATGTGACTTGCCTTTTATTCTTGTAGCCCTCCTACCAAGTCTCTTGGAGCACACCTGAGATTTGCAGCTTGCACAACTCGGGCAATTTTCGGCACTGCTGGTCATGCCCGAACTATTCATCCAAGGTCCAAACTTCTAGCAGGAGCCCACTGAAACGTACGAAAAGTGAAGCAAATGGAACTAACCAAAATCTTGAAGGAGAAGAAGGAAGGGCACTGCATCACAGGGAGCTCTTGGAAGGAAAATGCTTAAATAACTTCATAAAGCAATACTGAATTTCGCTGTTTCAGCTCAGCACATGAAACGTGCCCAGTAGTTGGGGGAGCACTGCTTTGGGGCACGAATTTCATGCTTTGCTCTATTAAACACTTCCTCTGTGAAGCCACGTAGCTTTTCTCCGCCTGCCTTGTCCAACAAGCACTGCTCTGCCTTCTGGTAGCAATAAGAGCGCAAACTTATGAAAACCTGCAGGACACCCACGTCGTAGGAGCAGAGACGACACAATTTCTCAGATAAAAAACAAAAAAAAAAGGAAAAAGGAAAACCCCAAAAGCGCTGTGACAATACAAGATTATTTCCAATGCTCTGACACAGCACAAAGCACTCGTAGGCAGCGATTTCTCCCGGGGTGCTGTGCAGGAGCTCCCACCACCATGCAGAGCTGGCACAGCAGCAGTCCCAGGGCTGCAGAGCCACCTCAATCGACACGTGGCTGTGTCAAGTGTGCCTAAACCATCATGATATTAACATAACTTGACTGCCTTAATGCATTCAGACTTTAACCAGCGTACAGAAGACTGGAAGGTGACTCTGGAAGCCTGCCTAATTCTGCTTCCATCGTCCTTCCTGGGTTGATGCCTCTCATACCTCTGCTTGCACGGCTACACCCTAAATAAAAATCCTGCTCCAAAAAGGCACGGAGAGGTTTAATAACGTTGAATTGCTCTGAGCTTCTTGGGGGAAAGAAATCAGGAGCCCCAATTTTAAGAGGTGCCGAGCAGCTGTGGAGACCATTAACATCCACAGGAGCAGCGGCTGCTCGGGAGCACTTCACATTTCATTCTTAAACCCGGCCCAGATGTACAACACGAGCAAAGCTGACCCCGCTGTGAACTACCAGGGCCTGTGCTCGCACAGATAACAGCAGCTGGCTGCTATTTTCCATGCTGATCAGCACCCTCCAGGCTCTTCAGATTTTCGCAGCGTATAAAAATGTCTTTTACCGTTTCTGCTGATAAACCGAGCCGAGGCCAGAGTCACCGTGAGCACAGAACGCACCTGCATTAATTCCCCACGGCCACGGGACTCTGAAACAATACCTGACGTGTTGAGAAGGAGCCCATGACCGACACCACCTTTGATGAAGTAACACCACGCCTGAAATTAGCAGCCAGCAGCGAGCAGCACAGCGAGACACACGAGGCTACCTGCGGGTCAGAAAACGACTAACTTGGGTTAGGGACCTGCTGAAATGAAAGTTATCATCCACTGAGCTTTCCCTTCTCATTTATGGCTTCCTTGCTTATTTATTTATTTATTTATTTACTATAGGTGCCAATCATTACGGCTGAATCATCCACCCAAGGTCTGAACATCTATCAAGAGCCAACTAAAATTTAAGAAGCTTCAGAAAGTGGAAGCAAAGGCAACTTCCCCCCAATTTTATAAAGTAGGAGGAAGTTCTCCTGCCACAAGCACACAAAATTTAGCCAGGTAAACCAGTGGAAGGCAGACTTCACGATCCTTGTGCAGTGCAGCTGTGCTGGTGAAGGCTGCTTCCAGGCATGTACAACGCACATAGCGTGTGTACCATGCTTGGTACAGTGACACTATTACCAAAATACCAATTCAGAAACCCAGACATGCCTGGACACTACCTAAAAGAGCAGTGGTTTATCCTCTTAATTCTCTCTTGAAGCCGTGTTTTCCTGATACCAATCACATCCAATTTAATGAAAAATAAAACAAAAGCTCCTGCAGACTGCCTCCTGCCTTACCGTGCAGCCCCAGGGACAATCTCCTACCATCTGCCATCCCTCTTGCAGTCCCTGACCCCTTTCTATAGGGAGAAGCCACATTTTTCTTCTGTTCCCAAGGATCTGTTGGCAATTGAAGGCAGCAGTGGAGTGAAATAAGGGGCATGCACGGGATTCATTCCACTAGTCAATGACAAGCAGCCACCTCTGCAATGAAATACAGCAATGTTTTAGCCTGGTTTCCTAGAAGAAAAAAAAAAGAGTTATCTGATCTTCTGTCTGTCCGACTGGTTGTCCCATCCTCACAACAGCTGAGCTGGAGAGCCAATTTCAGCCGAAGGTGACAGAGGCATAAATCCTAAAGGCAGTAAATTCTCAGAGGTCTCGTGGATACAGACAAAGGTGGGATAAGCGCGTGCCTCCACAGAAGGAAAAGCATCAGCAGGCACTTGTTAGCTCTCCATGCTGCTGGACCTACCAGTATGCTTGCTTCCAAGGTGCAGGGCTGCTTGGTTGGGACGTACTTTGCTTGGTCCAGCCGTGGCACAGGCTGCTTTTTGCTTGGTGGGTGCTTCGGGGACACAAACAGGTGCTGAGGGGTGCCAGGAAGGAAGCAAAGGGGATGAATGCGATGGAGACACGGTGAGAAGTGTGGCTAATGAAAGAGAAGTGTTAAGGGAGACCAGGATGCATTTGCTATGACCCAGGCTGCAGTCATTCAGCCGCTCGTGAAATATGTTAAAATAGCTAAAAAATTTGCTAAAAAAGCAAAATAGCTTTGCTTTTTAAATGTACCTCCATTATTTCAGGCCGTCTATAAAAAGATCATCGTATCTGACAAATGGCAGAAGGGCTCTGAGAAGGAAAATGTAAATTCCCCAGCTAGCCAAGACGTACTCTTGGAAAAAAAAAAAAAAAGAGAAAAAAGAGACAATCATCTTTGGGTTTGGGTTTTGTACAGAAGAAACCAGCTCTGACATTGTGCTTCTGGAAATATCCCGGGGCACCACATTTCGGTTAGTCTAGAAGGAGATATTTCACTTACGTACTTGCTTCTGATTTTTTTTTTAATGACAATTGCCAAACGACTTCTGTGTCTGACTTAAAGCGAAAAAGACACGGCCTAAGTCCTCCTCCTCTGATTTCAGTGCCAGAAGATGCAAGAATGAATCCTTCCTTCTCGAAAGCACTTACAGCCGGTCCCTTTCTCCCACTGAGGGATAACGTCTGCCTTATGCACTGTACTATTTCAGTCCAAACGAGAGAGGTTAATGACAAAGCATCACTCTGATCTTCACACATTTTAAGGCTATTTAAATTAAATTCTTATTTCAAAAAGTTGGCAAGAGCCAAACTTTTATAAGTTCTTTTTTTTTTAATGCATATGTTTCTTTGAAGACCTTTTCAGGAAAAAAGATTTCCTAACAAGCCACCCTCCCCCTGCTGCCACTGAAAAAATCATCCCTGTGGATAAGGCTGTCAGGAAGAGAAACTGTGTGGCATTCACAGAAGAGAGAGTGTCACATGCCTGCCTTCCAGTAACCTGATTGAACAATTAAATTGTATTTCTCTTTAAAAGGGGGGAAAAAAAAAAAAATCAAAATGCAGATCTTGCTGTGGTCTGGGATTCAGGAAGATTAATGAGCTACCTAAAAGGGAACAGCAGCTTATAATAGGAAGAGAGGATAGTACATTTTTAACATAAAGTTCAAAGGGAAACTTTTCTTGATGGTTAAACAGCAAAGATTTCTTAGCAAAGTCATCTCATCTATTGTCCCTATTGACTCCCTACATTGACTTTTTGTCACCTATTGCATCACGTCCCAGCTCTTCCGATTCATCCATAAAGGGCAATAGCATCTTGGCCCTAGCCACGCTAATTCTTATATTTTGTCCTTTACTCCTTTTGTCAGCTCTTCAGCTTTGTTCTTCCCAACCCCACGCCAGCTCGGCAGCTGGAAGTCTGCAGAGCTCTTTCGCACCCTCTTCTCTTGCAAAACGCTCCCTGCCTCCTGCTCGTGCCAAACGCCGCCTCGGGATCTGCCTCCTATCAAGAAGGGGCTGATCTTTCAAGAAACCCTCCTGTGCCCCACAGCGAGGAGTTCTGAACCCTGGAAAAGAAAGGAGCTCTTTAAAAACACCTCCTCAGCTCAGTGCAACAGCAGCGGTAACCGCAGCCCAAAACCACCCCGATCTCAGCCATGGTGTATCTGGAAGAGGCAGATTTAATATCTTTGTCTTCTGTGTTTTTAAAGGAACAAGGTCAAGTGGCCAGATCAGGACCTGAAGACAACTGGAAACAACAAAATGCAACGGGACTACTGCCAAAGAGATTTGAAATTTTTTGAGGGAAGGGCTACGAGCTCCCTGATGGCCCCATCTCTATCCTAAACTTAACGCCCTCGACAGCTTCCAAATTCCTGGCTTTGAATCCAGTTGCCCCATGCAGGCTGCAGAACAGAGTAATTACTGTGGAGAAGTAACTACTCAAATCCTATTATCCATTGGTATTTAAAATAAAATAAAATAAAAAAGACTGTGCCATAAAATGGCTTACACTGAAACAACATCTTGCCGAACTGGGAGATTTCTTCCAGCTGATCCCAGGTACACGTGACAGATTGTGAAGGTGAGAACCTGAGTCTTAAAAGGTGAAGAGCTGTGAGCTGCACACCTCCCAAACGTGCATAATGGGTGACACCATCATGTAAAAGACAGGGATCTTCACCTTATTTTATTCCCATGGGCTGTTAGATTATAGTGTGGGCAGCTGTCAACTTCAGTACATCTTTTAATCTCAGATTCTTCCTTCACAGCCCATGCAGAAGGACCTGAATATTGGTCAGAGAGTGCATCATTGCCTATTTCATCATCAACATGAAGATCCTCTTTACACAAGTGAAGCGATCAGTCCACAGGAACACTGTACATCTCTCAGTGCTTCTTACCTCACTGCTTTGCGTCTCACGTCTTGCTGAGCACAACTAAATTATAGAAGGAGGAAGGGACCACAAAGGCATCCAATAATTCTCATGTAAATTATAAAATTTCCTCAAATAAAAGCCATCTGAAAATTACCATGAATAAGATTTCAAGAAGTTTTACCCTTGTCCATCACTGTAATATCTGAAGAGTTTACATTATTTTCTTTTTATGATTAGCTCAGTAAGAAACCACAACAGATGAGACAGAAAAAAAATATTCCTACTATACATTAACATGACAGCCTCAAGATCTTCCACTGATGTTGCTTCCAAAAGCAAGACTTGTGTGAATTAAGCCATTCACAAAAAAACGTGAAATGATGCCATGCCCAGAGAACACTTCTCTGTGTATATGCAACACTTGTCACGAGCAGTATAAACCAGCAAGAGCGGTCCAACACTTCAAACTCACCATTTTGCAACACTCTTAACTCTTCAAATATTGTACAAAAGACACAGAATTGGTCACTTCCAACGGAAACTTGTGACTTCAGATACAAAACAGTTGAATTTAGCTCCCAGAGCAATCCAGAAGCATGACATCCAGCACATGACATAAGGAAATAAATTGCAGATAAAGAAGTAAATGTTAACTCCAAGTACCCAAAAGCAAGGTTCACAATGAGAATTGTTTGCTTCATCCATTGTTTCAGGACTATTTTTTAGGACCTGGACCTTTATCTGAACACACAGAGGGAATCAAAAGAATCCCCGTTGCTTGACGGAGCAAGAATAAGAGAATAGACCTTAAGAACAGAGATTTATGCAGCCTGGGCAGCAAACCAGAGAGGTGTTAATACCTTGACATAGCATGGACAGGAGATTCAGCTCCTGCAGAAGAGAATTACCCAGCTAACACACTATTTCCCCACCTTGAAGTTCTCCGCTTCTGCTGTACAGCTCCCTCCTCTGCTCACGCAAATAGGCACTCATGCTAATAGCATGGGAAGAGGACTCAAACCTGTAATTAAAAAGAAAAAAGTCAATTAACCATCCACAGAATTGGCCTTCTTGTAAGCACCAGACAGCTCTGAACAAAACGCACTTCCCTGCACGGTTGAGGAATATGACCGAGGCAGACAAAAAGCACATTTTTCCTGTAAAACTCCAGCACTGATGTACCATATTTTGCCACCTTGGGTCCACACAGCTCTGTCGGCAGCTGCCGGTGGCACAGACCTGCCTGCATACCATGGGGATGCTCTTCCGAGCAGGAATGGCCCCAAAAAATTGGTGAAATCCAAACCAAATCGATGAATTAGTATCAATTACATTGTTAACTGGCATATACATAAAGCCACAAATTAAAAACTAACACTCTCATTGAAACTAAAATGTAGTAAATTAAGTATTTATTGGATGGCTCCAATACTCTACAAGGATCAACATGAGAGAAGGGATTTTTCAGCTAACAGAGCCCCATAAACATGACTTTGGTCATTTAGAGTAAAAAGGACTCAGGATGGCTCTGAGCTTGCTGGGGGCTGCGCTGGGGGTCCCTGTGACACGAGAATCCTATGGCCGAGGGACCCAAGGACTCAGCCTGAGCTCAGTGCTGGGGACACCCAAAAAACAGCAGCTCTCTGTGTGCCTGGTGGGCTATGGGCAGCTCTGCCACGGGCACTGGGGACCAGGAAGGGGCAGGCAGAGGGGTGAAGGCATTTGCAAATTGCTGAAGTGGCACAAGATGTCTTTAATGACCAAACTCCTTATAGTGATGACCTCAAAATGTTGAGGTCCTTCTGCTTGGGAAAGCTGAATCGGCATTAGCACCAGCCAGAAGGACACTGCAAACCTACAAAGAAGGGCCGAGCGTTTGGAAGCTTTCCTTGTGCAACAATTTTAAGGTTATTTGTATTAACGAGGCTCTTCTACTTTAATTTGGACTGCAAGTGTTAGCGTTACTGCGACTGGGCTAATAACCATATATCAAAATCTAACAAACGCAGCAGAGTAATTAAATGAACGACAAACTCTTGGCTTTGTATTTGTGATGTGCTCTCTTTTGCTCCTAGTGAAATAGTAAACACAACGTTATCACCATGACCCAGAGGTCTTCTCCAGGCATCAAACCCAGAATTCAGGTTAAGATGAACTGCAGCAACAAACCTGATTCTCCTCCTGCTGCCCCAGACCTGGCTTTGAGACAGCAACTCCGATCTCAGCACACCCACTTCTCCCCCCCAGCCATCCAGTCTCACTCTCCCATTTCCCCTCCTCTGCTCTTTCCTCAATCTATTCTTCCACATTCCTATTTCCACTCAACGTCTCTTCTCTTGCAATCTCTGCCTCTCCCCATGCTGACACTCCAGTTGCAAAGCTTGCATTGATTTTTTGTTTTAAGCACAGAATTGCACATAATTTTAACCAAGCCTGAGACTAACACGTTGGGTGTTCAACACCTGCTTGTACAAACCACTCCTTCCCCACCAATGCCCAATTTCTGTCTAGCAAATCTGATCTTCAGGGAGACAGCAACCTGCACGTGGCTACTTCTTGGAAAAGAAGAAAGAAGAAAGTCAGGCTTATGATAGCAAAAGCTACATGAATTCCCAAAGGTTTTGGTTTCTGAGCCAACATTAAACAATGAAATACATCAAGACCTCCCCACCTGTGAATTATTATACCCTTTTTTGAGATAGGGAGCCAACGATTCCAAGTCTCTTCCAGATGTTAGTTGCTGATTTCCAGACTGTAAAACTCAATTCAAGAGTCCTCATTCTTCCTACTGCCTGTAGATCGTACGTCTTCACGTAAACACACAACCAGAGGAAGTCGGATTTAGAAAATGAGCTTCTAACAAGCTGTCACAGGGCACGGCACCCGTACCTGCATCGAGCTGCGAGTAAAACACCAGGTGGAGCCCTGCCCTCAGAGACTTTGGAAGTGAGAAATTAAATGCGGCTATTCTGATGACAAGTGGATGGCTCCTCCGATTTGGACAGAGCTAATGGAAAGGCAAGAAAAAGCCTCGCAGCCCGGCGCGAAAAAGCACTGAAGATGGGAGAGGAGACAAGAATAACACTCCATCAAACATGCACATCCCCCAGCGGGCTGAGAAATTCCATTTCAAGGGAGATTTCCATAGATATAGTGACAGCTGACAGAAGACAGATAACCAAATCAGAGCTCCCAATAAGTGCTGCTGTCACCGTGGTGCCGGCGATGACTTGGTGACAAGACCACGAGTGGCAAGAGACGCGCTGTTCCGACGAGGTGAGGCACCTTCACTTTAAACAATTACACCTACCTTCACTCTCTGCTGACAAACTAATATAGAGGCTGAAATTGCTGTAGGTGAAACAGAGCATCCCCGTTCCTCAAACTTAAGTGGCCCAAGCACACCCAAGAACAGCTGCGGATTGAAAAGGTGAGCGGCTCTATTTTGCTCCGATAGAGATCTGCAAGATGGGGTGAATTCAAAGAGTGTAATTCTCAGCCCAAACAGCCACGGGAGTGTTAAAAAAAGGGGTGGGGAGGAATAACCACAGGCTGTCAAGGTGGCAGGAGACACCTCCGAGATCCTCCAGGCAACATTTAACCTTCTAATAGCAGAAGATTAGACAGACAGCTAATCCTGGGAGAGGGAGAGAGGGAAGTGCAAAAGCCTTTGGGTACTAAGAGAACACGGCTGCTACGTGCCTATGCCCACGGGGCAAATAACAGGGAGTTCTGCAAGCTCTGGGTAATCAAGAAATAAATTTTAGCTGTAAAAAAAAAAAAACAAGAAATGACCTGTAAAGAGGCTGCGGAATGGGAAGCTCCCCCATCCACTTGCCCCATCGCTCTTTGCCATTTCCATTACTGAATTTCCCATATCACCTCCCCACCACGTAACGACCTACCTCAAATTACAAATGGGATGTTGTAGATCAAAAGAAAAAGAAAACACCCAGAAAAACCCACCCAGACTTCATGGGCACCCATATCCAGCAAAATAAAGAGGGAAACTCTTTATTTTAGCTCTCTCCTCCAATCTCTCCCCCCTCCAGCCAACATTTCAGCAGATTTTGTTAAACTTGGGCTTTCTACACGGGAGAGCAAAGCCTGGTAAGGCTAAATACCTCGCTAATGGGTAGTGAAAGACAGCTCAGCCCTGCAGCAGCTTGTAGTCTCGAGTCCACCCATCAGATATGCTGCCCCTGCTGCAGCTGAGCACGGGTAAAAGGTTACTGCCCCATGGTGCTGGTACTCCCCAGCACTGCTCTCCTTGCTGCTGTTCCCTCAACCCTACTGTTAAGCCTGTATGTTCCCTGAACAGCTGCTTTAGAACAATGTCATTGTATA
This sequence comes from Aythya fuligula, assembly GCF_009819795.1. Taxonomy (NCBI): domain Eukaryota; kingdom Metazoa; phylum Chordata; class Aves; order Anseriformes; family Anatidae; genus Aythya; species Aythya fuligula. The sequence continues at coordinate 2,289,737 of NC_045559.1, forward strand.
TAAAAAAATAGTTATTAAAGAGATTATTTTGGCAGTGCTGAGTTAGGAGCAGCCACACAGTTACACTGGCAGAGCTGCAGCATAAGATCAAAGCCATCACCTTTCAACTTGGAGCCTCTGCTGTGAAAAGAGCACATTTTGGTCATTCCCTCTGATCCTCAAGGGACCAAAGAGAATGGATCAGCACAGGTAGTCAAGAAACGAGACAAAATTTCAGCAAAGCTCCCTTAAGTCTCAGTGTACTGGCAAGGCCAACTGTCCGCTCGTAACAGCACTGCTCACCAATGACTCCTCCTCACCCCTCATTGTTGCACATGAAATTTGCACCCCAAATCCTTCCCTTACCTCTCTCATCTGCTCTCTTACTCTCTCCTCCCAGCCACTTAATTCTTTCCACTTTGAATTAAAGGAGCAAGTGATAGGATTAGCCAGTTAGTCTATCTAGTAATTAGAGAGTTATCTTAATTCTCTTTGTCCAGTCCCCTTTATCACCCTTTTTAACAGGTCTCGAGCATACTGTGCACAAAGACAGGCTTAACGTATCGCTGCCTGCTCTGCAGCAGCTCATGTAAGGAGATCCCAACCCTGCAATGAGCCCCTGAACGAGCTGCACTCTACAAACCAGCCATGAACCCATTAATCCCTACCAGAGATCCTACTGAGGCTTCAGCTTCGGGCACTAAATCTCCATCCGCGAACTTACACCCCACTCCCATGTGAAACTGTGATTAAAACTGCCCGTTTTAAGTGCATCCTGGCACTTACTTGAACAAAGGGTTTTTAGGCCTTTGTGGTTTCTTCTTCGCAAAGAACGCTGCGAATTCTCGCCCCGAGCTGGCATAGCTAAGCTGGGTGGATGGCTCCGAGGCAGTGCGGGTGTTCTTCATATCCAGATATTCTGTCAGCAGCATCTGGGAGCAGAAGGAAGAGGAACAGTGCTTAGAGATACAACAGCATTGCACTGTGACTCGGAACGTCTAGGATCTTTAAATACCATACAGGGCTGGTCATCAACAAATCAACAGTTTTAATTAACAGAAACTCAGCTTTATTTTCAGAAATGAGATCCTAGTGACCCATACGCCACTGTCACTGATTTGATAAAAGCTCATCCTGCATTACTCGACCAATTCAACCTGCTACAAAACCCTGATGGTACTGAAGGTATCTTGCAAGAATCTTGAGTTGCTTGAGCGTGTGTGTAGAGAAAATCAACGAAGCTGGTGAAGAAACAAGAAAAAAGAGGTATGGGGAGCAACTGAGGGACGTGGGGTTGTTTAGTCTGGAGAAGAGGAGGCTCAGGGGAGACCTCATTGCTCTCTGCAACCACCTGAAAGGAATACTGATATAATCCACTACAAAAACACAGTTTACATATGGAGAAAATGTACAGGCATATGTAAATTTGCGTATATAAATATAAAACATGCATTTGTAAATTCATGTGGATATACTAAGGGTCACGAACACCGTTGGAAAAAATCCTGGGAATGCTGCAAAAATTGCCCTTTAATAGCTCCCAAACCATTGATGCTTTTTTTTTTTTTCTTTAAAAACCACTGAAAATATAAATTCCCACAGTCATCAGTTCCTCAAACTCAGTTTAAATTTGATTTTCTTCTAGGCCAATAACTTCAGAGAGGGGTTGGCGGGTCCCTTTGTGAACGGGGTCCTTTTGTGAAACCCCTGCAGCCCAAAGTGCTGGTCTGGTGTTTGGAGCTGCTCAAGTAACTCCACGGTGCAGAAGCAGAAACAGATTCAAAGTCCCTCGTTTTTTATTTCATTGTGTCTGGCGATGGAAAGAAACCCCTTAAAAATTAACTTTTGTCAGTGCTTTCAGAAATTCATTATTTATGTTCAGAAAACTCTACCTACTTGGAGGCTATTAGTAATGTGTTCCATTTCAGTAATTAGCCAGTCAAAGCCCATCAAAGAGAGTTGTCTTAATGAAAGGAATACATCAGTGCAGTGCTGTCTACGTTAAAACAAATTACATACGAATAAATATCCAGGCAAATGGTATCATGCCCCTAATTAGAAACAATTCACGATTACTTGGGAAAAAAAACAAAATAAAATAAAATATAAAAACTCCAACTCTTAAAATGTCTCTATTAAAACTTTACCTGAGCACAAGGTTTTAAAATGCACGCTTATTGTTCAGAGTAAAATAATCGCTGTGCTAATTTTTAACAGTAATTTACCAAATCCGTTTGTATTCGCGTATTTGCATTTCATCTTCTCTACTTGAATTAACAACCCTAAAATCGCCACGAAAATGTAATTAAACCCTCAAACTTAATCAAGTTTGAAAAAAAAAGAAAGAAAAACATTTAGCAATTTGTTCTCATGTTATGGATGAAACCTATTTATAATGGATTCTGGGATTCTGATGTCCCTTTATATGCAGGACTGGAAAATATGAAGTGTAATACAGCACCGAGCTCCACGACTACAATAAGGCAACAGAGGCTTGTGCTAGGAGTATAATGAATTGCTCCTGTTAGTTAAAAATTGAAACAGAGAAATAAAAGATCAGCTGTGGTTCGATATTCAGAAGAGTTCTGAAAACACCGCAGATTAGGAGAAAGGAGGAAATTGTTCATTTATGGCATCGCTAGGTAGGCCGAGCAGGATGCGAAGGCGCAAGGCTCTGAAAAAGTCAAAGGCTTGTAAGAGCAGCAGAAATTGCTGGTTTTGATAACTATTCTCAAAGTTCATCTTTAAGTTATAAAATCCAAGCCTAGCAGAAACCGTGCATGACAGATCAAAGCTCTTTGTGCTCCAGTGCCCTGTATTCAAGTTACGCCGATTCTTCGGGACCAAGTAATTAACTGGAAGCGTGGCTGAGCAGTTACAATACGTAGCCAAGCCGGAGAGAAGCTGAGACAGGAGACATCTCCAGCACACGGTACGTTTGGCTTTTAACTACAGCACGAAGATGAAAGCCTTTAACATTTTTAAGCAATATTATCCATATGTGGGATGCTCTTCGTATCTTGCCAGCTGCTTGCTTGAAAAATTAGGGTGAAGTTTTAGCTTCTTGTTGCTTTGTACAACCCACGGCCTTCACCCATCATCGTTGGCCTCAACATAATCCTTCCAGCTCGACGTTACCCAGCTGTTCTGCCCTCATCGTGGTTACAGGAGATTCTAACATCACATTTCAGTGTCATTAGTTGAAGCCTGACCCTCTACTTACCAAAAATCACAGCCAGAGAGAACTTGGAAATCCACTTACGAGGAAAAGCAGACGTCTTCCTGCCTATCAAGGTGAACAGGAGCTTTCCTTAACGCTGAAGTAAGGGATTTGACAATTGGGTCCCATAACACCTGGTTAGCAGTTGCTAAGCCATCAATCAAAGACCTTGTTAGACATTAATCACATGGACGTACGGCAAGATTTATGAGTGACTGCAAAGTTTGCAACATCCCATTCATCTATAACAAGGACTTTTGACTTTCCGTTCGATGGTTGAGGTCTGCCATCCATGTAGTGTATTTATATCAATGTCAAGCAAATAAAGCTGTACATAAAGCGAGAGAACAAAGCACTCTTTACCCGGCTGCTCTTTGGAAATGAAAATTAATATAAATGTTGTATGAAAAAGGCAATATTTATGGATTTGGAGGCGTAATTAAATTCTGAAATTTCAAAAGGTCAGAACATTACATGTATCCTGTCCGTCATGTCGGTCTGGTAACAGCTTGTTCTACCTCTCCGAACTGCAATGGGGCAAGAATTTGCTTCTGTGGCTGATCACTGCACCCACTGAGACTTTCCAGATCCGTGTTTTTAATTTTTGGTTGAGTCTCCTGAGCTGTGCAAGCTGATGAACAAAGCATAGGCAATAAAACGAGGCTGACCACAGAGTCACTGAAGAATTAATTCATTATTTGTGCCTCTTCTGAGGTTTTAGATGGGAGGCCTGAGCTCTGAATGAGCTCTACTGCATCAACTAGAAGCTGCAAACTGGTATTTCGCATCCTCACATACTCTGAATTAAGATGGATGCTGCAGGATGAACGGTTGAAAATCCCATTTCAAAACAGGGAATGTCTTCCCAAAACATTACTGTTATCGGTTCTCTTTGGAGACGCTTCCATCCCAAGCAGCCCTGCCAACCACAGCAGCAATGGGACCTTGAGAAAAAGATATCTGAAGTAACTAAATCCCAAGACATTTACATCAAAACCAACCATTTCCATTTTGATAAAATTTGGAAGAAAGCAGAATGTGCAAAATTCTGCTTCAGTGTGCTCCTTACAGGTAACTACTATGGGACAGCAATTCAGTATTTCAACACTGATGCACGATGCCATTGAATAGTAGTTACTAACCTGTCCAGAGCTACCTAAAATACACCGAAAGAACTTTTAAATCTGTCTGAAAAGCTCTTTATACTCTCACACTACTGGTTATGCCTTCATATATTTGGGGGATCCTAGAGCTCAAATGGAAACTAACACCATACCATGAATTTTACAAGAGTAAATGGGATGAAGAGGTAATTGCTGGCCTCTCCACCTCATATTGATCAGGGACAAAATCACAGAAGAGATGATAGACGGCTCTATTAAAAAATAATTAAGGGAGAACAGCAGCATGCTATGTCCAGCAACATGGGCTTGCAGAAAACAGATCCTTGCTACCTGAGATGTCAAATTTAGTTTTCAATAAACCCAGAGAGAGCAAGTTATTTCCAAGAGGGATCTGACAGAAAAGCCAAAACGATAGCAGAAAGCACAGCATCCACTACAGTAAAAGTCAGTAAGACAGTGACAAGGTCCTTAGCATCCACGTAGAAATGAGGAAGCCACAAATTGTGGATTTTTGCTAGGTCCCAGAAATCTAAATCCCTCCTTTCCTTTTGTCATCCGTATTCCAAGTGAAATGCAAGTCTGTTCCAGAGCCCTTCTCTTTTGATTGCTTAGAAATTCTCATTTCCAGGCGAAATTTTTGTTTTCTTAAAAGAGAACAAGTAGAAGAAACTTCGTCAGATAGCACAGACAAAAGCAGCTGAAGCAACAGCTTTCCATACTGAATGGACCAGAACTTTTCCTGGCTCAAGTTCCTATGGAAATAATGACTACAGGAGGGTTGTGGCTGATAATATTTTGGGGAAAATTGGTAAATTATACAAGTAACGGATCATTGATACAAAATAACACAGAATAATTTATTTATTTTTTTATATTATTTATATAATATCATCAAGCTACTGTAAGAATTTCATTGTCACCAGATGTAACTCTACACATACGGGGGAAAAAGAATGAGTCAGGATCTGTAGGACTGTTGTGGAAGGCAATGACTGTAGAAAATTTGGGAATCTAGAAGATAATCGGCAGCAGAGAGGTTCCCACTGTGACAGTGGAGATTAATTAGCTAATTGGAAATGGCTACATAAAGCAAAGAGCTTTGTCAGAAGTAAAAGTTGGCAGCAACTCTCCGTGTCGGTCACACATCTGGAAGTCACCCATCTGGGGGGGCCGAAGGAAACCCTGGCAGTCCTACAAAGAAAGAGCAGGCAGAAATGGGGCAGAGGGGTGCACGAAGGAAGCCTGGAAGTTATTAAAAGGAAGGCACAACTACGGCCAGGCAGCAAGAAGTCATGAGCTCAGCCTTGTTAGCTTGGCAAAGAGAAAGCTCAGAGGTTACTGGATCAGTCTGCGAGCATGTAACACTGAGAGCACAGAGCTGAGGAGAGACGTCTTCGCTAATGAATTACAAAAAAAACTCCAAAGGCTGGAAAGTTGAAGCTGGCCGGGCTCTGAGTAACAGCGAGGCATACATTTCCAGAGCGTAATTAACCACTCACATCAAAGGTTACGCTGCATTCTCTGCCACTGACTTTTTCTTCTCTCCCCTAGTCAGGACTGGACTGCTTTCTAAAGGACGTGCCCTCTTTCAAGCAGGAATTAGCTCAAGAAAGCACCACGGCTTGTTTTACGCAGAGGTCAGGCGAGAGGATCACAACAGCTCCGTTTGGCTTTATGATCTGGGAATCCTAATAACGCCGTCGCGGCACTCAGGGCCAGCTCTCCGGCTCCTGCAAGAAGGAACCACTGATTTTTGAAGTACCAATCCTACACAGCACCTTTTAATCAGCATCTCCATTGAAAGAGGAAATTAAAACAGCCGCTGCTAACGTTTGGGTTTGGGAACAGGTTTGCACTGGAGGAAACTTCTCGCTTTGGTAACCGCTGGGCACGAAGCTGCAAATATCCCTTGTATTTTGTGGAAGCTGTAAAGGGAAAAGAGAAGGGAAAAGAGAAGGGAAAAGAGAAGGGAAAAGAGAAGGGAAAAGAGAAGGGAAAAGAGAAGGGAAAAGAGAAGGGAAAAGAGAAGGGAAAAGAGAAGGGAAAGAGAAGGGAAAGAGAAGGGAAAGAGAAGGGAAAAGAGAAGGGAAGGGAAAGGAAAGGAAAGGAAAGGAAAGGAAAGGAAAGGAAAGGAAAGGAAAGGAAAGGAAAGGAAAGGAAAGGAAAGGAAAGGAAAGGAAAGGAAAGGAAAGGAAAGGAAAGGAAAGGAAAGGAAAGGAAAGGAAAGGAAACCCAGAAATAACAATCCCTGCATCTCCAGTAATTCGCTGTGCAGCACTGGCAATTGAAGGCAAGATTTCTTTGCAGCTTCTTGCTCTGACACACCGGGAGCTGCTCAACCATGTATTCCTCCTGCTCCGCACCAGCTGCCGAGAATGCTTTGGAGTTACCTTTTAGTTACACCAGGAGCAAGAAGTTGAGATTGCAAAGTGGAAAGTGGACTTCCTAATGGGATTGTAGTGAGACAAGCTGGTTACAAACAGAACAGCAGACAACGTTCACGTTACGCTACATCACTGAGTTCAATGGGGATGCTCAGAGATGCCTGGTGACAGCTCACCGCAGAGCACGCGCTGGCAAAACCATTGCTGAGATGATGGAGACTAGACAAAACTAGTAGCAAAGTGCCAGAAAAAGGCAAAAAAAGCAGTGGCACCCTGTTTGAGATGGTGGTTTAGAGCTCATTACCCAGCAATTTGCAGTATCGACATTTTTAATAATTATAAGGCTGCAGAAATCACGGATTTAACAAAAAAAAATAAAAAAAAAGAAGCAACAGTTTGAGTTCTCAGAGCACTGAGCTTTCTGTACGTCATACCATGCTGACAACAGGGGCTGGCTACACAAATGGCAAACGCAACACAGGCTGAAAGAATAAAAACAAGTTTTAGGGACCACGAATGCCAGTTAATGCTCCACAACCTGCTTTATCTAATCCTCTTGTTGCCCGTGAAATTAATTTAACTGAAACACGAGAATAAAAACCCTTCAAGAATTAATTCTCTCAAGGCATTGCCCAACTCCGCTACTGAATGAGAAGCAAGAATTCTTTTGTTTTGCATTTTTGGGGAAAAAGTGAAAAAATTACCCAAGAACTATTGAGATAACGCTATCACTGCCGGTGCTACTACATTCATTATCGATGCTAATTGTCAATTAGCACAGCTGTTGCTGGAAACCTGTGAGTGTGCATTTACCTCTGCACTTCACAGGCTTTTTGGGACACAGCTGGTCCTGAGCATCACAAGCTCCATCTGCACTTGATGTAGGGATGAGCTGAAGTCTCCTGAGCAGATACGAAGTCACTTGAGTATGTGTGTACTGATATATTGGGTTTCCCAGTTGCTGGTACAGCAAAAGGAGAAGCTGGAGGTGCTGTCCCAGCCAGACACCAGGCTGGAGGCTCCTCGAACAACCAGCACTGAGCAGCCCTCATTGTGTTTTCCCACTCTGCCAAGAAAAGGCCTTTGGTTCAGTAACGAACGCGTGGCATAATGATTTAAATTGCAGTGTTTTCTGCAAATGCAGGCTAATTAACCCTGTGATGTATCAACACCCATGGGCATGTCATGATCCAACTGAACAGATTTGAAGGGAAGCCCTGTCCCTACTGCAAGAGCCAAGAGAAGCATCGCCGAGAGCATCAGGTTGTGCCCTGCTCCTGACGTACCCACAGGATAAAAGGCTTCTTGCAGCTCCCAGCTCCTGCCCCACTCAGCTGTGCTGCATCAATATTACAAGTCTCACCTTAACTTACACTCGTGGCTCCGAAAACAAGCAGCTAAAAGAAAAAGCTGCCGAGAAGCTGCAGCAGGTAGGCTCATCTCCTGCAGCATGCAGCAGGTGTGTGATGCTGAGACAGCGCTGCCTCTTTTCCAAGCCCTCAAGGGTGGCTTTGCGATTGCTTTCTACCTTTAGAGGCTTTAAAAGCCATATAACACAACCCAGGACCAGCTCACACAAAGGTGCATGGTGCAGGTCATCTTCAGTTTATCGACGCATGAAATTTTAAGACATTTCCTCTGAAATTTAGTCATCTGGCCTTCACAAAGGACCAGGAGCCGGCCCGTCTTTATTCCAGCTTTCCCAGTAGCTCTGCTTATTTATGCATTTTTATTTCAATGAGAGAGACATCAATCTGCCAGCAGCGTTTGTTCCAGCTACCGACAGTCAATTTGAATAGCTGGGTCAGAAACCAAGTGGACAGCACTTCATTTTCTCCAGGCACGTCAGCTGCTCTGCAAACACAGATTGTGCTCGCAGAAATGATCCAAGGCTGCTTTCTCCTTTCAGTATCAGGCCCTCGACACCGAAACAAAACTCACAGAGAAAAAAAAAAAAAAAAAAGAGGAGTAAGGTGGGCGGCACGAGGAGTCAGGCAGATGATTCATGTCCTCCAAAGAAAAGCAACACGCTGGTGCACGTTTCCATAGGAAAGCAGGCACGGCGTCTGCAAGACAGCAAAACCTCCACATTTACACACCTCGAGGGCTTTGGGATGGGGACTGCAAATGCTTGGTGGTGTGGAGAAGCCTTTTGTGGTTTTTGACAGCCGAACCCAAGTGGCCTCTGGGCAGTAACCTCTAATTTCTAGGACTGCTTAATGACCATGTAAAAATGTCTGTGTATGCCTACAAATGTTCACAGACCTCTTTAGTGCATGGTCCTTCCGATGTGATTGAGGAGACACTGGGAAACACACATGGTCCAGGACGACCCAGAGCATGGGTAAGCAGCCATCTGTACTCTCAAATTGCCCAAAAAGCAATAAACTTAATCAGAAAGGCGCAATTACCACCTGCTTCATAGACTGTACAACATGAAGCCTTTTCCCACAGGTTTTGAGCCCGCTGCCTTTCGCTTTGACTGGCCTCTCTTTTGTTCAGGTAGCACAGAAAAAGGTCAAGGAGGAGCTGGACAGGTAATTGCGTGCAGATTTTGGCTCTGCCAATTATACATCAGCAACCCTTCAGTGGGTCTGCACATTTTATAACTCAAGCAAAGCCAAACTTCTTTAAATCACAGAGAAAGAGGGTGTATTCACTCACATCGAGTGTCTGCTACACACCCACCTCCCAGAGCATCCTCTTTCCCAGGGAAAGAAATGTGCAATCCTGACGTGTACGAGGCACGGCGTTGGTTAACCCACCTTACCTGAGCTTCTGCTTCTCCGAGTGGCACAGACAACGCAGCCACAGCAAAGAGAGGAGAAAGCAGCGTGCTGCTTAAATATCAAGCATGTTAACTCCTGGATAACACAGCACACTTCGTGTATTTCATGCCTTTGACTAATTGCTTAAGACATCCTGCTACAGTGTAGACGGTAACAGTAGTGTGCCCTCAGTCTTCATTAAATGCCAGCTCTTAATAACAGACTCCAAAAGGGCTTTAATTGCATTTACTCGCAGCTCCTGAACTTTAAAAGTTGTTAATCAGATTTCTATGTAAATGGAATGACGATTAAAGGTTAAGTACAGGTTTCTGAAATTTCAGCAGTTGAAGACGTATTGCCCTTAACAGGAAAGAGAAACTACCAGGCTTGACAGGAACTAAACATCTTAATTAAATACTCAGAAGTACAGTACTTATTTCGGCGTGAAGTTCTATTTTCAAATGTCAAACTTAATCAGGCACTTGACAAAAACGTGCAATATCCCTACAGCACAGAAGAACAAAAACGCCTCGGGATTCTTTCCTGAAGAAACACCTGCACAGCTCCCGGTCCTCGGCTCCCTGACAAATTCCGATCCGCCAAGCCACTCGTCCCAAACGCCGAGACGGGAAGTTTTATGGCTCTGAAACTGCAGGAGTCCGGTTCAGAAATAGGATACACCATTTTTCAACGTGTCAGCTTTTCTCCCGTTCGCTCGGTTTATCCCTGTAACAACAGTGTCATGCTGACAAATAAACATAAGGGTCCTCATAAATCTGACTCGCGGAGATTTATTTCCCCCGAGGGTGCAGCCCCATCAATTATCGCCAGTCGAAAGTATAAAAACTTCTTTGGTGGGAGTAAATTTAGTACGGCTGCACAGTGCTCGGAGTAAATTTAGGATGTCTGCAGAGTGCTCTGCGAGCAGCTGCTCGCGCTGGGTGCTGGTGCTGAATGCTGCTGAGAGCACCGAGCTCCGGCGCTTCCCAGGGCGCGCGTCTCTGGCACCGCTGCTGCTAATTAATCTGACCTGCTGATTTGGGTCCTCCTGACTCATTACAACAAATACAGCGGCTGAATGCTTCAGTCACTTGAAAACTGACCTGAGGTTTAGTGCAGTTAGCTAGGATGCCAGTCTCTGGTTTCGGTTCTCTTGCAGGGGTACATCGGTGTCGTTAGCAGCACGCGCATCCTGCAGTTATGTACAGCAGAGAGAAGCCACCCTAAATAGGATCTGTGATCGGTTATTTCATGCCAAAACATCACAAAATAAGTATTTTGTACACCCTGGGGCTCAACCTGTAATCCCAGTGAAGACAAATGAACCCAGGACTACCTCCGAGACTGCCCTGTGCATTTCACAGTTTGTGACTGGATTGGAAACAAGCACACATCTCCGTAATTAACATTCATGGCAATGCGTGAAAACTGGAATGTTTGGACAACCAGATACAAAACTGCATTCACTTCTTACAGAAGTAATATTTAGAATTGCTCTTCAAGCCCGCATCATTGTATAATTACAAACTAGACCTAATCTTAGGAGAATTTGTTTCTCCATAAGCTATCCAGCAGCTACAGTCACCACTAGTTACTGCGACAGTGCTGCATGGGATAGGAAAATCAGCAAAGAAAAACATGTGCCATGGAGGTGACTATTAAACCTACAGCCCAAAGCACAAAAGGAATTGAGGCAGAGGCAGACCCTGCCTTCAAACGATGTCAGCCAGTGGGAAAGAAATGGTGTAAGCAACAGAGAAATTCAGAGGAAGTTAGCAACAGAACCACGCAGCCACCAGTTGCTTCGTCTTCTTTCGGATCAATTAAAAACCTCATCACAGTGACTTGTAAAAAAAATGAGGAGGAGGAAGGGAACTTCCACCTACCTCTTCGTAACACGCCGCTGTAATAGGAGGCATTACCCAGCCAAGTGATTTACTGGCTGGTAGCAGAAATATGAAGAAGTAAAAGAGGATTTAAAAAATCTGCTGTAGTTAAACCCAGTGTTGTTGCTTCACTACACATAAAAGGCTTTTTTTTTACACAGATCAGGGAGGCAAGGCTGTGACGTCGCTCTTAGAAAAGCCCACGGTTTGTAAGCTCATAGGTAATCTCTAGCATTTGTCCAAATTAACTTGAAGACTTTCAGATCTCACTCCTTTCACGGAGAGCCTTAACAGTAAGATGGTTCCGTGCAGCTCCATGCAACAAGCACCAGACTTAACCAAAAAAAAAATGTTTCCTGGACTTTTTAACTCCATGCTGACATTTCTACCTGACCAAACCCTTGAAGACCCAACCGCAGATGAATCTACAGATGAATTCTCCAGAATCTGCAGATGAATCTATTTGACGTTCTCACAACCACCCTGATGCCAGAGGGGGGAGCTCATGGCATAGCCAAGACTCCTTTTTCCAGGCTTGGGGGTAAAACCATCAAAATTTCGAGTCGTTCACAGCTCTTGTGCACCGGCCACTCCTCCTTTTTAAGGGATCGCCACCCCTTCTGCCCTTTGTGCTGCTCTACAAAAGGCACGGCACCAGGCCACCAAGATGCTGAAGTTAAGCAGATTATAACATTTCTGAACATGTTCCGTGACAGTAGACACTTGAATGTCTTCCTGCGTCAGGGAGCCTTTGCCTTGCCCTTTCATCAGCTTATCAAATGAAGCTCAACTGCAACGCTTGCCTCTAATGATACTGGGGACCTTGTAACGGGATTAGGAAAACACCATCATTAGCTTCAAGGAGGAATGTGACCTTCAAGAGATTTTGTACTCCAGGCTTTGAACGGAAACAGTAGGAAGAAGGAAACGAGTTCCTGCATAAGGATGAGGTTTGGGCAGGTAGAAGCAAAAGGTTTTCTGTTCCCATACTAAGGGCAGGTAAGAAAACAAACCAATAACCACATCATAACCTACAAGACCCTTCCTAAGGGCAGTCTGAAGGGCTCTTTGCTCACCAAAAGCAGTTTTTAAGGATGCACCGTGCCAAAGGGCAGCGCTGCCATCACGGCTTCTCCTGCCCGGGGAGATGAGCAAGCACCAAAATCCGTGCTGGGACATGGCAAGGGCACTGCAAGCACACCAACAGCAACACTGGCTGAGCTCTGTTCGTCCACTTTCATGGCCTTCGGGTGCTCACGAGGTGCTCTCTGCCAATTTGGGGACCTCAGGAGGACTCCCTGCTGTCCCACCTTCGGGGCCGAAGCACTTCTCAGCATCAAGGCCCTGCTGAAACTCATTCGATTCGGCGAGTGTTCAGCTGAGAAAAATTATTTTAGATAAAATTTCTCCAGCAAGACCTGCAACCGTTGCTTTTGTTTACTCGGAAAAGCCTAAGTGCTTCAGGAATCACTGTGTGGCTTCCAATATCCAAACCAATCATGCATGTCATTGTTTCCTTCAGTAAAAAACATTTCTTTAGATTGCCAAAAGGAAGTGTAAATGCAATAGCAACAGGAATCCATTTTAAAGCTAAAAGCCTGACAAAAAAAAACACTTTGTATTTTTATAGGCTCTAAAGCAAACAACATCCCGGTGCTGCTGCTTGGAAAGGAGCCCCTCCTGAACAGTGCCACGGCTTCTCCAGCCAGCCTCTTCCTACCTCCCTGCAAAACACTTCTTTTTTTTTGTTCTCTGCGCTGCAGGGCCTGAATTCATCCCTGCTTTCCTCAGCAGGAACTCCCAGAGCCTGAGCCTTTCCATTGAAATTCCACCTGATGTGTACATCCTTGGGCTGCTGCCATGCAATCAATTTTTAATGACGCCGATCTTCAGTTGGACGGCGATTGCGTAGAGGTGGGGACTTGCTTTGGTCTGAGAATGGGAAGAAAAGCAGTGCAGTGTGTCAGGGCAGCAAGAGAGCTGGTCTAGAGGGCTGGACCTCTGCAAGCAGGTGCCAGCCTGGCTCCAGGCTCTCTGAACATCCATTTGGGTACAGAATGGGAAGGTTTGAGCAGCACCAAGCCCAGGGAGCAGGATGGATCAACCCCGAACTCAAGCCCCACTTTGGGATACAGGAGCGTAAAGGCAGAGTGTGTTTGTGCAATGCTTTAACCCTTACAAAAACCAACACCGTGACTTCCCTGCTGATGTACAGCAGCCCGAGGTTCCTGCAGAAGTGGTTGCAGAGTGGGAAAGTGGCAGGCTCATGCCACTGGGTGGAGCCAAGACAAAGCGGATGGCTGCAACGTCAGCTTCAGGTCGCTGCTGCCATTTACCTGCTGCCTTCCGCAAAGGAAAAGCTGCCACTGCCAGGGCAAACTCCATCCTCCGAGATGAAACCAACCCTGCTGCACCACTTCACTCCTGCTCCTTGATTCTGGAGATTAAAAGGGAATTTATTTACTCAGAGACACGTGCCATCGCCTCGTCCTGCTGGAATAATTACAACAACCTTCGTGCATCCCCTGCAACACCCCGAAAAGAGAAAAGAGGGCTGCCAAAAATTCATCTCACCATTTCGAGCTTCTGTGCAAACCTATTATGCTGCCATCCCAAAGCTTATCCTTCAAGGCAGGACTGCAAGGGGACGTGCAGGGCTGCCTCAGCAGTGCCATCGTGGAGAAGTTGGTCCGTGCATCTACACAGCCTACGGTGCATTGAACAAATGCGTAGAGCTTGAGAAAAGTAAAGTGCTGAATGACTTCTAACCGGGAAAAAGTCAGAAGAAATGAACAGACAAAAACCTGCATTAACTTGTCTCCATTTCCGATAATTACTTGTGAGGGTTTTTAAGACGTTTGTGACTCACAAGGGAGCCTGTAAATTTACCAGCTTTTGCAATCTAATAATGTTGGCAGCTATGAGAATTGCCTATTTATTGATGTGTGACACCAATCTATCATCGGTGGATAAGAAAGCTGTTAGTTAAGAGTCTTTCCTCCCCTTTTCAGCGTGTGCAACTTCCAGTGAGCAGAATTTTTCAAATGTAAAAAAGCAAAAAGGAAAAGAAAAAACAAAAAGAAGTTCATAGAAGTTGGTATGAAGGAGAGGGGATGGAAGAGGTTACGTTACTGGATTGAAGAGCACTGTGGGGAGATGGGGAGTCACTTTTATTTACAACTGATGTAACACAGAGTCTCAGAAGAGACCACACACAACGAAACAAAGCTACTGGACCAGGAATCAAAGAGATCCAGGGCACATATCCCATTCGTGTCCCCGTCTCCAGCATTACTTCGGTCTCTTCTCCTTCACAGCCAACATCCCGTGTCTCAAGCAACATTCAGCAGAGAAGTTTCGCTGAGGATATGTTCAGTGTCAAGTGTACCACGGACTTAATCTGTGCTGGGCTCTCTTGGTACTGTGGAGATGCAATTAAGAAAAACTGCATGGAGAAAAGATGCCCCTCAAACACGGCCCCACCAAGGGCAAAAAAAAACCATGACCACCATTGCCCCTACAAATTCAGCTCCTCCCACGCTAGGTGAGAGTGGGTTAGAGTCAAACAAAGAAAAGGCAACAGGCACACTTTTACAAGACACTGTGAGCACTTTAATAACCTACAGACATACAAATCACTGTCAAGTACGAGCCAGCAGCTCCCAAGTGCTTCCTTATTCCCTTCCATTAGTCTGCTGCTCTTCCCCCGATCCTATCAGTCATAAAAGGAGGACTAATATATACCTTTATTTTCCAAAAGTTTAAATGCATCGCAGTCCAAGTGTAAATAATTTATAAAGCAAGAGGCAAGTCAGGTTCTTGAGCATGGCTGAGATGGAGCTTTTAAGAAGAGGGCGATGCAGATGCATGCGCATCCGTGTCAACAAACAGCGCGCCACTGCCATGAAGACTTCCCAAGGAAAGCACCACTCCCCCTCCCTCCTCCTTCAGATTCCCTTGATTTTAATATTGGTCCTTCAACCAAAAGCTCATTACTAATCCAATTTTAATGTCACTTGAATTCTTACAAATAAGGGGACCACACAGGGAGCTGATGATTTTAATTCTGGCACTTAAATCAGAAGTGTGAAGTTAAATGCAGAGCGCACCCTCCCCCCTTTCGTTAATTCGACGTTTAATTGCAATGCCTTGTTCTTCCAAATCCCAACGTGCCAGGCAGCATTTAGAACTAAATCAAACAGGTAAAGTTTCAAAGCTTTGAGAAGCGGCGAGCCGGTGGATGGGGCTCTCTAGCCTTTCATCCATCACTCTGGATGGCAGGATATAATCCCGGTCATTTTCCTGGGATCACAGAAAATTGGAAGAGACCTCAAGAGATCACTCAGTCCGTCCTCGTGCCCCGACGAACCAGTTATGTTGTCATGCCTGACAGATGTTTCCTAGTTTTTAAGGATGCTGCACAACAACATGACATCCCTGTAATCATCCACTGCTTACATACACTGGCCATTAGGTTAGAAATAAAGCCTGGAAACGTTTGAGTCTCCCTTCCCAGTCTTCAGGCTCAGCACTTCCCATCCTATCACACCCTAAAAAACTTAAAATTCCCCTCCTATTTTCCACTCTTCGTATATTTGAAAGCAAAGGACTCCCTCCACCCCTTAAGCCTTCTCATCTCTAAGCAAACAGATTGTTCCTCTGTCAACTCAAGTTATTTTTTCCTAGACCTCTGATCGTGCTGGTTGATCCCCTTCGAATTCCCTCACTGTTTGGCTTCTTCCTTGAGAGCCCTTGGCCAAAGACGACATAGAGCTGCAGCTGAAATCTTTTCAACAAGGACCAGAACAGGATGATTTCCCGACGTCCTGCAGGCCACGCTCTTCTAGTCCTCAGCAGGGCAATCCTTTTTGTAGGGTTTGTGTTTTTTTTTTGTAGGGTTTGAGGGTTTGTGGTGTGTTTTTTTTGTGCCATACCGACTGCCATCCCGTTTGGGACCCTGTGCACCACGCACGTCTTTGCCTGAAGGTGAGACCTACCCAACTTACTCACCTCACGCACATACACAGAAATAACCCCATGCCTACCTCTCCTTTGAAATGCAGTTTATTAAGGTCTTCCAAAACCTAATCGTGTCCTCTAGCGTGCTTCCAAAACCCTCCTTCCAGCCCGGTATTTGTGAGTTTAACGATTCTCTGCTGCATTATTCAAGCCATTAACAAAAATATTGAACAGCGCCAAGCCCCAGACAAAGCACTCAAAGCGGCCGTTAGCTAAATCCCTTAATGGCAAACCCTTCAGAACTTCTCCTTTCCCAGCCAGTTGTTTACCCCACCTCATTACAGCTTTATCTACACCACAGCTCCCCAAGTCAGTTAAGAGAAAAAGCATATTAAATGCTAACAGCCGGCTTACTGTCGCCAGGACATCGGCCACCCACTGCTCCTCCCTCCTCCGCAATCCCTGCCACCAGCTCCCTGAAGGAAATTAAATCAAGTTGATGCTTAATATACAGCAATACCTCCTCTGATTTTAGATATTTAGGCAGTTTATGGGTTTCTACGTTTTTTTTCCTAGAAGTCAGAGTTAAAACAAATGCTTCAGAGGTCCCTGGGTTCCGTCCCTGCCTCCTTTGAAGAAGGCTGCTTCTAGTTCCCCTTTTCCTGGTTTTCCAGAATCTCCTGGGATTTTGAAAGGCATTGTTCTCCTTGGATGAAGCTGTTGCTTACACCATGATTAGCACAAAGCAGAAGGGAAAATAATGGGAATGACCAAGGGCATATTAGGGGAAAAGGGAAAAAAGACAAGAACCACAAAAATTTTCTAATTCACTACCTAAATTCAGCAGGGTTCCTGAAGAGAAAGGGAGACTGGACAAGACTCAATAAAAATGCCCAGAAAAGTCCTCCTGCAACTCGATCACTGGTTAGATCTTGTAAAATTGGGGGTCTGAATTCAGTACCTAACAAAAAAAGACAGGGGATGAATATGAAACATATAGGACTGTTGAAAAAAAAACACAGGTCAATGAATTGTGGAAGCAACGTGTATTTTTATACCATAAAATGTAACTCGCCTTTAAACTACTGAATTGCAGAAAAAAAGGTTATCCATAATTGCTATGCATTTGACTCGTAATTCTGCATTTTGTTTCTGAGACCCCTCAAATTTCCATTTGGTAACAACAGAATGCATTCTTACACTTCTCTGACAATACCGAATTCATTTCTTTTTCAGCTGCTTAGCAGATGGCATGTGAGAAGCCTCGTTTTCTGTGGCACTGGTTCTCAGAGTTGATTCATCTCATCCATATCACAGAACACAAGCTCTGGCTGAACTTTTTACGATGGTGAGGTCATTCACAGTATCACTCTCCTCTGTACATTTATTATCACACGGTCTTTCGCCCAGAGCTAGCACTAACCAGGTCACGTATCTACGCCAAACCTGGTGCAGAGAACTTCTCTAACACTTAATTCAGTATTAATCAACCTTCCAGAATTAAGATTATAAAGAGGACAACATCCCCTCTGCCCCCATCAACCTGTCTTCATTCATTTAGGGCCTGGCAATTAGCATTTAAGATGGTGCAGGCAAAACCAGCATTAAAAATGTTTTATTAAATGTTTTTTGTCTGGGTCCTCCATCACTGGATTTCACAATGAACTTATTTATGGTACTGAAGAAAGAGGGACAATAGGCTAATGTAGGCTTGGATGAAATCCTCTGCAAGCAAAAAATGGAACCCACGGAGAAACACCTTAAATACATTATTTGATTTCTCCATTTATATTTGATCTTTGTCAGATTGAGCAGACAAGGAGCTTCTTTAGTTTCCTTTACGGGCAAATCTGCACCTCCCGTGCTTGTGGGGAACGCTGACTGCTGCAACATCCTTTGTGACCAAAGGTCTGCCCAAGTGCTCATACTCTTTATGCCATTTTCCATTACAAATTTTAAACCCTCAAGGAGATAATGAATTATAAAGACATGGACCTTAGCAGAGCATGGTTTGAATCAAGCAGGAGTTCCTTAGATTAATATAGTCACCTCAAAACCTACTGCTCTGCATCCATCGCCTGCCTCTTAGTGACACCAAACACCCTCCCCTCGTGTTCCTGGAGCAGGGAGAAAACAAGAACCACCACCTACCCTTCCCATCCAACCTGTAATTTTACCATTTTCCTTCTAATTTATTTTATTCCTAAGGGACAGGAGCCCAACTTTTACCTTTCTTCAGACGGCAGTTTGTGTGTGCGCTACGACTGCCCCTGCCCCTCTCCTAACCCCTTCTAGTCCTGCAATATCCTTCAGGATCAGCACAGACTGTTCAGGGCAGAGACCGAGATGGGGCTCACAGAATTCCTTTCTATACAGACAATATCAAATTTAGCTTGACAGCCCTTTTTAATGCACCCTAGCATCTTGTTAGCCTGAACCACTTTGCACATTAAGTGGAGCTGCTACTCAGCTTTCTACAAATGACAACCACTTTTCTCTCTTTGGCTAATTTAGACCCAAGGAAGCTAATCAAATAATATTATTTTCCCCTCCAACACCCATTTGCTAACTTGTTTGAACATCTCAGATTCATCAGTCCCTGCTTGTTCCAAATAATGGCGAAGATTTTATGCCAGGTGTCAGAACTTGCTGTCCTCCTGCACAGACCATTTAGAAGACCATTAATAAGCCTGATAACCACCACGAGGGTTATCAGGAAAAGAGTTAACCTTTCTGCATTTCATTCTGATCATTTTCCACTGTTTCTTACCTTATGCCTCCAGGGGGATTTCTTTAATCAATTAAAAGAAAACAAAAACCACACTCACACACACACACACACACAAAAAGCCAGCATTTCAACCAAAGGCTAACTTTGATTCATTGGAAACTTCTTTACCCCTTCCAACTATAAAAATACTCGCAAGAGCTAATTTCTTCCCCTACAAATCATTTCTAGCATCTTTTGTACATGTAAACCATTTCCAGTCCACAGCTGGAGGCTTTAAGGGAAGGCTGCTCATCCTTTATGGCATCTTGGTGACTTCATCCTTTTCCTTCCTAAAAAAAGCCCTCTGACATGCTGCCTTTGAGCTTAATTTAAGTTCAAAGTTCCTTTTAAAGCCTCTAGCCCTGCCTTTACATCTTTATAATCAGGAAGAAGTTTCAGGATAGCTTCTTCATCTGCAATTTAAGAAGTAGAGACTGGTTTCAGAGAAATCATTCATCTTTCCCATCATGTTTTCTCATGTTAACCCACAACCACAGACAAAAACACATCTTCTACAGGCATCTTGATTTTAATGGTCTAAAGATATACCAAATATATTTGATCCCCCAAACCCACAATGGCCATCTTCACTTCCTTCCTCCTTCCTATTCTAAAAATATATTTCAGCTTATTGGCTCTCCAGAATTTGATTTCTAAATTTTAAGTTCCTTAGGCCAAACACCGTTTTCTGTCAATTGTATTATTTGATGCACGGCTGCTCCTCTGGATGCTTAACATAATTATGCTCTAGAAGAACTCTTAGCTACGTGAAGTTACTCGTTTTGAACCAGCCACAGCGCGTTGTGCCAAACAGCAATCTGTGATTTAGCCCCCAAACCTCTTCCCTCCTATGGCTCTTGAGCCAGCCACTACAAGAAGCAGTCAAGAGCTTCACCAACTGGTTCTGAATCTTCCACTTATCCAACTTAAATCACCAACGGAGGATGGCAGCCACCATTAATTTGTTAGCAAGTGCTGGGCTCAGACCTCTCTCCAAACAACTTTCCATTCCTCTATGCACAGACTAATAAAACCTGCTAATACATTCCGATTTTTACAGCATCGTATTTTCCTCCCTTGATGTGGTCCCCCCTCTACTCTGAGTTTTTCTCTCACTAGACAGAGGAATTCTTTAAATAAAGCCATGTTCCTCCACCTCCTACAAGAAGTCTGTCTTCCATGCATAGTCTGCAAACAGCTTTACAGATTTCCACTGACATTTGTCATCTCGCCACCTTTGCATAATGCACTCCGTGTCTTGGTTTTCTCCATCACACGGGAATCCAAGCACCTACTTTTTATTTAACTTGCTTTTTCGTTTTATTCGATATCTGTTTTTCATTCAGTTGCTTCATCTTTAATTTTTATGTAATTTCATGCATCCTCCTTCCTGCAATATGTTGTTGTTTGCAAGTGATTTGCTCGCTGATGGGGACACTTAGACAGCAAATATTTACTTTACTGCTCAAGACAAATATTTGACATCTATCACCACCCAATTTTCATATGGATAAGAAAACAGTCCCTCTTGAATTATCATGACAACTAGACGCAACCACATAATAGCCTGTTCACCCACCCACTGGCTGAAGAGCCATCACGTATTTCAGAAATTTCCATTCGTAAAGTTATCAAAAGGGAAAATGGTAGAATTCAGTGTTCTTTGTCACTGCCCTGCTATCTTTAAGATCATATATTTAAGTTATGGTTGCTGAAAGGGCCCATTATTCATTTTTCCTCTTTAAAAAGAAGTATCTCTAAAAAATTATAAGCAAAAAAAATATCTTTTGCTCAGTGCCCTTAATCTGTTCGATCACCGAGTATTCTCGCCTTAGATTTTACTGAAAAAAAGATGTCTTACACATCCTTTAATTCCTACTTACATCCTGTAGCAACTTTTCTGCAAAAAGTTCCCTTTCAATCAAATTGTCTCAACCCGTACCGTGCTCCAAGTCGGCTTTTTAAGATTAGTACCTCTGAAGTGAATTTGAGACGACTGTCACGGAAGCTGAATAACCGTTGGGCTCAGAAAGTCTTCCCTTGCTGGTGGAAGAGCCCGCTAGTTTGGAGAACCAGCCTCTTTTTCACTTTACTAAAAAAAAAATAGTTTTTTTAAACTTTTCTCCCAAGGTGTTCTTTCACTTAATTTGAGTACTGGCTACATACTGACTTGGGTGTTTCTCTTCTTAGTCTTTGTCTTGTCTTTTTAGGTTTTGGGTAGGACCGTGGCCTCTTGGGAATCTGTTCAGCAGGTCAGGAATTCAATTTCAGCAGGATTTTCCCTACATGTCTGTGCAGACAGCCTCGGTTTTGGTGAGGACAATGCATGAACAAGGGACATTCAAATTCTTGGGGCAACTAGAGATGCCCATGTCTTAAAAATCAATGCCCCATATACACTACATACTCATACTGGTAATGATGAAAGCATAGAAGAAAATATCTTTATCCATTCATATATGGAAACAATACGGATCTGACACAGGTGCTTGGCGCCATTAATACACTGAAGCCCTCACTTGTTGAGGAATGACATTTTTAATCCCTGACAAGACAGATTTTGTTAAATAGATACGGAATTGCTATCCACAGATCACTCCACCTGCAAGTGGACAAGGAGCAGAATATAAATGACCACATTATTTGTTATCCTCGTGTCCTGAAGATCCACAAGTGACAGAGACGTTCAGGAAACAGAACTCACCGGAGCTACTCGGAGCCGTAGAGATTCAGGCTGGGTCATTTCCCAGTGAAGATATGGAAATAAGCTTCAGTCACCTTCTGGAAAAGGCTCTACCTTAGCTTATTACAAAAACATCGTCTTCACCTTGCCAGGTGCCGGGCAGCCTGGCCGTTAGCCAGCAAAGCACTTAAGCAAACACAGAACTTAAAACATGTGAAGGGTCCCAATCATGCCATACATCTAATTGCTTTTCTGGATTAGGGCCAAAGCACTCAACACGCTGTAGATCAAGCCCTGGCTGACAACACTGATATCCCCACACATGCAAATCTCAGCCACACAAAAAATACCCAGTAGCATCCTTGAAGCCTTTCCCCAGCTCCTGCTCCCTCTAAACGTCAGATAATAGCAGATAATTTCCAAACTGCTAGTTCTGCTGTTTGAATGAATCGTTTAACAAGAACACATTCAGATTTTGACAGATTATGTGACAGATTAATCACTTATCTCTGCAATTCAGAACTCGCAGATCAATATTCGCTAATAAATATCCTTCCACCTCAAAATGTTCCGTTTGCCTTCAACTCTGCACAAGAAGGGTTTCGCTGACAATGATGAAATTATAAACAATTTGTTCTGTGGAAGTCAATCTCTTGCTGTTCCGCTTTCAAAATATGGTTTGTAGAGGAACCCCAACGTGGAATATCCAATGCATTTCACATTTAAGAGTTTTTCTAAAGGAAAAAAGGAACTTTTCATGCTGTGCTGAAAACAAAAGTTTTCCAAAAAAGAAAGGAATGCACAAAGTGACCTCAATAAAATGACAACTCAATAAACAAGAATATCAAACCTCTTCAAATCAGGTTACAGAAAGGATTTTAAAAGGTCCTCTAGTTCCTAGGAAGCACAAAACCTCTGACCAAATTACATCCAATTCTTCACAACTGTGTTCAAAAGAAGAAATTGTCACCAACACAGAAAATCAATAGGAAATGTTCCAGACAATAACGCAGAAGTAAGGATGGACCAAAACAGTAAATTCAGGGTAGATAGGAGTTTGGGGAATGGAAAAAAACAAGCAAGCTAAACAACAAAATAGTTACTGAACCAGCCTCTGCATCCATCCCACACCCAGAAAATAACATGGCCATTTGTTTAATCAACCAGACCGTACGAGAATAAAGATCCGCAAGGATATCAGCAGAACAATTCCCCAAAGCAAAACAAAGGATGTAAATAAACAATGTAGAATGGAGATGTAAATAAACAATGGAGAATTCAAACATCGCACCACAAGAGCCTCTACTGCCTTTTACAGTCTTTGGCTTAGCAGTCATTATTATAAGGCCAACTGTCCACCTTATTTCTAATAAGCACCTCGTCCAAGGTTGTACAGAAACCCAAACACAGTCAGGACTGACTCGTTCCTGCTGTTCCCCCAGCCTGAGACTCAACCCAGCACAGCAAGTCCCTCTTTGGATGAGAAGGGTTTATAAACATCAACTTGTGACATGGAAAACAGGCATTTTACAGACTGTACCCTTAAGATTTAAATACAAGATTTTCTCTTTCTATGTAAGAAAGCAACAACAGCAAGCTGCTTGTCACTGTACAGTTGTATTTACAACACGCATGAATATTTTAGGAGTATGAGCTTACCCTGCAGTAATATACAATGTAGATAATGGATAGTAACATCCCTAAAAGCATGAAGAGATTAACCTAACAACGTTGTTCATTACCCAAGGATGGTTCAGAAGCTGGCAGAGAAGCAATGAGAAGTTTGGGCACAGAGGAGAAACTGGGTGGGGGGGGAGGTTGCGCTTGGGGCTCTGGGCCCAGTTCTGGGCCCAAGTATTAGGGAGAGCTGGGCACACTGGGAAGAGCCCAGATGAAAATGAAGAAGGGCCTGGAGCATTTTTGCTACGAGGCAAGACTGAGAGAACTGGGACTGCTCAGCCTGGAGAAGAGGAGGCCCCAGGGGATCTTATCAATGTCCATAAGTACCTGAAGGGAGGTGCAAAGATGGAGCCCAGCTCTTGTCAGTGGTGCTCAGGGCCACGCCAAGAGGCAGTGGGCACAATCTGAAGTCCAGGAGGTTCCCTCTGCCCACCAGAAACACTTCTGGGTTGTGTGGGTGCTGGAGCCCTGGCACAGGTACCCAGAGGTTGTGGTGTCCCCTCCTTGGAGAGCTTCAAACCCACCTGGACATGGGCCTGGGCACCAGGCCTTGTTGCCATTCTGTGAAAACTCAGAGACAAAAAACAAGGCATATGAGGCAGGGAAAAAAAAAAACAAACATCTTAAACCCAAAGGCTAGTGTGGGACCATTCTACTGAAGCTCATAATCAGAAGGTCAGCTGGGTTTAAGAGAAACTAGAATTTGGGGCCTAATGTTTTTTTTTGTCCAAAGGGAGGGCCAGTCTCCTATCAATTAATATGCTGTTCTCAAGATTGTAGAAATAAGCTGAGGTTTAGCAAATACTCCATGGAAACCTTTTCAGATTCATTAAGAGCACCAAGTCAGTTTTATTCTGCTTAAGCCAGCACATATTTTAAGTGAAGTCTCACAGGCAGTCTCGGTGGCTGGATTACTTGCGCAAGCCAAATTTAGCAGGTGCATAAATGCCAGCATCATCAGGATCTTTCTGAGGTGCTGGGACTGATGTTATTTTAACACAGCCATCAGAAGTTCAGTAAAGCAAAAAATGGCAATTGTGAACTCAGTTACAGCACAGAGGACATAAAAAAAAGTTCACATTCACCTCAAAGTGACCAATCTTTCTCCTTGGATGGACTAGCCATTGCGGGTTTTCGGTTGTCTTGTTTTTTAAAAAATAAAATAAAAAATCTGCCCTAGCACCAGACAGCCACAATCATTCCCCAGTGCTGGAATTCAGCACTGTGAAGCCCTTGCAACTGCTGTCAGTGTACATAAACATCTTCACCAGGCCACTGCAGCTCCTTCAACGCCATGTAGGACCTTCTCAAATAGATGATGACATAACAGAAACCAGGCTCCAGAAGTTTTGATTCTGTGCTCATAAATGAATTTTCAATGCCCCAGACACCTTCAAGAAGTCTTCTCTTACCGGTCTATTTTAGCCTGGACTGCAGTGAAAAGATAAAGAATTTTTTCAGCAAGCAGAATTCATGGATGCGAGACGACGGGAGAGCTGGGGGAGTGAAAGAGCCCTGCTGAACACAGAAAAGAATTGAAAAATGGAGAAGTAGAAGAGCTCTTCTAAAGATCTTTCATCCACAAGACAGCAGAATTTTTATGGCATTCTTCACAAAAATTTTCTTCTCTACTCCCATTCCACTAAGGAGGGTTACACAGAATCAGGATTACAAAAGTACTTCTGCTGAATTACCTCTGAGCTGGATGAATTGCAAACGGGACCATACATACATGATTAAATCATTGAGCACTAGAGAAGTTATTCGGAGAATAAAAGCACAAAAAAAAAAAAAGCAACCACTTAAATACCACCCACTCCAAACAGAGTGCCCAACGCAGACACGGTTGTATATAACTCCAGCAGTCTGTCCCGAGTTCTAAACTACGTCTGTGTGCACATACAGGAGGCACCTGGAAATTGATAAATCGGGTCTATATTGAGCAAAAAGACTGACCGATGCCTGAAACTGCTGGCTGTGGAACATGTCCAGCAATGCAACTGGTGTCACAGGGGTCATTCCATGGAAATTCTAGACTCTTACAACCAAGTGTGTCTGCTTTCTCTTATTAAAGGCATTGTTGTACCGTTCCAACTTCTTTTTAGGCTAAAAAAGCCATATATTTTTATTTATTTGGCTGGGAAACAAACTAGATTCATCAAATTCCCCGAAGTTAACTGTATTATTGCTCCACCCTGAATGCATTTGCTGGCTGCATTGCTCCGTTTTGCAGCACTTACCTCTGTAGCAGACACTGAGGCACAATTCTGAGGGGGCTGCTGCTGGGAGAAGTCAAAGGGATTCCCACTCATCCTATGCAAGCTTTCAGAACAAAGCAATGATCATTAATACAGCACAATATTATGCACACAAACGAACACACTCCTAGTAGATCATGTAAAAATCTTACAACAGACCACGAAGAACTATTACAGCTTTTGTCGGAGACTGTTTCTACACCACTAATTAATACGTGAACCTTTAACTCGAACTTTGAAGAAGTTGTTAATTATATGGCTTACAGTAAAACTAAATGCAAAAGAGAAGAATGTTTAACAAAACCTTCAGCCTGAACCCCTGGCCTTAAAAAAGCGCCAACAGAAAATATAAGGCTAGCACCTCTTGCTGATCAGCGGAGGCTGAACTGCTGGGAACACGTAGCACCAGTTAGAGCACACGCCAGACAAGCCACTCAACATTACAATAGAGCCTTCTCAAAAGGCAGAACACATTTTTGTGACCTTGGAGATAAGTCTCATAATCTCATTCTCATCTGCACCTGCAGATCCCTTCACTTGGGTATTTGATGTTTGGATTTTCGTTCAAATGACTTTGTAGAGAATGTCAATACATGTTTAGGTGGACTGTAAGAAGTAGGAAATCATTTTGCTTCTGCTCATGTTTGACTACAGAATACATTTAAGCCTGTCGATGCAAGAATTCAGATTAATATCTAGCCAGTTTTCAGAAAATGCTATACACACACACACATAAATATAAAGTGCAGGGAATATATGTTTCATACCTAGTATTATGCCTCAGCAACAAGGAACATTTCTCAAACTCAGCCTCTGAAGAATATTACACCGGAAAACATTATGCTGAAAGACTGATTCCTAGGAAGGTGGGATTTGGGAATACAAGGACCAAATTCTAACCTGTCTTACACAACTTACAACCTCAGAGAATTTCAAAGAATCAAAAAAGTTGCAATCAAGGGAAGACTACTGACTCTCTAAGTCACTGCAGAAATTTCTACAAATCACATCTCCTAATCAGTTACTGAGGCTTTATTCATCCTTCCGAAAAAAAAAATAAAACCAAGGCACTAAGATTTCAAAACCACAGTGGTTAGCAAGCACAAAGAGTCACAGTTCTACTTCAAGCACTGCGCTAACCAGCTGCTGGTAATGACAGCCCTGTCCCAAACCACACCAATCACGAAGTTACCAACAGAAGACTTTCTCCTTCAATACGACTTCCTACCACGAAGCTGACGGATGTTCCAATTTAGACTGCAACATGAAGTTTTCCAGGGGCTTGGCCTACCCCCTTACCGTGCACTGAAAATTATTTTCACAATTCAACTGTAGCTACAAGCGTCCCATCCCCTGGAAAATTTATTTTGTTCAGTATTCTTCTGACCATAAAGTATTGAAATGTATTTATGAATATATTTCCTAATTGCCTGAGCAATAGATGTTAGGCATTGAAGAACCACAAGGTGTGCAGGTTTTGTTGAGATGAATGCCTCAGAAAAACATGGAATTTTCCAATTCCACCTGTTCTTATTCAATGTAGAAAGAAGCTGAAGGTTTTAGAGTGAAAATATGGCCATAATGCAAAGAAAAACAATATGTATATGTATATATATACACACAACAACCATCTTACATGATACTGAAGAGCTATGAGCTTTACACCCAGCTTTACAAAGAGCACACCAGTACAAACACAAACTCTGCTGCTCATCACTGACGGTACTGCTGTAGTCGAGCTGCTGTCTCACATTGCAAACAAACTGAAGGACGTAGCCAGCTTAGTCAAATGAAAGGAAACTGTAGATATTAACAGGGAGATATGAGCAACACTTCTACTGTTACATCACAAAAGTTTTAGGAGCTCTATTCACCAGAGTCATCACACCCACAGATCTTTGGTAACATCTTAATTTTTCCACCGGCAGCACCAAGACAAGCTCTAAAGGAAAGACACCCTCGTGAATTAAGGCAAATTATCAGGAGAGGTTAGCATGAGAGAACAAAGCAAAGGCACCATCATTTATCACTTTGGCAGGTAACGTGGCTGGGAAATGCGGTTTTTCCTAACAGGGCATCAGGCATGTGACACACTGATTAAACTGCGAGAGAACATAGCGCCAAATCATTGCAATAAAGTGAGCTCATCCTTTTATTGTGTCCTGGCTAATCATCTGTAAGGCTGCTTGTTCTATTTCATTGGCCTTTGTGAGTAAAAAGGGGATGAATTTTGATATTATGCTTAAGGGACCACTCTGATTTATCTATTTACCAACCTGTTGGGAGGTTTTACCGATTTGGATTGTTCTCCTTGTCATATACGACAACTTCTGACTGCTTAAGCTGAGGAGGGAAAACTAATGACATGATTAACCTTTCTGTAGATGGAACGAATCTGCCAAGCAGCAGACAAGAGTCCTGTTCTCACTTTCATCTTGGGTGCTGCACAAGGCTATAGGTCAGCCCTCGGACAAGACAGCAACCAGCTCTTCATCCTCCACCTCGTGCTATGAGCCTTTTCTAGAGGAGGCTCGACACAAGAGACTTGGCCATCAGCAAGGCCAAGCAAACAGCTCCCCTGTCTAGCAAAAGAAAAATAAATGATAAGTTACACGACGTGTTATTTTTCTTGTAGGTTTCACCCCTCTAAAATCGTGTTATTATAATGCAAAATTAGATGTGGGATTTTCAGAAGAATCTAATGTAATTAGTTGCCCAAGTCCCACCGGATTGCCAAGGGAGTTGGAGCCTGAATGCCTTTGGCTCTTTCGGAAAACCCCATCCATCAAAGACATTCATGGGATGGCTCAGTATCAACTACAGAAAAAGCAAGTAACGAGCTGAACATAGTTTCCGAGTTATTTCTGAAGAACTTTACAGGGTTCCTCAGCCACGACAACACTGCACTACCACCAAGTTTTCCACAAAAAAAAAAAACTTTGGGAAGCAACGCTTCACCCCCAGACACCACGGTAAGAAGTGATCAGTGACACCAAGTCGCATTGTATTACTAAAAATAAAAGGCAATGTTCCAGTAAATAAAAGCACCACAACCACATCACTCAAAACCACAGCATCGAAGCTAAGCACACATGTATTTTTCATTCTCTTCTCCTAGTGCTGCTCTTTGATGTTTTTTCAAGCCTATGCTATAAATGCAAAGCAGAGGGAGTCCAGCTTTTATTACTGGAAAGAATGAATTAACAATGCAAGACATTTTATTATTATTTTAATCAGTTTCCAGCTCACAGCTCGCTGAGAGTACCCCAACAGTCACACATTTCTTAGTCCTTTTCCAGTAAACGAGGACCCCAAAGAGTTATACACGGTATTTAATTACATACCAGGAGTAGGACGACTGTATACAGGCCACATTTAATTAACTAATTCCCTCATCTCCCCCTTTTCTCAGGTGAAAAGAGGTTTCCATGGTTCCTAGCATGGACACAGTTACAGTCTCCTCCAGTTGTTTGCAAAGGAACAACGAGTAACGTGTGGATTCTAAAATAAATAAGGCTGTTAGTTTTGCATCTATATTACATTTTTTGAGAGATGGGGGTCGTTTGTGGTCCTCAAATGGCTCTTCAACACTGCAAGGTTTGAAATTACATATAGGGCTGTGGGGAAGGGAAGGGAAGGGAAGGGAAGGGAAGGGAAGGGAAGGGAAGGGAAGGGAAGGGAAGGGAAGGGAAGGGAAGGGAAGGGAAGGGAAGGGAAGGGAAGGGAAGGGAAGGGAAGGGAAGGGAAGGGAAGGGAAGGGAAGGGAAGGGAAGGGAAGGGAAGGGAAGGGAAGGGAAGGGAAGGGAAGGGAAGGGAAGGGAAGGGAAGGGAAGGGAAGGGAAGGGAAGGGAAGGGAAGGGAAGGGAAGGGAAGGGAAGGGAAGGGAAGGGAAGGGAAGAAAGATTCCTCGTTATGCAGAGGGAATTCAGAATTGACATTTTACTCTAACTTAGACAAAGTGCTGCTCCTTGGCCTACCAAACCCATCGGGTCACTGACATCAGGAAACCATCAGGTTTATTTCTCCCCTTCCACATCTGCTCTGGAGTACCAGACAAGCTGGTGTGGAGCAAATTTGGACTTGAAATAATCATGTACCTTGAAAGGGAGCAGTACTGACTCAATCAATTCCCTTTTCCTGCTGCCACAAGTTGAGGACATGGGATCTTCTGTTGCCATCAAGTTCATTTCCTCCTGATCTCTGCAAATCCTACTTCGGTGTCTCTGTTTGGTGAAGGAATATGGGTTGGGAGGCCCACAGTGTTTCCAGAAACAGTGTCCAGTTATTCAGAATTGATGTAAATCCCCACATGGACTTCCATTAACTGCTGCTGGCACTTAGCACAACCAAAATACGGAGATGTACACGCTGTATGGTTAGAGAAATACCCATTACATTGTCATGCAAATCAGGATCCCACTTCATAAGGCAGAAACGTGCACCCTTCACATTTAAAACTTCAGCTTGGTGTTGCCACTCACAACAGGGTCCAATGGACAGGCACATCCATCGTACCTTCACGTAATGAGCACTAAAACTAATTTATTGACTAGTAAACCCATCCCCTCCTCCTCCAAAGAATCCAAAAGCACATAAAACCAACAAAAATAAAAGCAACTGATTGTTGCAACCACTTGAAGCAAGATTATTATTTTTGGTGAGATTTTTCAAATAGCCCTTCTTTTCCATTCACTTCAAAATGAACTCAGTACAATAAGGAAATACATCTCAGCCCGTTTCGGGGTCTAGGTCACACAGGCACTTCTGAAGCACGACACCAGCACTTCCCACAGAGAAAACAAGACAGAACAGAGGTACGAGAAGTAGCTCCGATTTTCCATTTTAGCTACTGGAACAGAGAGAAGCAGCTCCTGTGTTGATTTCTTACAAATCAATCTGGGTTGTTTGCTGTTGTTTTAAGTTCCTGGTTAGATGTACAAAATGCTGACTTACAATGCCCTTACCAGAATGCTGCTGAGCACAACAGAAGGATTTGGAGGTGGAGAGGAGTCGTTTGTTCTCAATTTAAGTTGGGAGTTTGTCATTCCCTGCAAAGTACGCAGGCTTCCAGGCCTCCAGTCTCTCAGTCCAGAACACACCAGTGAATCATCAGCCACTTGCTGGTGGTTTGTGCATACAGATTTGCACAATATATATAGAAATGGAGACTGTGTTCCCTGCTAAGTCCTTTGGATTAATCTTGGTCAAAGCCTGGTGCAGCGGAAATTTCTCAACCCAAACAACACGTGAACTAATTAAGAGAAAATATTGAGGTTGGTTTTGTGTTTAAATACTTTCTCACCACGGTGTCCCAGCCATGTACATGCCCTTAACAGCATCACAGTCTTCCCACTTCAGACCCAAATCTTCATTATCTATCACCAGAGTTTGCACTAACCATTGTAAAGATATTGCATATATAAACCTGATGACACATTACTGTAAGCACTGAGAGCTATTTGCAGACTTCCTAAGGAAAGCCACTTGAAAAGGCAGCTGGTCAGTGAAACCATGAAAGAAAGTACAAAATTAACAGAATATTGAAGCCTGTGGGCCGTCATCAAAAACTTATATTAAAACACCAAATTTTGAGTGTTGGCTGTTTTGCATATTCATTTCCTGATTCTCGCTGGTGCAGGGCAATCGTAAGGTCAAGAAAACCAAAAAACTCAGAAACTCAGAAGCGACAAAATAAACTCCAAACAGGCCCACCAGAACTAATCAGGGTTTCCAAACCCTTCCGTTTGTTTCACTCATTCAAACATTAGCTCCCCCATGTGTAAAACGCAGCGTGGCATCGCCCTGGTGAGATCAGATGACTAAGTCACTTTGATGATGACAAGCATGCTGCGAAGTCGATGTTCCTAAAATGTTTTATGTATGCCACTGGTGACACACAACACATTTCAAAGTGCTGCCTGTGTGTCCAGAGCTGCAGAAACAGCAGCTTCCCAAGTGTATGCGAGCAGACTTGCAGTTGCCTTCACAAGTGGCAAGGAGCTGCTGTTACCTACCTCCAGTGTTAGCTCCTTGCATGCAAATCTGCATAAATGCTGCACCTTCTCATCTGGCTCCAGCCCTGGAGCAAGTCCAAGAGAGAGTGAAATTGGTAAAAGAAGGAAAAAAGACGGGGGGAGAGGTAGACGAAGAAATGGATGCACGTGGGTGAATGGAGAGCAGTAAGAGGGAGGTACGGCTTGCAGAATGAAAGAGGAGGAAAACTAGAAATTAATATTCTAGCAGCTCCTTTCTGAACTTATGTATTTAAGCTTGGTATCCTCTAACTGAGGAAGGCTGAGCTTCTTCACCCACTTTGGTCTCAGTCCTACAAGTTCACTGACAGGGGCTCACCTGCAAAACACATTCGTCTACGAGCAAAAAACAAGGAAGATAACAGAAATTTAAGAAAATTTTAGGCAATGCAATTCCATAGCTTCCTATGGCACAGAATAACCAAAGAAAATCATTCAGCACCCCAAGAACACAAAGCTGAGATTTCGTATCAGGAAAGAAACAGCGGGAGCTGGTAAACCTCAGGAAAAGAAAGGGCTTCTACCTTACCGCTTTGTAAATGTCACGCATGTTAAACACACCAAGCACACGGCACAGGAGCGGAAAGGCTTTTTAAGCACAACAGTTTCCAAACATTTCCCTGGGATATCAGCTCCTCTCTAACGTTAGCGGGAATTTGCCTGCATGAATCCCTCCTGCACCGCTGTCAGATTAGACGCCTTGCAGCGAGGACATGATGAGCATTTGGCCTTTTCCCGTTCGCAGCATTTTTATGATGCTGCTCAGAGTACGTCTCGCTGCCTTTAAAGCTCCTCACACAGGGACCAAGTGTGAATAAGCTCAGCACATCAAAAGAGACGTGGTTTTATAGTCCCATAAAACATGTCTACAAATGCTGATGAACTACTTGTAGTGACTCCTAATTCTAGCTGACAGCGGGAATAAAGTGCAGCAGACACCGAGAGTAACCGGGGAGGGAAAGAAAAAGCACATCAGACCTAATAAAACCGTACAAGAATCTAGGGAAATGGTTAAAATCAAAGGGAGCGCACGTGTCTGCAGCCAACTTTCCATTTCTTCTACACCATCCCATAATTAATTAACAATTCCAGAAGATGAAGGCTGAGGAGCAATTCACAGGCTTCAAAATTCACATTTTGAGCACCTCTATTCAGAATACCCTTGTTGCTGCTGGCAATTGAAACGTAGACTTCCCATCAGGTGTGGTGGCCGCTTGACAACCTTCACACTCATTCTCAGAGGACTTTCAACTTGCAAAGGAAAGACTTCGAAGTGACATCGTTGGAGCAAAGCTGCAAAAAATATGGATGTGCTCTCAAATTGGATAAATTAGGAAGCATCTGACAGTGGACAAGGATCCAAAAGGCTCAGGTTTCACTCCAACTGCCAAATATCAAAGCAGGGAACACGTCATTCCCCTGTTCTGCATTCCCAAACTCAGAGCAGGCTTTCTCTCAGCCTGGCACCCTAGCCAAGTTGCCCTCTGCTGTAACTTACAGTTTGGGGAAATTATTTACTGATGGGGCTCCTCACAGGTATTTGTTGCACCTTTTTCCTCCAGTAGAAGGCAGACTTCAGAGAAAATAACGTATACGTTTTTAATTCACATATATGCATTTAGCTACTTAAATATTTAGGGATAAATCCCCCTAAAAAAAAGTTTAAGCTATGAATTCATAACTATGCTCAACCTTAAAAGCTAAATCCACCTGATATCAAGAGCCTGTCAAGTCCATAGCAGCGTGAGGCTCTACAGTGTGGACAGAAGAAGGTGATTTTTGCCTTGCTCACATACCTGCAAACATTTCATTAAATGAGCTAATCTTTTTTAAATCTCCCAAACCATAAGCTCGGTGACCTCTTCTGCAATAAACTGCACGAGTGATCGTACACTGTTCAAACAACTCATTCTTATGCAGGGCTTTATCTCTTTGAACTTTAAAGCAAACGTTAGTGTTTATGAAATACACTGGATCAACAGCTCTGGGATAAAAACGACTCCTGAAATAAAAGCTGTAACAGAATTATTCACGCACATTTCTGCCGTGTCGCCACGCTAATACAGCAGTTCAATTAAAAAGGGGGGGGGGGTTAATTAATTAATTAAATTCCTGGGACAGGCAATAATCCGACGTCGATAGCCAGCTCAGCTCTGGACCTCTTCCAGGTGTCTGTTACCAAAGCAATTCAGTTAGCTTTAAACACACTTCACTTCAGCAGGAACCATCCTGTTAAAGGAAAACAGATCGATGGGCATTTCTGCTTTGTATTCTTTGCTTTTTAAAGGGAAGGTGTGCCATGGCTCTCTTGTTCTTTGCCCTTCCAAATGCATAATACATCTTATGCTGTGGAGTCTCTTTGCACTTGAAAACTTTCTCACCTTTACCAGGGCAATTTCAACCACCTTGAATTCCTTCTGCATCTTCTTAAGAGCTTAGGGAAGGTACCAAATGACTTTCTGTTTTGAGTGTAAGGAGGCAACTTCGATCATTATGTAAATTGGAATGAGGCTATGAAATGTTTTAGCTCAAAGGACATCACATACCCCCTTGAAGCATACTTAGCAGGACCCAAATTTAAGATGTATCTTCCTGCAAAATTATCTCATCCCTTCCCAGATTCAGACAGGTGACATTCGTCCTGAACCGCAAATGTTCACTGAAATTTTCGTGCTGTTAGGAGATATGTACAGGAGGCAAAAAAAGGAAGTTGTGTTATATTCACTGTGCTGGATTCCTTAACAAACAAGCATGTTCTCAGCTCACTTCCACCAAGAAATGGGGAGAAAAAAAAACAGGCCAAGTATCCCACTCCATAATTTTTTAAATTCCAACTTTCAGTATCAGCATCCTGGAGAGGGTAATGCACTCTCCTCCCCCTTTACACACCCAACATTGAAACTGCATTTTTCAAAAGCTGCAGAAAAATCTCTTGCACAACCATCAGCCTCTCAGCTGAAGGAGAGATGAGCATTAATGAGACACACCAGTCAGGAGTCCAAGGGCATCGGTTCCACGCATTTAAAACCATTTAAAAGGGATCAGAAAAACTGCCAAGCGCATTATTTTGAGGACAACCATGAAACCATTAATTTCCACATGGAAACGTTCTGAAAAATAATGCTGCTGCAGGTTCAAGACATCACCTGGTGAACTTCCCAAATGCAATAGCAATTTCATACATCGCTCTGACATTTCAACCAGCATCTTTGACATATTAACACACTCATCCAAGAATCTTATTTTACTTTATAAGTATTAGCTGTGTCGTAAATAGTTAATTCATCCTTTAAATGTGAAGTTTTGGCAAAGAGAGCTGTGGCTACTCAGCCCAGCACACAAAGAGTCAGGCAGGGAATGACAATTGCCAGGATAAAGCTTTTGCTTCCCTTCTTTGCAGCACATTCCTGCACATTCCTCACCAACACAGACGTAGTTCAAGGACCTGAGCAAGCAAAAAGTGAAGCCAGCAAAAACCATCTGACCAAATCAACTCCCTCCAATGAGGTAACTCCTGGGAAAATAAGCGAGACTGCCAGGCAGTGGATGTAGTGTATTAAATTGAATGCAAAGGCTGCTGGACTCCACTGCCTTTCCCCTGCTCACTTGTGTGCTTAAGGACCGATAACTTTTGCTGGTAACTTGCTTACAAAGTCACCAAGTGGCTGAGCTTGCTGCAGCAGAGCCAGGCACGTCCCCGAGTGCTCTAGCACGACTCCCTGAGAAGCGTGGCAGAGCAAATACAACTCAGTGCAGCTTTTCAATGAGACGCTCACGCTGCTGGCCAGCAGCCCTGGCTGCATGCTGCCGAACTGCTCCATCCCCTGCTCGCATCACGAACTCACTCCTGTGCCATTTCTCTACACGAGGAAGAAAACGTTACAGCTTCTGGACAGAGGAGCTCCACATGCCAAGAAGAAGCTCTCTTGTTCAACAGTTTCTGGTATCTCTGGCTCTGCAGCAACAAAACATTACCGTGTGGGCAGGCAGGAGGCTTCAATTTCCCTTGCCACAGTTTTCTTACGGTTTCAGCAATGCTTAGACTACTAAATGACACTATTTGGGGAAAACACCTGAAAGGAGGACCACAAAAAAGGACAGTAATAATTGTCAGCGTTTTCTGAGCAGACAGCCCACCAGACAGCCTGGATACTTGTGTTCTGTCGCCCTGGTGCTGCTGAAGATGCAATCTGTGTCCTGGAGCACATATATGATTTTGCTTGTCTTCTGAAAAGAAAATAGAGATCGGCCACCTTCTTTGAAAAAAAAGAATGAGAACTACAACCGCAAATACTACTGCTGTTACAGAAGAAAAGAAGATCTCTTCCTTGGAGGCAAACAGCACCAGCCTAAGCTGATAACAGGATCCTGAGTACGCACGGAGATGTCACATTTGCTGGGTGTTTTCTCTGGCAGCAGGGTATTGCACTCCTACAAAGCAGCTGACAGGACGATCACCCTGTCACTGGAAGGTGGCGTTTCTGAAGCAGCTGAATGAGCACTGGTATTATTCGGCGGGGACAGATGCCTCTTTCTCCTCGTGGCATCAAAAGACAGTGCTAAAAAAAAAAGGTGAATGAACTGCTCCAAGTTCTAAAAGCAAGGGAGAGCCATCACAGCGAGCATCAGCTGCATGCCCACTGCTGCTGCTCCCCTGACACTACTACAATGGGACAGGAGGCGTACTTGCCTTTTACTCAAGCACGTCCATCGCTCTGCCTTTCACGTAACAAAGCCTAAATAGCAGCACGTCATCACTTGGGATGGGGGAATGCCATGCATACATTGAATTAATAAATCAGAATTCCTCTGCTGCGTAGTCCCAAAGCAACTCTTCGTGTCAGTACAGCTCCACCTGCCAATGTAACACCCTACAATAATGGCCCTACAATAATGACGCTCTTCAGAAGGATATCCCACCCACTGCTACGCTGACGAGCTAAATTAGCTCCGTATATAAAAAGAGCAAGTTACAATTTAAACAACTTCCAAATCCCTCTTGCTGGCACGGTGATACAGCTACAGGCCAGGCTGGCTCTGGTACAAATAACTTCAAACTGTGTTTTCCTGAACAAGGCTGCCCTAATATTTCGATGAACTGTTTTCTTTGTTTGTTTGTTTTCTAGCACTCCGGCAGCCGGCTCGAAAAGGTCACTCTGTCTTCCTCCTGACGAGTTCAGTATTATTCCTCTATTCACAGAGAAGGTCAAAAATATCTTATATCTGCATGTTCGCTACCTAAACATCGCCTGACTTTGTGCCACCTATCCAAAACCGTACCGCAGCGCTTTGTGCTGTTATTAGGGAGCATTCAGAAATCCAGCTTTAAAAAAAAAAAAACACAAGCTGCTCAAAACAACTCTCTCATGTTTTCCACAAAGGACAATTTCCAGCCCACCACGAGCGCACATTATTACTTTTGTGCCCAACTACAAAGAGATAACCTCGCTGCAACGGATTTCCCATGCAGGGCTGCACAATGTACGTGTGGCAAAGATTACCCATGTGAATTACCGAGCCACGTGATGCTGCTCCAAGCGTGATGAATAAGTTTCATTCATTAGGATCTGCAGGAATTGCATCGTTTCCCCGATGCGCCCCACCACTAACCTACTTCCTCCAGATTTTCATCCTCCCCCAACAGCAGGCGCGTTTAAATATAAACACTTTTAAACCTGAGTTTTCTGCTCCCCCTGCCACTATTGTAAGATCTTCCCTCAAAAAATTATCCCTCTTTGAAAACACAGGATAGAACTAATTTTGTCTTGGGCTTAAAGGTTTTATTCTACTCCAAAAAAAAATATAATCTGCTCATATGAAACTAGCATACAAAAAAACACAAAGCTTCCAGTAGAGAAATGGAAGATTTCCTCCTTTCCACGTCAGTCAATGCTCATCTCTTACCCTAAAACAGCAAGAGATGATGGAGTTTAAAGTGCTGCTTTTGTGCACTGAAAAAGCTATCTGTGACTCTTCTGGAAGCTGTTCAGACTCCCTCTGACGCTTGTGCTGTCAGGCCAATAGCAATGAAATCTTTACAAGTGGGCTGCTTCATACTTCTTGGCACTTTCCTTGCAGAAAGCTTGGCCACGTGTTTTCTCCCTAACACAGGAAGCTCACTCATTCTCTGGATGTGCACACCTACACATGCTTCTGTAAGAAAGTTTTATCAACGTTATTTGGTAATAGCCAGCATAACTCACGCCCGACTGCGCCACTCATGAGGAATAAAACCATCACAAATCCACACTGATAACGGGGAATTACCAGCCTTGTCATTGTGCTTCACTGAAGATAAAATCTTGGATGATTCTTGGTGCCAAGCTTTATCCTGCTACAGCAAAGTTTGCAGAACTCAAAGCTCTTCAAGGTTTTTTGGACCTCGTGGGTGACAGAAAGGAGGCTGGAGACTTCCCCCGCCAAACCCTTTCCTCATGTCCTTAACTGTTTCCTTTATTAGGACCAGACATCTTTGATTTTATGATACTCTTCTATTTAGAAAACCAGTCATTAACCTCTGGCTGGACATTCCCAATCAATTTTTTGAAGAACAATACTGAAGGACAGTGAAAATTTATATCAAGGTGAAAACTTACCGTGATTTCTTTAAATGAAAGCACCAACTCATTTAGAAAGACACGCAAGTGGGGAAGGAGACAGTGGGCATGATCAAAAGGCCCAGAACTTAGTTTTATTTCTGTCCAAGAAGTATTTGCATTCACAGCATGCACACACAGCCATATTTGTGTAAGCAAAAAACCTGTGTGCATCGTTGCACAGACACACAAACCTTTAGAGAAGCAGCAAAACAGGCCTGTGACCTACAATGAAAATGTGTGTCAGTGTAGGAGCCAGAGAGCATTTTTCGGGAACAGCACAGAAGTGGGATGACCAAAATAAATCTTGCCACCTCTTGTAAATTACGCCAGGCTAATTTCTTCGACCTCCTCTAGAGAATACTGGGTGAGGTGTACACTTGTGTATTAGGCATAGGGGAAATTCCAAAATAAATACATGAAAAAAAAATAAAAACAATGTAATCAGAGTGTGTGTTGGCCTCACAAGTATGAGAGAACAGACGTGTGACAGACAGCTCTGCTGCCTGGGAGAGCCTCAGATCCTAAGGTGATAGGCGTGGTACCAAATAAAGCCTAAGCACGGTACAGCTTTAGTATGCTGTGGCTTAGAATATGAATCAAATCAGACTTCCCTGAAAACACGCTAGCAGCTAGTGTCTCAGCTGACTAGAACCAAGGCACACTGACAAGAGAAGACAAGCGATTAGAGCTGTGACACTTTATAAGACAGGCATGACATGGTAACATGGAACAAAAATGTCACTGTTTGAAAGCTTCTGCTAAATCACTTGGTAGGCAAAAGGAATCAACCTCTCTGTACACTAAAAGGACGAAACTACAGATTTTATTTTTTTTGCTGATATTTAAGCTCATTGGAATTTAAAAGTCTGCTATAAATGTGCTCACTTACCAAAAATCAAGACAAATTTCAGCCCAGCTGTCTCTTGAACATGACAGAACTGTTTTCTGTGATATTCTGGTGAAAAAAAGCTGTCCCAAGCTCAAAGTGTACCCACTTGAAGTCGCCTTACCTGCAAGACATCTTGGATCTTCACCCACACATCAACCATGTCGTAGAGCTTGATATCACCATCGTACTGGCTGCAAGGAGAGGCCACTGTTTGCTGAAGGTGTCCAAGGACAACGGAGTGCGCAGCAGCCACAGCATTGAATTTGTCAAAGAGAAGCTCTAGCAGTTCCAGCAGCAACCTGCAAACCACCAAGAAAACGTCCACTCATTCTCCAGAAGACACCACAGCACATCTGAGCAGCAGGCAGGGGTCACAGGATTGTGACTTCAGGCCCTGCTTTGTGACAGATGCTCTGTGCAACCAGGGAAGCTTCAAACTCCGTGGGAGCTCGAGGTGATTAGCTTCAGCTGTTAGCAGCCCAAGTTTGGTACCCAAATACTTCTGAGCACCTTCTTCCTTTTCACACTGTCCTTGATACACAGTCTCTTAACCTTTAGTGTGTTCAACTTGGGGGTATAAGAAAGACAAATATATTCACAACCACATAACATTTCAACACCATGACAGTAAAGACTGTTTTAAGTTCCCAGGTAGAGCAGCAGACAGGGATGGAGACCACCTGCCTTTCACCCAGAAGGAAGGAAGGGTGTTAATTCGACAAGAATTTACTTACCCATACAAAAAGAATGCAAGTTATTAATTTTAAATTACCAAATAAGCAGTATGGAAGGTTTTAAACGACATGAAAGATTAAAAAAAAGGATTAAACAACAGGAAACCTAAACCATCAAGCTCTTCCGTTGTGTCAATTATAAAGTTTTTTTGTAACATGCTACAGCTATAACCTCATCAAAATGTACAGCACGTTACCTGCTCCTATAGCTTCTTTACTGCACAATTACTGTGATTAACATACCTTTGCCAAGTCCTAAATATTTTGCGATAAGGCAATGACTCATTATTTTTGATCTTATTATTTGGGAAAAGGAACATTCTGATAACTTCACTGCCATTTAATGAGCAATGCAGGTACACGTGTAACCCCAACACGATGTGAAGGTAACGCTTCCCAAATCCCTGTGTTGGGTACTTTCAGGCTCTGACAGACAGGCTCCACTACATTTCAGTACAGCCATTTAGGAATTACCATGCACTTGAAGTGTGTCTTCCCAGCAGAGGTGACTGTCCCCAGAGGAGGGCAGAAGATCTGCAGGAAAAGCAGATCCACCTTCACTCATTAACCATCACACTACAGCCTTCTGTTTGTTAACAACCACTAATAAGGCGTGCATCCGTGCCTCGGACACTTTAATTCAGTATGCAAATACTCTGCATACATCCAGTTTCGTCAGCTGTTTAAGCCAGGAGCTGGAGAGTTAACTGGAGAATCTGAGAAGCTGCTGGTACCCCCAGACAGCAGGAGTCGTCTGGCACGATGCTGTGGCTAAAACCACCTACCTTAGCCTAAACTTCCAGTCTGCAAAGGACAGAAGCTTGCTATTATTCAAAACCACAACCATCAGTTCATTTTATACATATATATACATACAGATACACACAGCTGTATAATGCTGTACATATGTAACTCTCCCACGGATCTCACGTGGACCATCCACCTACCAATGATACCAATTATACAACTTAAATGGTTAAGCAGAAGAGCACCTTGATATGACTGAAAGAGTCCAAGGATAAGTCCTGGAGAGTACAGTGATCAGGTCAAGTGGTCAAAATGTATGTAAGATTAAACAGAAGATGTTTTTAGGAATTGCCATTTTCATAAAAGACACAAAGACATTAATATTGCCATACCTTAAGTGGCTATAGATCTAAGACATTTAAGCAATCCAAAAGAACTGATGAGTATGACAATTTCTTTCTTATTTAGGAAAGGCAAAAATGCCTAATGAGTAAGCGTTGTTGGCACTGAAAGAGAAAACTATTACATTTTTTACAGGTCTTTACATATTTAAATAAGACGGTCAGGAGATAATCAAATGTATAGGACATACAAGTGATACAAGGAAGTTTGCTGTGGAAGGAAAGTCATTTTCCTCCATTTAGGTTTTGTATAAAGCCTAACAACTACCCTGCCCAAGGCAGAGCAGTTGCTCCTACAGAAGGAAGATCTATACAACTTCCATCCTCGCTGACCACCGTTGTCCCATCACCATTGTTATCAGTGAAGAAGACAGGGCAATGTGCAGACAAGGCTGCCTGAAAAAAACCTTGCATCGTTTTTATCCAAGTACCTTCTCCAACCTATTCTGGAGCATGGGAGAGGTGACTATGGCTTCAACAGCTCCTATAAGGTTATAGAGCTTCTCACAACAAGTACCAGAGAGGGGTTGAAGAGGCAGCCAGGGCAGGTGGCTGCTCAGCCAGAAGCCAGCAACATGAGGAGGAAAAGCAGGGGTGGAAGCACTGGGAAAGAGGAAGAATTTCCTGATGGAGGAATCAACATGCAGCTTTGATAGAAATACCAAGAAGGTGGCCTCGTGGGGTCAAATGGATTCTTTGCCACTCAGAAAAATTAGCAATGCAAGCCTAAGCTCTACTAACATCCCATTGCTAATGAAAATTTAATTCTCTACATACCTCATTATTGACCCAGGAAAGGATGAATTTGCAGAACCAAACTAGCTTGATAGTTTGACAAATTCATTTTTATTGATTCTAAGTGAGCTTCATCTCACATTATCAGCTTATTTATGAAACCATTACTAAGATAGTATTACTCTGAGCAGAATTATTTGGTCTTCCCGTCTGCCTGTTCTCGTGGTACAGACTGACAGAAATGAAGCTCCCCCAGCCATGTCCTTCGGCCTCCATAACACCGCGGTACATCCTCTGTTCTCAACCCAAATCATTTTTCCACTTCTGTTTTCAAATTAGCCTGCACCTCTAACCTTTATTTTATTTTCTCTAAAAGTCTTCTAAATCACGGAATCATAGAATATCCCCAGTTGGAAGGGACCCACCAGGATCATCGAGTCCAACTCCTGGCACCACACAGCTCTACCCCAAAATTCAGACCATGGGACTGAGAGCACAGTCCAAACGCTTCTTAAACTCCGACAGGGTCGGTGCCGTGACTACGTCCCTGGGGAGCCTGTTCCAGTGCGTGACAACCCTCTTGGTGAAGAACCTCTTCCTGATGTCCAGCCTGAACCTCCCCTGTCACAGCTTGACACCATCCCTCGGGTCCTATCTGTGGTCACTAAAGAGAACAGATCGGCTCCTTCCCCTCCACTCCCCCTCATGAGGAAGCTGTAGGCCGCCATGAGGCCTCCCCTCAGCCCCCTCTTCTCCAGGCTGAACAGGCCCAGTGCCCTCAGCTGCTCCTTGTACGACTTCCCCTCTGGGCCCTTCACCATCTTTGTAACCCTTCTCTGGATACTAATCCCCATGGAAGTAGTCACAGCACCAAGCCTGTCTGAATTTAAGAAACATTTGGACTGTGCACTTAGTCCCATGGTCTAAAACTTGGGGTAGAGCTGTGTGGTGCCAGGAGTTGAACTCAATGATCCTTATGGGTCCCTTCCAACTCGGGATATTCTATGATACTGTGAGTAATCCATCAGGTTGTTTTTGGAAGAAGGTGACCCAAAAGAGACGCAGACCCAGGCAGTGTCAGACAGCCAACAAGACAAAACAGCGTAAAATAATATGGCCTAGATTTTATGCACACAGGGTTGCAGCACCAAGTGACCTACACAGAACACATACAGACAATGACAGGAGCCTGGCTTGGGCAATTTGTCAAAGCAACCTCATAACCCCTTCACTGAGAAATATGGTAAATATGCTGAGAGACAGTAACACACACCCAGAAGCAACTCCTATTGTCTGGGTACTAACGGAGAATGAATCGATGCAAAGTGACTGCTGACTCCTGAATGAGGTTGCTAATGACAATCCACGTGTCTTCGCAGCAATAATGTCCTCTGCCTGGTCAGAGTAGTGGCACGTGTATAATTTCTATATTTATTTTAAGGCTTTGAGATTAAATAAAGGGCCAGAAACGTCTTAGAAACATGTAGGGAAAAATGCACTGAATGCAATCAATAGGATTTAGGTACAAAATCATCAGTAAACCTCTTTGTCTTTGGTCAGGTTTTCTACTACAAGTAAGGCTCAGGCAATGTATCTCTCCCAAAAACCTGTCCCATAAATCTGGCACTCAAGTGGGCACACGTCTGGATTATTACTCATCTAAAGTCAGCAGCCTTCCTTACCTCAGGAGATACCCACAAATTCATTAAGACATAGCAGTACTCCATCCTAACGCAGCACAGGCTCCTTTGTGATGCCCTGTCCTCTGCAACCCAAGAGTTGGTTTTTTAAACATGCAGGTATTATGTTCTAATGAACCACTGACTAAGGATAATTGGTACAAAAAAAGATAGGAATCTCCTGGAAAGAGTCCAGGAGAAGGCCTGGAGCATCTGCCCTATGAGGAAAGACTGAGAGACCTGGGTCTGTTTAGCCTTAAAAAGAGAAGACGGAGGGGATCTTATCAATGTTTACAAATATATTAAGTGTGAGAGACAGAGGGATTTGGCCAACCTCTTTTCAGTGGTTTGTGGGGACAGGACAAGGGGCAATGGCCCCAAAATGGATCACAGAAAGTTCCGCACCAACATGCCAAAGAACGTCTTCATGGTGAGGGTGATGGAGCACTGGGACAGGCTGCCCAGGGAGGTTATAGGATCTCCTTCTCTGGAGATATTCAAGGCCCGTCTGGATGCCTACCTGGGCAGCCTGCTCTAGGGAACCTGCTTTGGCAAGGGGGTTGGACCCGATGATCTTTTGAGGTCCCTTCCAACTCCTACAATTCTGTGATTCTGTGATAATTGTGTGCGTTGGGAAACCTGAATATCAGCTGTGTCACAAGACCATGCAAACCTTTTTTCTGTGAGCTCGCCGGTGAAAAACATCTTTAATGTACACATGCTTATTAACAAGCCCAATACCCAACAGCATGGACAAGACTTGCTCCTGGCAGGTATACAGGGGCTGCAGGACTTTGAGAGAACGAACCCAATGAACCTCTGAAGATCTAAGCCAAGAGCCCACTGCCTGTTGGCTCTGTGAAGACAAAACCTGAAAGTACCTAAGAGACATTGCTCCTCCCTGGGAGCTTGTTGCTTTAGAGTCATAAAAAAAAAATATTCTTCATCTTAAAAACTTGGGGGCAATTCATGTTTTTTATGTACAAATATAAAAAGTGGCCACACAGAAGTTAGTAAAAAAAAAAAAAAAAAAAAGGGTGGAAGATTGGTGCCTGATCTCTTTTTCAGCTCTTGCACAATGACGGGGCTCTACCTTTTTTATGTAGCTACCCCAAAAGAATTACACCAGAGGCAGAGATTACC
Organism: Aythya fuligula; assembly: GCF_009819795.1. Lineage (NCBI taxonomy): Eukaryota > Metazoa > Chordata > Aves > Anseriformes > Anatidae > Aythya > Aythya fuligula. Next base: position 2,334,407 of record NC_045559.1, read on the forward strand.
AAGTGGAGGGAAGCATCACCCTTTTTACAGGGATAAGACATGAGCCAACCTTTGAGGGCCACCAGACAACGTCACAGAAATGCATCCAAGGTGTTTTGTGCATACCTAACGAGGTGAGGGGAGGCTGTCCACCAGAGGGTTCAACACAGTCTCCGACCTTCCCTGCCCTCAGATCCCCTCTGTCATCTCATTAGTCATTTGATTTGCCAGAAGGAAGATTTTTTTTTATGGATATCCTTTAAGAACAGAGGCACTGAGCTCAGCGTTAGCAGACTGAGAGGCATTCATGTGTGACTAGTTTTCAGGTAACTGAAAAGCATTTTACTCACCAAATCCTAAGGTCAAATCAGCATCGTGGCTGACAGGCTAATGAACAGTTAAGTAGTTTCAGGCGCTACATCACGCTCAAATTTGGGGTCTTACAGAGCTCTCTTGAAACAGGAGGACCTCGTTGTGATGTCTTTGTTTTTTTCCTTGACAGCAGGAAAATGTCACTTAGTTCTGATTTTAAATTGTAGCTAATTTAAGGGGTGGTATACTTTTCCAGACTATAATTTATTCTTTTCAATATAAATGAATTTACCTCCTTGCTGTAAACTTCTCATGCAATTTTGGTTTAGAAACTGTTCTAATTATCTCCTTACTCGACATGAATTAAAGACTCTTTCCCCAGCTCTGGAATATAAGCATCCTAAGGGCTCATAAACTCCTACTAATCACACGCCAAAACCCATTAAAGTTTTCTGCACCTTACTAGCCCTCTGGGCAGGTTAACATCATTAAAATATGATACGATCCAATTTTATCAATTTCAATGGGCAACCAATACCCATGTCACCTCTCAAGACCAATTCATAAATCAAGTGTCAAGCATACATTACGTTCCAGCATGATATCAGAGACAAAAATTCTGCCTTCTGATCCACCCAAAAAACTTGGTTTCACCAAGATATCAGTACTGTAAGGCTACTAATTCTTCAGCACCATCAGGCTACTAATTCTTCACAACATAATTGTTTCCGTGGCAATGATAATGCTAGGAATTGAAGAAAAATTCTTTACCAAGCTAAACTTTTCCTCGGGAGCACTTTCCATTATAAATATTACGTGTAATGAAGACACACATTTTAGTTTTCAGTCGTCTTCTCCACTGTTTCCCTTCGGGCAGTGATCACTGCAATGTGCAATACTACAAATTAAGATTTCAGCTAAAAATGATAGCTAGCCCTTACGGAGTCCTGTTTTAGTGACTCCTGACGAAGAGCAAAAACACAGCTCTTGGTTGGCTTCCACACTTTGCTATTAATGTAAATGGGGCTGCAAAACAATTAGAAACTTGGCCATATATTTACTGATATAATTAGTTCCATATATGATTTCTAAGCTTTGCACCTGCACCAGCTTAATTAGACTCCGCTCCACTTGAAATAAATAACTGAGCTGAATCTTCTCTTTCAAAGTTCTGTTACGTATGAACTTAAAAATTTCTCTGGCATCAGCACCAAGTGTAAAGTCATGATTCAGTGCAACGCAAGAAAATAATATTTGTTTTGGCACCAAGTGTTCTTTGCATCATACATAGCAGCAACCTGAGACAGCATTACAATTCAATCTGTTGTAAAGCTGCTTAAAACGAAAGGTTAAGGTTAAAAAAATAATCAAGTGCTTCACGTTATATGCCTCTTACTACTTAAGTAATGCAGGCTTCTACTGTGCTCCCGCCTTCAAATCTGCATTTCAAACATCTGTTTAGCCACAATATTCTCTTCTACAGCCAAGCACAGAAGGAAGCATCTCCCTTACCCACCACCTTAGCTGAGAGCAACACTACCTTTCTGAGTATCTTTCCTACATTCCCAAGCCTTTCAGGTGCTCAGGGCACATCAAGCCTCTCAGCGAAACACAGGCATTTCTCAAAAAAGTAGCATTTCGGATCTCTCCTACTGCAAAAACCATTATTGTCATTCCTTCAAATGGCAAGCAGACATGACGCCCTTCTCCAGGCTTCTTTTTACAGCAACCAAATTTCATTTCAGTGTTGAAATATCCTTACCTAGGCTGATTTTCCTGGGAAATATTTTCCCCTCTCTGGTAACCATTGTCAGCCACCTGGGTTGTGGAGCGCTTCACAATCTGCTTGAGTTCTTGTTCTAGGCGATCCTGGATGGCTTTCACCGTTTCAGGGATTTTTTTCAGCTTGGCTAACCCTTTGATGAGTATGCCCATGAAGACAGTGCTGTTCTCCTCGGGATCCAGATCCATATCTTCCTTAATTTCCAGAAGGCTTGTTTCTCGCACTGCAATATAATTTAAAAAGCAAAAACCAAGATTTAAACTAACGAAAGCCACACTTAGCACCACGCATAACACTTCAAGCAACCAAGGAATAAACAAGGAGACATCACCAGTCAGATTTTGGGGGAGGTGGGAAAGGGCAGTGGATGTTTTACTTTGCTTGTAAGGTTCCCTATAAACACAACAGCCTGTACATTTGTTAGACTTCAAAACAGAGCTTATAGTGTCTTACATATTAGTTAGGAAGCAGAGGAAGCCTGCTGCAATTAAGATACCCATAAATGAGGTGTTCTATCACTACAAACCCCCCAAATGTGTTTCAAGGAGCTAAAGCCTCCAAATTTCTAACCCAGCTGTTTCCCTTCACTGGATTCTTCACAAGAGAGAAATTTTCCTTATAAGCACTATCAAGCCTAACAGACTTCTGATGAATTCGGCAAAGTTTACCCTGCCGAGGTGAATTATTGCCTGATGTTATCCCGTTCTGTTTTATTACGTCTGTCAAGGGGTTGATGAAGCTACTCAAATCTTTTAGCGAGGCTTCTAGACAGGAAAAACTAGAAGGATTAGCAAGGATGTGGTGGATACAGCCCTCCTGAAGGCCCAGGGATCGAACAGGGAGAAATTCTGTTGCTAAGCGACATGAGGGGAAAGGCAATTGGTACCACACTCGTTTTAAGTACCATCATTAATCAACATTTCTTTATTTACAGATAACAAAAGGATGCCTCTGCTGAAGCCTGGGTGAAGAGTTTAATAAATATATCGAAACACCAGTGAGAAGTATGTGTCTTCAAGGAACCTTGACCACAGCATCCTGGCAGATCCCCAGCCATGCTCATTAGCAGCTGGAGAGGTGGTATTTGGACAATCGGCTCCGAAGGATGTGGCTGAAGCTGTGCCATCCACTGTACAGGCTCCTAGGAATGGAAATGGAATGGAAATGGAAGTCCAATAGGAATGGAAACCAAATGGCTGCTTCGTTTTCCTTGTCCCAAGCTCTGGCGAGGGCTGTTGGATGACAGATGACTCCTGTGGATTCTGCTGCTCAACAGATTTTTCGCTTCAATCAAAAACTTCTCCAAGGACCTGAATAAACATCAATAGGTCCACCGGCAGGATTGAAATGGCATGGCAGAAATGAAAAACGGCACGTCTCAAGCAGCACGCAGCCCTGTCGCCATCTAAAGCTGTGGCACTCTGCGCAGAGAGCAACCCTGGAAGTCAGCACGAGATCAAGAAAACGACGTCCCAAAGAGTCTGTACGGTGCCTCTTCACAAACAGCACCACAAGAAGCAGATAAAGCTTATTTCAGTGGCAGCTGACACCAACCTCCTTGCTGTATGTGATCCCAAGCACTCGCTCGTCTTTCAGCCTCCAGCACCAGCAGCACCGTCAGGTAAGAGGGAGGTAAGAAGGGACCCCACGGGGTCATCCTGCACCACAACGCAGAGTGACATCGGGTTTTAGGTCATCAGCATCGGGAGAGAGTGTCTGGGGGTCACACAGTGCTTTCTTCCCCTCTTGCACATGCTTTTTTCACTTAAATTCTATTTAAACGTGCAATTTGGTGAGTTACAGTGTCAACTTCAACCTAAAAACATCCAGAATGCGCTGATAAAAATTAAAAAAAAAAAAAAAAACGATAATATAGGAAACACTTTGAATGCACACAAACCATAACACCACGTAGAGAGTCCCACCTGGATGCACAAATATCTCCGTTCAGGCTCTCACCTCCCAGCCCACGAGGCTGCAAAGCATTTTGTGCGCTGCGGACGCGGTCCACCCGCTTTGTTAACGCCGCTTGCTGTTCTTTTAAAACCACAGCACGCTGGGCACAAACGTGGGAAATGAGCTCTCTGCAACAATAGCTGGGGGGAAAACAACACTGCAAATGCTAGACGGAGGTTTTCACTTATTGTTTAAAGCTAAGAAATGAAAAAGTTGTTTTTCTGAGCTCAAGGTATGGCATTCGCAGCCAAAACAGCCTTTGAGAGGTCATCACACCGCAGCCCCTCTGTAACGGGCTGTAAATTATTCCTAATATCACACGAGATGCAGAGAGGGAGGAAGCAGTGCTATATCCAAACGTGTGGCCAGCATTTAGGGGACCAAAGGCAGCAATCTTGCTGAGAACTCTGCCAGTACGTGAAGACAAACCCTCTTCCATTTTCCACAGAGCAAACCAATTTGGAACGCCCTCCGATAGCCAGGACCTTGATTTGCATCTCTTACAAACAACAGCACGGTGAACGGTTCAATTCCTAGCAGCACCACGCTGCTATCTCCGTTTTGTTAGATCTGGTCTTTTGATAAAACAGTGGGGACCGTGTTTCCTGCACGTTCTGCCTATTAAACAGGTATCCTGGGTAGCTTCGGGGCCCCATTTATCTGTAAGATCTGACAAGATCCCAACCCCGGGCAACTGAAGATTTTTTTTTCCCTGAGTCTTCCCTGCTTCAAACATCCTCTTCTACCATTTAATGCCATCAAGGGGTTATTTGACCACAAAGCCTTGGCCCAGGAACCGTTCCCTCACCTCTTGGAAAGAGACATCAAAGCAGCCTGACATTTACAAAGAAGTTCTTCCAATCTTCTTCCAAATCGTGAGCCCCCGTGCTACCCTCCATGGGCAGAGGGGTGAAGGGAGATGTCCCTACAGATAGCCTCTCAGAACTGAAAGCTTCATCTGCATTTAAAGTGAGTGATTTTATCATTCAGTGGTATCAAGACAAAAGCCCAGGACTGGCAAAAGCTGTTCCTCACTTTCCCCACGCACCGGTTTCCACCTGAACTGCATCTGCAGAATCCCCGTTCCTTCTTTTACAGGGGAGGATCATCGTTCATGCCACAAGCACTTGGCTTTATGTAGAGCAGCCATGAAAGATTAAATTATCCTCTGGATGTTTGCAAGGATTGTTTTTGTTAATTATTCTGGACATTGGGGCTGCTGTTTAGATTCGGTTTGGTTAACCTCTTCTCCTTTGTTATTCATCAAAGAGAAGGGAAGGAAAAAAAGCCTTATTGCGATTAAAGACAACTTGGCTTTATTCATGAAGCAAATAAAGGTAGAAAACACCAAAGAAGAACACAGTAGGATTTTTATAGTAACACCAAGAACTAAATTGCACAGAATCACTGACTGGTTGAGGGTTGGAGGCACCCCTGAGGACACCTGGTCCCACCCTGCTCCAGCAGGGCCACCCCAAGCTGGTGCCCAGCTGGGTTTGAAGCTCTCCAAGGAGGGGACACCTGGTGGGCAAAGGGAATCTCCTGCGCTCCAGGTTGTGCCCAGTGCCTCTGGTCCTGGCACTGGTCACCATTGGCAAGAGCCAGGGTCCATCTTTGCAACTTCCAGATCCCGCAGAGTCTCCTCTTCTCCAGCCTGAACAGTCCCAGCTCTTAGCAGCATGGGCACGTTGCTGTCCCACGTCCAACTCGGTGTCCACCAAGTCCTTCCCTGCTGAGCTGCTTCCCACCTGGGTGCCCCCAGCACATCCTAGGGCTGGGGCTGCTCCTCCCCACGGGTAGGACTTGGCACTTCTCCTTGGTGAGCTCCATGGTACCGTTGCCAGCCCACCTCACCAGCCTGCTGAGGTCCCTCCGGATGGCAGCATGGCCCTCGGGTGCAGCAGCCGCTCCTCTGGACTTTGTATCAGCTAAAAATTTACTGAATTTACACCTACCCCATCTCTCAGGGCATTAACGAAGACACTAAACAGGACTGGATGCAAACGCCGGTGGTATTCCACTCGTTACTGGCTTTTCCCACCCTCTTTGAGAGCATAATGAATAAAATGTGATGTCAAAGAAGAAACATTTCTAAGTCTAGATTGTTGCCTTTCTCATCTCCGTTACACAGATATCTTTTAACTTAAATTTGCAGTTTTATGTTAAACACGGCTTCATTATATTGTTAACCAACAAGTTGCCAACCTGGCTATCAACACCTGTGTGTGTGGGCCCACAAAAAACAACAGAAATATCAGATTATGTGAAGCCTGCTCATTCAACTAAGGTTTTTTCCATAGTGGTTTGGCACACGACTTAAGGTCTTTTTAAGTAAATTGACCTCTTCAGACAACCAAATTTCAGGATCGCCTAATAATTTGACGCAGCTTTTATGGTTAATTTCATTCAAAGAAGACACCAAATGATCTCTGGAAACTGCTTAGGAAGCAGAACATTCAAACACCTTTTCTCCAAGATCCCCTGAGAACAACCTAAAGGAGCAACACCTTTGCCACAGCCTCTCTAATGAAATACGGAGGCATTTTCAGAAGTATTACATCATGGGAGCTGTGCACCTGAAAGCACAGAACTCCATGTTTCAGCAGCCAAAATCCATATCTAGTTTAAACCTCTAGAAAGCTGAATCATGTGCATCATCGATTCATCACCTCCACAGACAGAAAGGTGGAGGTTTCCCTGACGGCTCCCCGGTTTGACGATGCCCTATAAAAATGTCTGTTCCAATTGACGATACCCTCATTTGTGCTGGTCTGCCATTTCGCAAGAGAGAAATCTGCTGCGAGAGACGTTTTAATAGCGCTGGTTTGATCCCCAGAAAAGCCAGTGTTGATAACTCGTTTAAGCAAAGCAGCTGAAGAAAACTCTTGGGTCTTGTTTTTCATTCCAATGAACGGTCAAAATTTGCTGCTACTTATTAGAGAAGATTTCATTAGCTGTGTGCATTTATGGGCGACTAGTAAAATTTAATGTACTATTTTCCATGATTTATGTCCTTCCAGATTATACCCTTTGTGCCTTCAATCCTTTTCCCTAAAAGGATGCAAGTTCACAGTGCCCCAAAGGCATAATTTGATAGTTGAAGAAACTTCATCTGCTTATTTCTGGTGCAGAAGCCTTGCTTTGACCCATGAGTACAGACAATGGGCAACAAATAGGCAGTTCATTTAGAAATGGGTCCCTTAAAGATTTTGGACATTTCTTGATCTGCCTTACTGCCAAGCCCACAAGAAAATAGGTCTCAGAGATGAATAACGTCAAAGCCCCAGGCAAATCTCCTCTTTCTAAAGCTGTGATTCACACAGTTCCATCTACAGCTTTAAGAGCGTTAGTCTTCCAAAAGCAGCCACATTTTAATTTGGCATTGGCCACTCTCTCAAATCTATTGTAACAGCATTTAATTCCAAGAATCCTCTTGATTTTCCCCTTTCCTTTCCCAAACGCACGCAGATTACATGCATCAAGCAGCACAATACAAACCATTAGCGAGGATCAGTGAGAAGAAGCACGGCCTTGAAAAAAGATGCATAAAAAGTTCCTTCGTAGGCTTTCAGGTTTATTGTACAGCTGCAAAACATTCTTAAACTGCGGGAACAGACTTCTTAAATATCCTAGACAAAAAACATACCCTAAGACGATGAGGACAAACTCTGCTTTTCACACAGCTCTACGATGATGGCAGGAAAGAATCAGACTCACTGCTGGATTCCCACCACCTTCTGGTTAAGTCCTCAGTGCAAAAGCAAAGCAGCTCACAGGACAGCCCAGGTTTGGCATCCTTTAACTTGCAGTAGGAACGATTGAGAAAAATCACCCTGCTGGGGGCAGATCCCCAGATGACATTACCGGAGAAAAAACATCCTTTATTTATCTGTTGAACACATTTAAAGTTGCAGCAACTGTGGCTACTAACAGAGAACACCAGCGTGGCATTTTTAGAGCCACCTTTAAAACTGGACCTTAAAGCTTTGGGGTTCCTGAAGGTATTTCACAGGGCCAACTTCACGGGTCTCCAAGTGCTTTCCCCTGCAAAGACTTGCATTCCTGAGCAGTAACTACACAATTTTAGAAACCACCATATACTATTGGATCTAGAAACTAGATTCTTCTCTTGCAGCTAAGATATCTGGGTCAAGGAAGAATATTACCTGCTCTGTTCAGCATAAAATTTACAAATCCCATCAACCGCAACACGCACTGTCACCACCTCAGGTTCTCTTCTGTTGGGTTTCTAAGATGCATTCCCAAGAGGTTTTCAGGAAAGGGAGCTCTCAGGTTTTCTGCACGCTTGGTGAGCACGTTTTACAGTTCCAGGAAGAGCCTGGCAAGGCAGGAACTGTCATAAATACTCTTCAGAATACTGAAGGTTCAAGCAGAGAAATATAATTTAAACGTGAATTTATTTCTCTGAACTGGCATGAAGGGAAAGTTACTGGTGAACTGTCGTATCTACAATCCTCAGGTGAACGTCGCTGAAGGTTTTGTTTATTTTAAGTGCAGCAGGAACTGCTTTAATTTCCTTATAAAGATTCTACAGCACAAAGTAACATCTCCTTTGGGAAGAGAATGCAGAAAGGACTCAAAATCTTGGCATCTTCTTTGCCGAGATGGGCTGAATGAGTCAGTGCTTTATAGTGACATGCATTAATATGCATGGCCACTTTGTTTCATCAATAAAAAGCTAAAGAACTTAAGTGACTAAAGGCAGAAACAGCTTTTGTTATGCATACACATAAGTTTTTAATCTGATAGTTCTGCAGCCCAGGAAAAGGCTACTCCTAAATAAAATTATCCGGAAAAAATATACATAAGTACATTGTGCACTTGAAGCAAAACCATATGCACACTTAGCTGATCAAATGGTTTCTATTATAACCCTCATCTCTCCCATTCTGAGGGACACTTGGCCAGCGCATTGGTGAATAACAGAATGTGAAACAAGAACCCAGGTGAAAGATTTTCTGGTGCATACGAGCATGAACAGCGAGAACAGATCTGCACAAACAAAAAGTTTCATGGCAGATCCTCAGTTGACCTATGCCAATTCAGGGGAGCTGAGGATGAAGCCACAGGGCCTTTATTATCAGGTGCTTGGAGACAAAGAAGTGATGCCATTTTATGCTCACAAACAACCTACCTCTTAGAGACCACTGTTGCATTCCTACCTGTTGCTTGTTCCGTGGCACCTTAATTCAAGCACTGCATGAAATAACTGTTTATCAGGTGATCTTGAAACAAGTAATAGTAAATGCCATCAGCATTGCACAAAGTAAATAAAATGAGAACTTGTCTGAGATGTTTTATTGGGTTTATGTGGCAAGGTTTGGTACCAGGGGGGCTGCAGGGGTGGCCTCTGTGAGCAGAGCCCAGCAGCTGCCCCATGGCAGATCAGAGCCAGCTCCAAAGGGACCTGGTGCTGGCCAGCACCGAGTTGAGGGGCATTGGTTGGGCCTTTGGGAGCAAAGGAAAGGGAAAAATGAAGGGGAAAACCCTGCTGCATTACAGCAGCTGGGAGAGAGGGATGAGCACCAGCCCTGCAGCCCCCAAGGTGGGTGCAGCAGGAGGGCAGGAGGTGCTCCAGGCATGCAGCAGCAGTTCCCCTGCGGCCTGTGGAGAGGCCCCTGGTGGAGCAGCCTGTCCCCCTGCACCCATGGGTCCCACACGGAGCAGATCTCCACGCTGCAGCCCCTGGTGGGTGGAGGAGCCCCCGGTGGAGCAGGTGGATGTGGCCTGGAGGAGGCTGCGGCCCATGGAGAGCCCCCCGCAGGAGCAGGCCCCAGGCCAGAGCTGCAGCCGTGGAGAGGAGCCCACGCAGGAGCAGGGGGCTGGGGGGAGCTGCCGCCTGTGGGGGACCCGTGCTGGAGCAGTTTGCTCCTGGGGGATGGACCCCGTGGGATGGAGCCGTGTGGGAGCAGTTCTTGAAGCCCCTGAAGGATCAGTTCGGGAGGGACTATGAAGGAGCAGCAGGGATGAAGTGTCAAGAACTGACCGCAGCCCCCATTCCCCTGTGCTACTCAGGGGGAGGACATAGAAGAAAGTGGAAGGGGGAAGGTGTTTTTGGTTTGCTTTTAGTTTCTCACTGTTTAGTCTGCTAGTGATAGGCAATAAATTACATTAATCTCCCTATACCAAGTTTGTTTTGCCCATGATAATTGTTGAGTGATCTCCCTGTCCTTATCTCAACCCACGAGTCCCTTTCATTGCATTTTTCTTTGAGAACAATCTTTCTTTCTCTTTTCATCCTTATTAACAATTTTGTCCTTATTTTTGTCTGCTTGATTCAGTTTTTTCTTGCCTCCTAGCCAGGTCTGGATAATAACAAGTCCTTTAAAAATCTCAGCAGATGAGGACAGGCTAGGCTGTGGAAGTCTTCAAAGGTGCGAAAGTAAAAAAAACAACCAAACAAAAAAAGCCTTCATTTTCAAAGCATATTTAAGGTCATTATTATATTAGCAATAAAAAACAACCAAGGAAGGTGATGAAAGATTGGATTTCCATTCTCAACAGGCTCCTCTCCTACTGTCTCTTCCCTGTCACAAGGCATGACGGGAGACTCCCAACAGCTCTGTAACTCCAGACATACTTTTTTTTTCAACTAGGAGGATTCAAATTTTAGGTGAAGAACTCACTACAGAAGTAGGTTAACATTTACAGTGGTAGGAGTGGGGTTCATTTTTGCTGGTTTATTTCCTCAGCTCCCCAAATCATGTGATCTTTGGCAAGAAACTGAACTCACTGATCACACAGGAAAAGTGCAGGAATTCTGATGTTTCTGTCCAGAATTTTCACGTGGTTTCTATTCAAGAAACATGAGCAAAAGAAAAGAACAATCAAACAACAGCTAGGAGGCAAGCATGTCAAGAAAAAACAGAATCAAGACAACAAAAAGAAGGACAAAAGAGTTAAAAGATGAGAAGAGAGACTCTTCATTTGAGGAAAACTGAAAGGGGTGTGGGCAGGAGAGATTTAGGTCACTTCTGCATTCTTCATTGTATTCCTTTGTTAAACAAGGACAACCCCACTTATTAATCCACTGAAACAATACAAGGATTAATTCCCCATCTGTGCAGTACTTTCAAAGCTCCATACAAAAGCACCAATAAAACGGAATATTTTGGTTAGTATCTGTTCCAGTAACAGGTATACAAAGATGACCACCAGATTAATCTTGTGTCTATGTAGACTTTCACTCAAAGCTACGAGGAGGAAAAGCTTTGACCTTTTGGCTCCACCACAGAAGAATATTTCTGTGACATCTTTGTACACCTGCCTGCCTACATTAAACAAACGTAGAGATGACCTCTATGGAAACTCAACTGACTGCAAATCTTCTGCCCAGGATACCAAGAACATGATCAACATCAGGACAGGCAGAGAAAACAGTGTAATTAATTACAGCTGACGAGGACGGATGACTTGCCAAGAGAAAACTGCAGATATGACCAAATTCTGCTCCCAGATGTACAACTCACTCATTTCCTAGTATTTTGCAAATCACTTCATATCTTTTTGTCTCAAGACCCCCACCAGTACCCACTCAAGAGGGGATAATATCCCTACTACTCTTGCAAAATCAGCTGAAGAATCACAGAGCTACAAAATAATCCTCTTCGGAATGCACCTGACAAATACTCACTACTGGAGCTTCCAGGAGTGCTGAACTGGGAAGTTTCAAGGAACTTGCGAGGCGTAGACAAGTTGGTAACGTCCATAAGAGGTACAGAAGAGGCATCTTTCACAAGTGAACTGGATGAGGGGAGAGAATTAAAGCAAACAGTTTACTGTCATTTACAGTCTTAGTTCTTGGCAAATAGCATATTTGTTTCTTAATTGTGTAAGCAAAAGCAGCATAGATATACGTAACAGTTCTGACACAAGATGTTTACAAAACCTAAATTAAAGCACGTGTCCGTAGAAGGATACAAGTGGGCGTGCATATATACATTTGATTGAACAAGGGAAAAGCCAAAAAGCAATGATGAGGAAACATTATTGTATCAAAGACAAAATTTGTTATCTGGTATTTGGTATTTGTCCCAAAATTTGGGATACTGCTTTGATTTTAACTGCACTGCAGACATGTCTGACTGGTGGCAGCAACGCAATCAGGGCAGACGCCCACTGGAGCTTGCCATACCTTGGTCCAGTTTCCCAACACATTCACTTCCAGCACAACTAACTCCTGCTAGCATGATAATAAATGGACATGGAATTATTTCTAAGATCTTCCTAGAAAACTACATAAGGCGAAGAGATGCTCCCATTTCCCAAGTCAACTCCTTACTCCTTCCAGCTTTCCTAGCACCCCCTAGAAACCTCCACTCTTTCTCCTCCCCTTCAAATTCCTGTTCCGTGCACACCTACACGCACCCCTCTCCAAAGGAACCTTCTTCCTCTGAAAGCAGAAAGACTTCGTCATTTCCATAATAAATTCACAGAGTATTTGCCAAGAATGTGTCGTGCTGCCTCAGCTGCATGCATAATGAAAGGCATAAAGCTGGATGTGGCAGGGGAACAAAAGCAAGAAATCATTTGAAGCAGAGAAGGCACCTATAACGAGTTTCATATGTTCCCTAAGAGATCAGAATACTTACAGAAACCTGCAAAGACAGGGGCTAAACTTACTACCCTACCTAAGAACCACCTCCACTCTCTCCACAGCTCCAATACTACACTTAAATGGATTAGCTGTGCATTCCAGCTCAGCATTGTTAGATCTGAGACACTTAAAACCACCACAACAAATAACTATCAACATAATTGCGTCCTGGTTGACAGCCAGTCCATGGCAGCACACTAAAATGAAGCAACAAGATAGTCCTTGATCCAAGTGTTCATATTAATATCATATCAATGATGCATAACAGGGAATGGGGAAAAAGACAAAGCATGAAAAAGATAAGGGGTCCCTGTAGCAGTCGTACAAAACTGCAGTTAATTAGTAGTTGCATAGTCTGGGAACACCAAAGCTTTTTTGTCTGTTTTTAATTAACGAGATGAGTAAGGAAGAGACTGAGGACTTGCTAACAACTCTCTCTCCCGGAAACTTCAACTTCAAACAATCCTTCATTTCATAAATTCATTTAATGAAACTTTCTATCTCTCCTCTTATATTTGGTAACCATGTTTTTATTCTTTCTTTCTCGTAACAAAATGCTCATTTATCTCTTCCCTGCATCTTTATCATATGCTGACTCCCCTTTTGCTCCCCACCACTATGTATTCTCTCTCCTGCTCTACGAAAGTCACTTCCCAACGCTTTCTCACTTCTAGACAGCGTCTTTCTTCCCTCCCAAAAACTCTATTGCCATCAAAGTTAGAATTCACAAAACTAGGAGCAAAAAAAATAGCCAGGTGCCTATACTTGAGCCCAATCCACTGATCAGAAGCACCAACCAGGTACAGAATTTCAACATCTTTAAAACACCTTTGAAATGCTACAGAGGCAAGACACTGCCCAGGCACTTCAATATCGTGCCTCCGGCTAGTAACCTTATGGTTATCTGGAAGTTTTCTAAACCCTGGCAGTTTGCTAGAAAAGATGAACAGTTCTCCCCTGTGATCTTCCCTTTGCCTGACCTGAGCCTCACGATCACGGCATTTGTGGGTAAGGTATATGCCTCAGAGAAGGGAAAGAATGCTGGAGAACTGACCTCATCATAATTCTGTAGGAAGCAGCAAAAAAAAAAACACACAACAGAATCACTAAGCAAAAGAAGGAGAACAGACTGCTTTCAGGTTCAAAAGTGCATCAAAATATTTAGGGGTTTTATGCTCTTCGCAGCCATAAGCACAAGAAAGTTGCTTCCAAAAATGAAAGTTTCAATCGATGTCGCTCTTCCCAAGAAAGTTGCTGCTTGTGACAGACAGAAGGTCGTCCTCTTCCCTGCCAGACCTCTTGCCCTGAGTTAGCATCACGCCAAACCAACCTGATTCTCCCCTTCTCCTTGTTGCGTTGTCCCACCCTGTTGGTTGACTTGATGTAAAGGTGACGGTGTAACTCATCGATCAGGACTAGGTGCATGTTCATCTTCTTGCTGTGGAGCTCCAGCCTCAGATCGCTCAAACCCTCCACCTGAAGAAGGGGACCCTCCAAGGAGTCCACTGCTGACACCTGGAAGGAAAACATACAGCACTTTTAAAGGTCACTTCGTTCACCTCTCCAGACTTTTCCTCTTGCTTAGGGGAGTGTCTGAATACCAGGACAATTCTATCTACAAATTCTTCTGAAGGAGCAAAAGCTTCAGTAGTATTTCTTTACTTCTCCTCCTAAAAGGAAATTCAACACATAAAAAAGGGTTCAGTAACCAAACAACTGAAATCTAACGAGCATTCTTCAAATATGTCGAACCTTCAAATATGTTGAACCATAGGTTTGGAAACTTTTATTTACCAAAGTTACATTTGGTAAATAAAACCAAAGCACAGGGTAACAAACTAAGAAGATTATCAAGTGGAAAAGCGTTCAGAGAAGACAATGACATTTGATTATTCTTTTCATTACAGAAACATCAACAAAATACTATCCCCATTTCTATAGATGGGGACAAAAAGGCTTAACTTTTATTTTCGTAAAGTAATGGCATGGCTAAAAAAAACTCAGGAAGCCTCAGCTTCTAGCCAACATAAGTACCAAGTCACTTAACTACAACATTTAAGTAGAGATAGCCAACCTGTTAATGAAAACTATTGCTAGTTCAAAGGTACTTTTCAACTCTAAGGAGTTCAGGTGGGTTTTTTGTGGTAGTTTAAATGCTTGTTTAGCAAGTCTCAAACCAAGGAAAATAATTTTACACGAGGAACAGGCTACCAGACAGGAATGACAGAATCACTGAACGGTTTGGGTTGGAAGGGACCTTAAAGCCTACCCAGTTCCAATCCCTGCCATGGCCAGGGACAGCTTTTAAAAGACCAGGTTGCTCAAAGCCCCATCCAGCCCGGCCTTGGGCACTGCCAGGGGTGAGGATGCACACAGGCCACGAGTAAAACTCCTCTGCTGACAGGTGGGATGCACCAGAACAAGAAGCCTGGCTCTTCTTCATTTGTATCCTAGGAACAAACACGGACAAAAGGCACCAGGAGTGGCAAGTGGGTGCATTAAAGCAACATTCTCAATTTGCATCTCTCCCAGTTTATTTGTTCTTCTAAATATTTAACGGAGCTCTTCTGCAGTTACTTAAGAAGATGCAACATCCCTCTGCAGCATCCCAAACGTCAGGGCCGATGTTGTAAGGAACCAGGAATATCAGCACTAGCAAAGCTTGTTCAGGTGTGCATCGCCTCTGACACACAGAGAAGAGCAGAGATTTTAAATTAAAAAAGAAAAGAGTAATTCCCTAATAATTTAAGCTGTTATTGGTGAAAGAAGACATTTGCTTGCACTTCAGGATTTAAGTTTATAGCGAACCTGTCAGCTCAACATTAAAAATGAAAAGCAAGGAGATACAGCAAGCAGACAGCCAAGCTAAGGTCTGGTCCCTTAATACCAGTAAATATTAACCATACCGAAAGAACATACATCAACGCAGTATTACTTTGCTTGCCTGCGAGTCAGGAATGACCCTGAAATAGCTTTGGGGCACTCAGGCTTTTGAAATTAGGAGCGGTTCCTAAGAGGAACCTGCACTTTTTCTTTCCTCCTGAAAAATGTTACCAAGTCTGTAATTATGAAATTGCCTTCTCGGCATGGATGATGAGCGTGTGCTTCTGCTGCCAGCCTTAGGACAGAGCCTGTGGTACCAGTGGTGCCCTGCTCTGCTGCAGGGGATGTCCAGGTGACGCGATATCACTCAGCAAAAGTCACGGAGTAACCAAACGCTGGCATTTTGGCAGCCCACAGGGGTGAAGTTTGCTGTGATTTTATTAAAGGCCTCCTGAGAGCTCACATTTTCTCATCGTACTCCTAGCCTCAAGAAGGAATTTGCCTGTCCTGTTGAACAGAGGACGCCTCCTAAGGCCACCTACCCTACAACTTCAGCAGCATGAACAGGGTTCCCATCACTTCACCCAAAGGACTACCCGTCCTCTTTCTTCTCAGAATCTATTTTTGAACAGTTATTTACATTTGGCCACAAAACTCTACCACAGATGAAGCAAAAAAAAAAAAAAAAAAAAAAACAAATTCACTTCTCCCCAAAGAGCTTGACATACAAAGACAGAAGGGTCAACAAAAAGTGCAGACACAGCTTGGAAACCTTCAGTAGAAGTAAACCCAAGTGCTAATTTTATCTCCTTCCTTTGGCAGGTGGGAACGTATCCCAAATTTCCCAATCCTAAAGGTGCTTTAAGCCCCAGTCACTTCAGGGAAGTCGCAGGCACTCAGCGCTGTCCTGAAAGCTGTCAGCAATTTCACCAAAGCAGGAGCAAAATCAGGAACAACATTTGTCAAACTGAGAAGCTGAGATGAAAATGCAACGAGGAAAGAACTGAAAGCACAGAGGGAAATGGCATTAAAAAGGTTCCCAGACATCCAGTAAAAGTATTGTCAAAAACACATGCAGCAAAATTTAAAGCTTTCCCCTCAAAACATTCGACTCTATTTTTACCTTCCCAGTTACAAGAAGTTACTCTCAAAACTAATCATTAAAACCAACATGCAGCTCCCAAATATGCCTCCTGAGAAACAAACAGAACAGTCAATCATTTAGTGCACTTAAACAAAACCCCACGTTGTTATGTACCAAACTTGCTTCTCCTGGAAAAAGCAGGTTTGGTTTTTTGCAGGGTTTGCTGTTGGACTTTTTTTTTTTGTTTGTTTTCATGTCTTTTCTGACACTCCGCATTTGGGGTCAGGCAAGCTGGAAGTTACGTCCCTGATAAATGCCACTTTCCCAATGGTTGACCCACACTGGGAAGTAACACAGGCAAGTTTCAACATTACTTATTGTAGTCCCACTCCAGGCAAGGCTCACATAAATGCTGGTTTCTTTTCTAATACTTCATTTCCCTTTACCACCAATTATCAAGACAGAGCTCAAGACAAAAGCTTTTTTATGTTCAGAACAGTTTGGGTATGGAAAGTAGCTACAGGCTCAATCCAAACTCACAGAAGCCAAAGCAAGGCCTCCAAATGGTTTAGGTTACAGCTAGTACAGATGTTACATTAAAAATATATCTTGTTTAGTTTTACCTGCTTAAAGATTACATAAATCCTGGCAAAAAGCAAGCTACAGACCACCACCCTAGATTATATACCTGAATACAAGAACACAAGATGAGAACATTTTGCTAATTTGTATGCTGGATAATCTACCAGAGCAGGACCATAAGCAATTAAAACGATGCAAAAGGTGGCTACAAAGAACACCCAAAACTTGCAAACCACTGCAGGCAGATGTGAAAATGCAGCTGTTGCAAACAAAAAAAAACAAACCACCACACTGGCAAACCTGTTTCACCCTCCTATCCTGCAAGAGGTGACTTCTCACAACTCATTTTCAGCAAACAACTGCATCTGATGTGCTCTGAACCAAGAAGGCTTTCTTCTCTAGAAGTGGGGAGACGAAGAGTTACGGAGATGGATGGAAGTGAAGGGGAAGCACTGAATGAGCAGGAAGAGCACGAGCTCTGTTGACTACCTGGAAATACAAACCGAAGTCATTTACAATCAGTTTTCTTTGGAAGTGAAGCACACGCCTAGGGCATGTTAACAAGACAGACAGCCATCTGGAGAAGCAGTGAGGTTACAAAGGGACTTGGAAAGCCACCACGGTGTGCCAGCTGAGAGCACAGACAATGCCACGAGGACAACTCACATCGTCCCCAACAGCAAGACTAAAAATGCAGTGGTTTTAATTGAACTCCTTAACAGGGACCAGACCAACGTGTGTGTCATTAGCAAGGCTTAAATCAAGACCTGAGTTTTATGCCCCCACTCGGCTGGTATCAGACCACCACATGTATTATGCAAGAAATCCAAATGTATGATAAAATACCTTTGAACATCACAGTTTTGTTTCCTGTTATAGCACCAACTCATCACTCAGCTTGGGCACATCATTTCCACCAGTTGTTCTTTACCTTTCCTCATTTCAAACTGCAGTGTGGAGGAGGAGATGGGTGAGCAGGAGACAGCCTGCACACAGCAGGTCGGAGTGCAACTAGTCCACAAGAAGCACGTCTCTTTCTCAAGTTAGTAGTCCCAGTTAAAGAGAACCTTGACTTTGGTGAAAAACTCTTAATTCTGGATTTTTCTCTTTTAGTGCAGATGCTGCTCCTCTGCTTACTTATAAAGATCAATAAAAAGGTGCACTCTAGAAAGAAATCCAAGTGTTGGGTTGAATGCTTTTATACTGCTAGCCCCATTCCCAAACATAAAAGTAGCTTTTTACATTTTAAAAGGCAACTGGCTCCCTCCTTCTCTAATAGGAAGCTTAAATATATGTATTTAAGTTGTATGATTTTTTTCTACTCATTTATTACAGTTATCTGGAGTCCTCAGACACAGACAGGAGCTGTTCACTTTAATTATTTGTACCACTTACATTACACCCAAAAAAATCAGACCGCAGCCTGTAGTCTATGCACTACCTGTGCAGAAAGATGATTTTCGGTGCAGAACTCAACGTTTTTCTTTTGGCACTGCTAGGGGTACTGAGAGGAGCTACAGCAAGAGAGAACACCTGGCAGGTGAATCAACAGACAAATATCCTGATATTCTTCTTTGAAAAGCTGATTTGCCACAAGCAAATGGTACCAAAAGAAATGGGAGGTAAGCCCCACCACCACCTTTTTCTAATTTATTTTTTTTTTAACCTCTGAAAGAAGTCTGGTTCTCTCATAGACAGCCATACCTAAACACAAAATTACTGTATTTGGTGAAAGAAGAAAAAAATCAGCCAGCACTACAATAGAATTTGGGTTAGATAATCTGATATTCATCTCTGATGTTAAAATCTACTCATTTCTGAAGTACAGTATGTACAGTGACCCTTAAGAAAATAAGGATCAACGAAACAAACCTGAAAAAAGAGCTCTGATCTGTATGAGCTAAAAATTGTAAGTTTACAGAAAATAACTACGGCACCAGAACCATTACGCAGCTTGTTTAAAGGTCACAATCAGTTTATAGCAGAGTTTAATTGCCTTAAAAAGAAGATGTAGTTAAACATTTGCCTATCATAACATCCAATTTGGAAGGTTTTGATTTAGCATTTTACAACACATAACCTAAGTACCAGCAAGATATTTATTAAAAGTCTGAGTAACTTTGGCCAAAGTTAGGAAATATGCTCCCAGTTAAAACTGCATGATCCCTTAAGAGGTTTCTCAGCAGTATTTTAGTTTTCCAGAAAGTATGGGAAACCAGGGGTGAAAAGAGGATTTATTTATTTGTTTTAATTCTAGACCTTCACAATCTTGGAAGTCTATAAGCAGATATGAAATGAAAGCCCTCAAGTAGGTGCTTCTTCATGGTGGCAAAGCAGAATAATGGTTATACAAACCAGGAACCCGAAATCTTTCCATCCGGGACACCAGCTTGCTCTCAGTTCAAATGACAGATGCAAAAACACGAAGAACAAACAACTGAGAAAGGTTAAAAGAAAACAATGTGGTAGGTCACAATTTGAAGGAGAAAAAAAAAGTCAAGTCATACACAAACTCAGTATGACAAATGGGAAAAAGCTGAACCCTCTGAATAAAACAGCAAACAAATAGCAGCAGCCTGCCTCGCCGGATGAATAAAGACAAAGCTGACATTTAAAAGAGGGAGAATTGATCTACTGCTTTTACAAGGAACTTGCTTTTGAAAAGGTACAGGGAAGGAAAACGACTAAAAAACAGTTGAAACGTGTATAGCCAGATCTAAGCAAGCAGTTCAGTGAATTCAATTACACCTGACTTGCGTGAGATAAGGACCTAACCTGGGACGTTTGCCATAGTCTAAGAAACAGCAAGGTACTCACGCTCATCTGCTGGGATTTTGCATTGGGCAAGAAGGTAAAGGACCTAAGAATGATGGTCTCTGTTCAAAGAATTTAACACAATAAACTGAGAAACACACGGAGAAATGATCCCCCAACTTTCTAACCCTAAGCGTGCATGTCTAAAGGAACTGACACAGGGAATTTTGCAGAGGTTCATTATGGTTTGGGGTGGCACATGGCTCTGCTGCTGTTTCTTAAATAGGTTGGAGCAACTGCTAGCAGCTGGAGACACGTTCCTGGAGGAGGCACTCCATGGCAAAGTGGGGACTGCTCTGAGGATCTGTGGCATGGGGGGCGACCCACATCAGAGCAGGCATCCTCAGGAAAACAAGAGTAGAGGAAAACCTGAAGAGCTCAAGTGCTGCAGAGGAAACCCGTAAGAAGCAAAGCAGCAGAAAGAAAAAACCTACACGGTAAAAGTTCAGAGAGAGAAGCCCTTATGGGTGACACCAGGTTTCTGTGCCACCCATTGCCTCACTGGAAGAATTGGGACAGACTGAGCATACGCCAGGGAGAAAACAAGTTGAGAGAATGGAAGGGAGTAAAGGTGCTTGACTGAAGATGCACCTGGAGAATAATGAAGAAATGTGTTTATTTAAATGGCTTTTTTTTTGATTGTCCCCTCTTCCTCTGTCCCTACCTCAAATACCCGTATCAGCAATCACGAGTTTGTGTTAACTGGCAATAAATTAACCAAGAGTTCCCCAAATTGAGCCTGTTTTGCCTGCAAAACTCCTCTTTACCAGGGATGATGGAGGAAAGGTTCTGACATCCAGAAAGCAGGAGCTTGTTGAGTATTTTGTACCTCCAGTGCTGGAAACATATAATGAGTAACTGATTAAGCCTGCTCTAAAATTGCATTTATAGTTTTTAATTAGAAGCTTGACGTAAGCCTTATCAAGTAAACTGTATTTCATCCATAAACTTGCTCCATATTTTGGTAGCAAGGTGAATTAGAATGAAGCTAATAAGTTGCTGTCCTTAAGGATGGCACATCCAAATATTGGAACATATGAAAAACCTGCATCCAAGCTGCATTTAAGAAATCCAAGGATTGGCAATTGTTTGCTATCAAGTTGCCACAGGTCAGTGGGCAGCAGAAAGTGTGGTATCAGGACGAGGCAGCATCATCCAGCTAAAATGTCCCTGGAATTACAGGAGCACCCAGTCCCAAAGCAGGGAGCCTTTAGATAAAGAAAAAAAAAGCAAACAAACAAACAAACATGGAAAACATGCACAGATCAGAGCTATTCCTGACTGTCACTGCCTCTTTCCCCTTCAGGAAAAGGGGAAAAGGCACACAGGATGTGAGGATTAATGAACAGCTGTAAAATCCTCATGATGAACAGTAGCGACTGTTGATTAACACATTGGATATTAAGATGATGGAAGAAATTGCTAGCAATTTTACTCACCTTTAAGGAATCTCAGAAGAATTAACAAGCTAAAAGCATAAGAAGAACTATAAGAGATGGAGAAATAGAGAAAGCAACCCCTTCAGCAGTATTTTGGAAATGGCTGAGGTCAATTCCCTTCTTGAGGTGAAAGGATTTGCTGACCACTGATGAAGAAAGGGGGAGAAGATTGATGGCTTCTGATCTACACATGAAATACAACACTCAGGTTGCAAGAAAACAGCTAGTCCTAACTCACTGTAAGCTCCTTCGGTGGGGAAAAAACAGGAAAAATACAGACATAAATGGGTTAAGAGGGCTATTTTTTCTTTACGAGGTTTGTTTTCTCTGAAATGTAGCACCTTTTATCAAACTTCCCACCTGTACATTCACCTAACATGACTGAAATGCAACCACCTCCACAAGAGGCAGCAAGCAGCCAATGTGCAACACAACACCAAACAGTAAGAAAGTATCCGTGAGGGCAGAGGAACAACACTTCTTTAATGCCTTAACAAAGCAAAAGTGTATTCCACAGAATAAAGTTCCAGTAAGCTGAAGTACACAATTCTGAACCAACAATCCCATCTGGTCTTGCTTCCTTTAAAGAAAAAAAATGTCTCTGTATATTATCGGATACAAGCTGGGAGGAGGTCAATTATATGGCAAAGCCATTTCCCTGTGGCTCTAGTATTGCCTTAATTATATTTTGCAAACTTTGCCTTTCTATCTTTTGCTCGTAAGACTACTGCTCCTATGAAAGCATTAAAGCAAACCTGTTACAAACACGTTAGTACAAAGTGCAATCATCCTTTGCTTTTCTGAAATGTTTATGCAAATGGTGGTGACCCAAGCTAACTTACTACTTTCCTTTACAAACTTAAAATATTTATAGAATTACATCCCTCGCTTGCTGTCCTTTAGTCCACCTACATAAATTTAATTCTTTCAATTTTTCCCCAGTCCTGTCATCCATCAATCACTCTACTTCCTCCTCTACTTGCTGTAATTCATCAATGTCTTTCTAGTAATAAAGTGCTGAAACCAGCAGCAGCGCTCAAGGAACAGGCTGCCTAAAAACCACGAGAGGATTATCCAACTGCTCACTTGGACCTTAAAGCAAAACCCAAGCAATCTCCACAGTGGTATGGTTAAATGACTTCCCACGAAACAGGAAAGTCAAAGTACCTCTATCTGCATCACAGGACTGCCCGAGATGTCTTCCATTAGAGTGACAACTCGCTGGAGATGAGGCACGTATCGCCGGGGTGCTTGCGAGAGCTCCGTGCCTCGAATCCTCAGCAGCTCCTGAGCACTCCGCTGCAATTAGCAAATCAAAGATTTGATACCATCTACAAGAGGCTCACACAGCTCAGCTCCATACCTCATTGCCACAGGACACCGCCGAGGCCAAAAGCTTAAACTGGTTTAAAAAACGACAGAAATTTGAGGCAGAGATCTGTTGATAACTGGAGATACTGTTACAGGTGCTGTGAAAGCAGTAAAAATAATCTGAAAAGGCTCTTCCTTCTACTTTTCACTTCCATATTTTGTCTGATTTAATACGTCCTCATTCAGCCTTAATGGCAATTAAGAGAAGTGTTAAGAGATGTGGTTTTTTTTCAGGACCATCCATCCCAAACGTCTTCTGCCTATATGAATGATGCCTAGAACAATGAGGGCCTAATGCACTGAAGTAAAACACCAGGACTTTTATTTTTAATGCAAACCTGCAGTTCCCCAAATTGATCTCTTGCTGTCTTCAAGATGACATTTCCAATCCTTCACACTCCCTGTCCCATCGCTCTGTTGTTAAAGGAATCTTTAACTCCTTCCAATTAGCTCTTCACCTACTAATTTACTAACTTGTTTTTATTACAGAATTCATAAAGATGTCACAGGAGGCAACATTAAACTGTAGTCTTATACAACCACTGCCTTCTCAAACTGGCACGTTGTCTATAGATCTTCATTTATGAGCTGTTCAGCATAAGTTTTCCTCCGGGTCTACGCGAGGATGTTTCATCTTTCATGCCATTTTGAAGGTTACGTGGTAGCATTATGCCAACTTCACCCGCCATAAATCAGTTTCCTTCATTGGAAGACTTCCAGGCTAAATTCACCCCAAGTGTTTCAAACGCTTTACTGAAAACTAAATTTATTGTTCCTCTTCACCCACCATTCACTGGCTTTAAAGTTGCATTAAAAATGCAAATTTATCTAGATTATATTTTATATTGTTCCATAACCCACTAGGTCTTCCAACAATTTCTGTTGGTGTTTGTTGCAGTGTTTCACTATTATGTTTGCACAATCCAGAGTTAAAAGAATTCACGGAAAGACCAGTGACTACTGGAAAAACATCAGCTATATTCAAAGATAAAGCAATAAGAATGTAAATGTCTCACAGAATGAACTCCATAAAATACGTCAATAATAAAAATTACCAACAATATCAAAGGCAAAAGAAATATTAACCTGAAGGTATGTAAGACGCCTAGGTTCACGAGGTAAAAAGGCAGCCAGCGTAAACAAGAACACAAAAACTCTCCAGCTGTTAAGAGATCACTCCAAAGAAAGGATGCATCATTACATGGCAGGGACAATTGCCTTGAGCAAAGAACTTCTCATCACTGCATCTGTGATCAGGAAAGATGAAGCTTAACGTTCAGAAACGTCCATTCCCCAAAGCGTAGACCATAATACTACAAATACTTCTCCTGTTTCATTAAGGGCAGCGTGGCTGAACCTCGCCACAAAACGCTGCTCGACACCTCTATTCCACCTTCATTACGGCGCGTGTTTGCTATTTAATAAACTTTCATCAGCTTAAATGAATGGTTGTTATTAGTTGAGCTAACAGCCACGGGATAATACTCCAGAGACGTATCGATGCTTGTTGGTGCATTAACTAAGAGCAGAGGGGCCGAGGTCAAGCACGTGTCAATGCAAATGAAGCACTATTAGGCACTAACAGTTTAATGCAACAGACTGCCTCGGATAATGGAAATTATAGGATGAAAAGAATGAGATGAAGTTATTGATAAGCGTAGTAAGTGAAAAATGATAAGGTGTTGCAAAGGGAAAGAAAACTTCCATTTTCTGGTGTCTTCAACCATAGCCTAGCAAGGTGTGTGTTTTTTTTTTCAAATTAGAAAAAAAGGAAAAAGATAGAATAGAGGTGAAAAATCTTCTAGCAGTAAATAGCACCAATGCTTCTCATATAAGGGACTTACAAGTACTCTTCCAAACTTAATTACTTAAGCTTTACAATGCTCCTTCAGGGCAAACAACTAATGCTAATGAACTCTGTCATCTGAGTAAAGGTACAGCATTCAAAATGAATCAGCAGGAAGGAGAGAAAAAAGCTCACTGCTTCCATGTTTGTGCTCGAATCACTAGAACATATCCCATCCATGCAGCAGCTTAAGAAAAACAAAGCTGCTTTCTTTCTCTTCTGTACCTCAACCATACAGTTAACAGAAATCGTAAGGTTTGCCAATCATTACAAGCTAGTACAAATTAGTTCCTTTAAACAAAAATGCTGACACATGTCAAATCCAAAATCAGATACAACCCTTGAGGTGCCATCTTCTCAATTCTGTTTTCGGAAAGGCTTCTTTGTAATCAATCGAGTCTACAACGACAAGACACAACGTTAGCTATGGAAAGACTTCAAGGCAAGAAGTAATGAAAGCTATTACTATTTTTGCAATTCAAATGAAAGAATCTGAAGCAGGGCCAAAATTTAAGTTTTGTAATAGAAAACTTTCTATAGAATCCCAAAGTCTCTTACATTTTGTAATTAATGACTTCAGTGGAAATAAAGCTCTTCCACAGCAGTGCTTGGATCCCAGCACTGCAATAAGAAATGCAGAAACAAAATGAAAGACTGCTTTTATTGATTTTCATTGTTCCAGCTGAAAGAAAGGCAGACGGTAAATAAAATGCATACCAAGAACTCAGTTGCATGTTTTTAATGTCATTATTCCAAACTACTTACAGCCTCAGAAGAGAGCTCACTGCACCGTACTGTAATTGAAAGCCTCTCCTCATCCCACGCTACGGAGAGCCACAGGCAGCAGCCACATTCAAATAATGAAAAGCAAATTTTCCTCAACGGGTTACGAACACCCAATGTTTTCTGGGAACATGTCAATCACTCCGAACACCATTGTTGAGGATTAATGCAAACAGCAGGGGAAATTGTTATCAAGAAGGACACATCCGCTACAAGATGGGCAAGACAAGGCCAAACATGTGCTTGTGTACGTGCACACCCCAACAGCCTTTCTCTGATCCTGAGATGTTCAAGGTTTTAAGCTCCTTGTTTGACTCCCCTCTCCATAGCAAGCTAAATTCCTTGTCCTCATGCACTGTCCTCCAAGTATCTTACCCATGGTTAACTTCTCATCTATTTCCTTTCCCTACACCACCTCGCCCTTCTGACTGCCTCGGTAGCTTTACGATCATTTTTGCACAGCATTTCTTTGTATTAAAATCTCTTCTCATTCTGACCTTGCTCTCACACACTAGAGTGACCCAGTTGTGTTGTAAAGCTCTGCAGGCAGAAAAAAAGAAAATATCCAATTTTGCGTAAAATGCTTTGG
This sequence comes from Aythya fuligula, assembly GCF_009819795.1. Classification (NCBI taxonomy): domain Eukaryota; kingdom Metazoa; phylum Chordata; class Aves; order Anseriformes; family Anatidae; genus Aythya; species Aythya fuligula. Next base: position 2,360,385 of record NC_045559.1, read on the forward strand.
TATGCAGACATCAGGGCTGGTCGGCATCTCTAGTTTAGACTGGAATAACCCTTATACGAGGGTTAGATTTTACTGGAATAACCCTTCTATAAGGGTTAGATTTGACTGGAATAACCCTTATGTAAGGGTTAGATTTGATTGGAATAACCCTTCTATAAGGGTTAGATGTCACACCAAATAAACTCTAAAAAAAATTACATATATTAACCCTACAGATCTTAACAAAGCAGCCTGCAGAGCTGCGCACGACACACGGTGAGGATGCAAGTGGTGAACTCTGCATGCAACTGAGAGCAACCTGATTTACCTGCAGCCCCATCTCCTCTCCCGTACAGCTGGAGGGAAGTTAATTGAATGCAGCAATCATAATGGCCACTCGCTCCACTCAGGAAACTGAACAAACTGGCAACAATGCAAATTTGCACTAAGAAAGAGGCCAGCTCTGTGCAAAGCTTGATGTGATTACTCACTTCAGAAAGAAGAACAGGAGACCTTCTACTCTTTCCCTCGCAGAAGGAAGCTGAAATAGAAGTCTGTTAACAGGGAAACAAGAAAGAAAAGGAGTCGTCGGAGTGTTCCCTGGCCTACTTCTTGAGATACAAATTACTCGCTCTCCAACTTTTTATTACTTTGGACAAAAATGCCTCAACTAAAGGAAAAGGATGTGCTCATGAGTAAAACATCCGCGTCACCTCCGAGCTCTGTAACATAACTAAGTGGGATATTAAACTGAAATGAACACTAGTCAGTGGGCTTCATACTTCCTTCTTTCCACACGATGCTCTTCTTTGCTTTGTCATCCTCTTAATAAAAAAAAAATAACAATTTTGAGCTGGGTATGGCAGTAATCCTCACTCTTATCCTGTGGATGTATTTCTACAGCTTCACCATCTTTTACCTAATACAATCCCACCCTCGAAGGAACTGTGCTCTGACAATAAGAAATCAAGTTCAGAGCAAGCGTTTCATGGTCTAGCAGACTTAAGTTTTTTTTTAAAAAAAAAAACTCTATATACTTTGACAAAGTGATATTAGCTCATTAAAATTGCAAAGCTAGACACTTAAAAGCCAGGAAACGCAAAGAAAGTAGCCCAAGCAATTTTCATTTAATTGTATTATGATATGACCTTTAATTACTTGATTCAACAACATTTCTTCCTTCAAATGTTTTTTAGCATTTCATCTCTTAGATTACTTAAACAAATGGAAAATATTAATTCCTCCTGATGGGTGCTGCATGGGTCAACAGCAGAGCCAGAACTACCAGATCAACACCACAGACCTCTGTGCTACCTGAGTTAATTACGAAGCCCCTCGTCAGAAAGCACTGCCCTTCAAAACAGAACCTAGCACTGAAGGAAACTGGACCCAGAACTGCTCCATCAAGCAAGAATCCTTCTGGCCGTGCCCACTGTCCATCCTGCCGTGCCTTCTGCCTCAAGTTTTGGCTTGGCTATAGAGTTGTGTAGCCCGTGTAGGTCTTCTCATCCAGCCTCAGAGCTGAGTAATTCAGATTCCTGCCTTCCAGCGACCAAGCTCATGCTTCCAGGCCAAGTGCCAAGCTGTAACCCAGCCCCAACTTGCCTCTACCACCAGTTCTGCTCTTCTCCTCCTTCAAGACCGCATGCTGCCTTCTTATGAAGCTCCTGTTGTGTCAGAAGTCTTCTCAGCACCTGATCATGTTTTGTTAAACAGAAAATGCACATACACGTGTGCACATGCACTCAATTGCCACGTTGAAGTGGATTTCACTTCTAGCAATGATGTGTGTCACAAAACAGATCCTTTACAGATAGGCGTACAGACTCATACTTCAAAAAAACGTGCAGAAGTTGAAAATAATTGAAACTTACTCAGTCTCAAACAGGGGTTGGGTGTGCTCTGGACCATCCTAATTTCTCCAGAGTTTAACAGTTCAAGGGAGGTTGGAACCAGATGGTTTTAAAGAGTGTAATCTGCAATTACAGAACAGCAAACCCTACTGGCCCTACTCACAGGAGTGCCTAACATACAGACAGGATACATGATTTCAGAAGTTCATTTGCACTACCCTAGACAGACAGAGAATGAGCAACAAAAAAGCAGCCACTTAAAATTTTTAACTTCATACAAATGTAAGCCGTCACAAAACACCTTTGCATTTTGTTCATGCTACTGGGAAAAGCTGCCATTCTTACATTAATAATTCTTCCCAGCACTGCTCAGTCATTGCACATTAGAACCAGCAGCTGGAGAGTTTTGAGTGATAATGAAACCTGTAACAAGCCATCTTCAACCGTCTTTTCCAAACAATAAGGGAATTAAAATTTCAATTTAAATGCAGAGGTTTGAAACACGCTTCAGTGGCAAAATTACTTCAATTAATGTGAGTGGAATACAAAGAACAGACTGCAGAAATGCGATGCAGCAAGCAGAAATTATGCTATTAGTGGGCTTGCATCAACCCAGCACAACGGCTGCAAAGGTCTAATTTAGACTGTACATATCACAAGGCTACAGGCAACAATATTAATCAGTGCTCCGATTTCAATGTGAGGGATACAAGCTCATTGTCAGATCACTTTGGGCTTTTTATAAGCCAGGAGCATCTGTATACCTTGAGGAGAGAAACAAAAGGACCAAGATCTATAAACACTCTGCACACCCGACAGTTTATTATTTCACAAAATATTCCTATCATAAAAAAGGAGAAAGGAATTATCCTGCAGCCAGTGAGCGATTACAGCACCACAGTCTTGCAGAGGTGCTGTTAGCAGGAGATGGCAAAAACCAATGAGCCCACAGCAATTTCTGTACGTGAAAAGGCTCCGAAGGCAGGTAGATTACCATTGCTTTATTACAGGTGCACTTGTCTTCAAATGAAAATTGCAAGGGTAAATGAACAGTTGAAAGAGTGTGTTCAATCTTCACTTCAGTTTTCTATGCATTCCTTGATTTAAAAAAAAAATAAATCTAAACAGCAGCTTTTTGCATCATTATTATTTGATTTCCCAGAACAGATACTCCATCGTGGAGAAAAAAAGAGTGGCATGCTGAAGAAGTTTGTACTTAGGGAGGCCTAATACTGGCTGTATCACATGGCCTTAGGCAAACTCACTTACACACACACACACACACAGTTATGTGTATGCAGGTACGTGTGTATACATCCACCTAAAAATTGCACATGATGTATTGCAAACTGATAACATATCATAAATGCGCATTTCAAAACATTTCTGAAATATTTAAGATTATGAAAGAGATTAAGTATATTCCTAAATCATGTTATTTCTCTTTTTCCACTTCCTATCTTATATTCCAGATAGAAATTTAATTATTTTTCTGGAACTTACCTATGGAAAGAGTTTTTGCTTAAAATCACAACAAGCAACCTGTCTTTTTATGCTGATTAAAGTCAACTCCATCAGTAAAAAGAAAAAAAAAACAAACAAACAAGAACTGCTATCATACTATCATTTCAACCAGTACCAATGTTAACATTGAGTACTACATCCCCCCCTAAACTGAATCCCTTAACTCAGATCTCCTTCTTCATCTCATAATTACAGCTATCAGACTAACACCTCACTCCAATCTCCTACCCCAGAAACCTGATGAAACTTTTGGCAGAACCTGACTGCACCCAGATATGCTGCCTCAGTCCTTCCATTGCTGATCCATTTTGAGGAATTTAATGCATTTTATGGTACGCTTTGTAAAGTATCACAAAATTCCACACAGTATTACAGAACAGAAATGGATATATTGCCCATTCCAGATGACTTACAGAACATATGAAAGATATATGACAGTAGCTCATATCTGAAGCAAAGTGAGAATGAAGGAAAGTGAGAATTTGAAGAAAGGGAGAATAAAATTGAGCACGTCCCTGGAAGATGTTTTTGAAAAGGACAAAAGGGAAAACTGTGACCACAGTACAGAAAGATGACTGCACCAGATGCATCATGAAAACAGGACGTGCGCAACAGAAAAGGACAGGAAGGTGAAGATCAGTGAAGTCAGTAAAAGTAAAGTGAAATCAGGCAAGAAAATATGACAGCAACAACAAAAATCCTGATAGGCTTACACGTGCCAACAGAGAAAAGGATGAGAAGACTGACATCCAACTGTTGAACACACTTCAGAAGGACCCAGAGTGAGTTTTAGAAAGTCTTATTTAAAGTAAAATAAGAGAAAATGGAAAAAAGGAAATTAAAGTTCTAGTTCGGGCTCTAGGAATAAGAGATGACAACACTAAGATTTCCAGCTCTTCATCCTGAATAACGGCTTAGTGAAAAAAGAAAAGTGAAGAGGCACAGCTGAGACTGAAGCTGTAAGAAATGCAAAAGACAGTAAAGTTGACTAAGAGAATAAAAAAGAAGGCGATGAAAAGACTTAATAAAGGTGTTCTCTTGAAAAAAAAAAATAAAAATAAAAGGGAAAATGAACAGACATATCCCTTTTGCCCTCACTTCTGAATCACAGAATAGTTGAGGCTGGCAAGGGCCTCCATTCATCTAATCCAAGCCCACTCCTCATGCAGGGTCAGCTACTGCAGGGTGCCCAGGACTGCACCTATTCTGGTCTCAAAAGTTTTTCATGGGTGGAGACTCCACCATCTCTCTGGGCAGCCTGTTCCACTGTTCAACCATCCTTGCAAGTAAGAAAAAAAAGTGTTTTCTTTTGTTCAGACAGAATTTCCTGTGTTTCAGCCCATGCCCATTGTCTCCTATCCCACCTCTGGGCAACACCGAGGAAAGTCTGGCTCTGTTTCCTTTGCACCCTCCCATCAGATATTTATAAACATTGATAAGATCTTCCTCAGGTTTCTCTTCCCCAGACTAAGCAGTCCCTGCACTCTCAGCCTCTACTCAGAGGAGAGATGCTCCTGCCTCTTAACCATTTTTATGGCCCTTTGAAGTAGTTGCTCCAGTAAGCCTTTCTCTCCTGTGTAGTGGGGAGCCAGAACTGGACACAGTACCCAACGTCAGGACTGAGCATCACTCCCCTTGTGAAATGTTTAGTTACTGGTAGGAGACAGCTCCAGGAAAAGAAAGGACCTGGTTAAGAAACATGTTTGTTAAGCTTAGGAACAAGAGCAAGACAGACATTTATTACAGACGTTCACGAAACTCCTACCTCCACTATAAGACTGGAATGGAAAGGTGTGTTTGTAAAAGAGATGGAAATGAAGGGAAAAATACTTGAAGGAAGGGAGAAAAACAAGTGAAAAAAAAGCTGGATATGAGGAAAAGGGATCAGAAGTCCTGATAAAAGACCTAGAAGAAGATAGTAAGAGGGAACCACACCTCAGTGGTGAAAAACACTCTGAGTAATGACCAGAGTTGTGAGTGTATTCTGGGAGATGCGCTCCCAGAAACAGGAGGGAACAGGACAGCTCTTCCATACCAAAAATGGTTTTGAAAAAAATGGTAAGATATAAAGAAAGGAGATGATAAAGACAGACATCTGGGAAATTCACTTTAAAAGAAAGGACAGCCAGTGGCAATCATGTTAGCATACAGATCAGTTCAGGAGGAGACTTAAGAACGTTTAGAAAGCTACAGTAAAGAGCTGAGAGAAAAAGCTTACAGAGAAATACCAGGCTCCAAAAGCAGTAGGACTCTTATGTGCAGATCAAGTGGGTAAAGAAACAGCTGGTTATAGAAAGCAGCAGTATCAAGAGAAGTCAACAGGTACAGACAGCCCTGAAAGCACAAAAAGAGGAGATAGTCGAACACGATCAGAGACTGTGACTTGAAGTCCAGTCGAGGAGGATGAAAACAAAACCAGAAATTTCAGTACAAGAAAGCAGCAAGTGACAAAACAAGGAGCTCAGCAGGGAAAAATAACAAATAATAAAGAAAACATAGATGGCAGATCCGCCTGTAGACGATCTGACAGCTGACCAGTTATGTTTCTTGTGGGTACTTTCCCAGGATAAGGTACCAAATCTTACCAGCATGTCTGTTGCGTTGAGGTAGTGCTTGCTGGCCATGCACTGTTCCAGCTTCTGGGGCACTTGCTTGATGTTCTCAATCTCATCCAGCAAGTTCAGGACGTGTTTGTGTTCGATCCCTTCAATCCACAACTTGCGCAACTCATCCCTCTTGCAGTGCAGCAGCATCTTGCACGATAACAGATTCTCCTTCACCTACAAGCAACGTGTCAAAAGATTAATTAAATCTGCCCCTGTAACTTGTGCTTCTAACACTAATCAGCCCTTTCCCACATTTACTCTATTAGGAATTCCAACAATATCATAAGACAATAACAAAAAGCAAGTTCTTTAAAATTACTGGTTACTCCTTTAGCTACAAGAAACGGGAACTGTTTTCAAAGTTAAATGTTTTTAGTACAAGTTTCACATCACTAGTGAAAATTTAAAGGAAGTTTGATAACATGAACAAATACAGAATCCTATTAACCGCGGCCAAAGACTGATTTGTGGGTTTTCCAAAAATCAATTCAGTATTTTGGCATACAGCAAGACTCTGATTTGCAGTGAAAGCAAATAAGCCACTACTAATTTTTCTGCTGTAAACATTTTCCATCTGTCTAGTCAATCTTCTGGCATGTCTTCTCCTTTCTCCGAGTCACACGTCCGTTTCTTGAAGCCTGATTATCCAACAGTACAACCACTTCTCTAATACCTTCAGCAGTGTCAAGTTTGGTTTTTCAAAATGCAGTTTCGATGGAACAAATAGCTCTTAGGATGTAGTTCAGCATTTCTACTACTTAACAATGAGAAGCACCTTGCTGTTTGCCATCCAGTTTGCTTTGAAGCCTCATGCCATCACCTGTCAGCTGCTGCTCTAAGTGGCAAAGTCTCTTCCTATTCTCCCATTGCCATGCCTAATAAGAAGCATCAGGAGTTTTTCCCTCTCCATTCTCTCCGGTGATATCCCCTGCTTTCAGGTTCTCCCAATATCCCCCAGTAAGGTCAGTATAACCTAACTTTGATAGCATAATGCAAACCAATAATCACATATTAAAACGTGGAAGCAATTAACAACACAGCTTCGCACATTGCTTTCACACTCCTTGTTTTTGTGAGAAGTTCTGAATACTCAGGGTCCAACCTTTTCTCAGGCTGAACTCTCACTGAATTACACATGAAGAGAGGCTACGAGAAGTAGGCCTTGCAATTTATTTTTAAAAAAATCAGCCTTCAGAGCTCTCCAGAAGTCCTACTTCAGTTGCACGTTCTCCTACCTTGTCCATCTCAAGGCAGTCAGCATTTAGATGGGCACATCCCAAACGCACAGAGCAAAATACAAACATCTGGTAATTAAGCTACACAGGACAGCCTCCATCTAGAGTTAGAAGGGACTCAGATTTCAATACAATAGCATTATTCTTTTCAGGAAGACATTTCAGTTTGTAACACAGAAAAACTCTCAGCCAACAAAAAAGCTCATCTAAGAGCATCCTAACTCGCTGCACAAGCAAAGGCAAACTAAAATGCATGGAGAGCTCATTTCAGGCATAATCCCTCCCTGTTCAATACTTTAATTTAAAATGTTTCACTGACCTAGCACACCAGCATCAGTGGACTAATGCAACACAGAGCAAAACTGGGTCAGTGAAGGAATCTCACAGGACATCTCTACTCCTGTCCCTGCAAGAAAGATTTTGAACTCTCTCTACTTTTGGGAGAAGGGGAAGGAACGAACGAAATCTTTCAGAACCAACCTTCTGGCAGACCCAATTGTTTCTGCTTTATAACTCAGTTTTACACTTTGAAAGCTAGATTCAAAACCAAGACAAAAAGCAAGCCTTTCCCAACAGGTACCCGTACAAGAATTAACTGCAGAAGGTAGATACACAGAGGGATCTGGACTATCTATCATCTCCACAGGTCCTAATGCGAGTAAACGCCTGTGCAATCACCCACCTCCCAAGAAAGGGGAAGATCAAAAGACTGATACTATAACACAGATTGATGACAAACCAGATCTGGGGCCTCCCATGAGATTAGGTCAAAGCTACTTCAATACACGTTGACCAAAACTAATAAGAAAACTTAAATACCAAAAGGTTCTTCACCCTTACAGTCATTCTTCCACGCTGGACCAAAAGGTCACCCCCCAGTATGTTTGTTTTGACCTCTGCAAAGCTTAGTGTACTGTGTGAAAACAGGCCACCAGCTATAGTTTATTTCAAATTTAGCGCAATTGATCTGTGCTTTCAAAGCGCTGTGCTTTGTACATAAATCCTAGGCTGAACTCTTACCCTTGGAAAACATCAGGATGGTGTCATTCTCTTTGAAAATGCTAAGTGAATTTTAAAAGCCAGGAGGGTCAGTACGTAGCCCCAGAAGGGTCAGAGCCTCCTGCTCCTAAAGCAGTGCGGTGAAAGGTTTTAAGCTGAGACCTCCCCAGAGTCAGGAAAATAAAAAGACAGAACAATTCTGGTACCCAGTTTGCAAAGTTTAGGTAAAGCAAACCACACAGGAAGTAAAAGGCAGGGCAGGAGACCAAAAAACTAATCTACTGCTACAGCAATCAGAGCTGCAGGGAGAGAGCAGATGGAACAAGTCCACAACAAAGAGTGCCAGAGTTATTTACTGGCACACTACTAAAGTGTGAGCACTCAAAATACAGAAATACACGGGGGCACAGAGTTCATGTACGTTCACACAACAGAACTGAGTTTGGAAATAGTGCCAAAATTCATATTCTCTGAGCAAGAAGCAAGGTGATGAATCACCCAGGCTATTTAGGAGGTTGTTGGAGGCCAACGTATAAAAAACATGAACAGATTCGATGGCAAGGTGTTAGCTTAGCAGCCTTTAGACTTCAAAAACCGATAGCAACTTGCCCAGACAGTAAATGAACAGAGAGCACTGCAAACTTTTCCTCTTCTTATCCACCTCCCGTTCTGCTCTTTAATTACTTGTGCTCTCAGAGAACAAGAAGAGATCCTATGGAAAACAAACTACCAGTAAGAGATAGGCTGGGGCCACTGTATTAGGACTGGATGCATCACAGTTCGTAGCTAGCAGAGCTTTCCCAATTCAATTTTTAGTTCAGTTCAGGATGTAGCTGGAAAAAGGGAAGGAAATAAAAGGTTAAATTGTAAGCTCACATTACACTAACAATAAAAAAAACAGTATGCAGGAAAAAAGAGGAGTTGCACACGTTTGTACAGGTTATCAAGGAAATGAAAACGGAGCAAGACACGTGGCATCACTCTTCACCTGCTTGATCTTGTTGCGGGAGTTGGTGATGCGCTCCGTGATGCTCTGGTACGTGCGGATGGCAGTGGTGAGCTCGGTGTAGTGCTGGACAATGAGCTCGTCCAAGTCCCGGTCGCATTTCTCGTAGGCTTCTTCCAGGCGGCCCTTCTCGGTCTCTCGGTCCTCAACGTCATCACTCGTAGATAGAGTCCTACGGGCACAAAGAGGACAAAAATAGGGTTATTTTGGAATTATCTATCCCTCTTACACATCAGTGAGGGAAGATTATTTCTGGTGAACTCTTCTGGTAAAAAAGAACAATGCACTAAGGAAAAAATGAAGCATTGTGTTTTGTTACTTCCCCCATTTTCAGATTTTTTGGAGCTTTTTCTCTTTACGCTGCACTACTGGCTGGGCACAGTATAACATCTGAAATACATCCTGATTTATTACTTACAGAGCACTACAAAGAAGGAATTCTATTTTTGACTTGAAGACCATCGCAACTGAATGCTGCAGTTACTCCTTACTTGCCAAAGCCCACCAGGAATACAACCAGAATAGACAGAAACCCATCAAAAATCCACCCACACCTTCCAATAGCCACTCCAGGGAAGCAGTGCCATGTGCCCTTATTTCCACCACACTCACCTCCTGATTTTAACCTGAGTAACATCAGCCATTAAGAATATTTTTTATTTATTTTAAAGCCGTGAAGTTTGAGATCTCCACGAAGCTGTTGAAAATTTCAATTCCAATCGAAATTTTTCAGCTTGAAAATGGAAAATTTTGAAATCAAACTGGGCACGGAGAGGGCAAGTTTCTTGGTATCACTCCAAATTTCTCAGATTTGCACAAAGATCTGCGCAATTTTCTCTCCCTCACTCTTTACACCTCACTCACCCCCACTGGAGATCCATCCTGCCACCAGATCCAGCAGCTCACACCTGTAGTAACTCGGTGGCACTACTGGAAAGGGCCAGGAGACAGCAACAGCAAGAAAAACACTTTCTTATTTCATACAGAGCACTCAAAAAGCTAGGTCGTGCAAAAAAGGCAACCTGAATTTTCCTTTTCCTTTATCCCTGGGACAGATATGCACGGTCCTTAAAACCTTTTGTCTTAAATCAGCAATACAGCAAGAGAAAACTGGATATTTCATGGTGAAAAAGAGAAAAGTCATTTAGGATCAGTTGCAGTAGTTACGACCCAAACTCTAGTATATCACAGCCTTAAGAACCAGCGTGATGGATTCTGTAGCTCTCTTGAAAACTTCTGAACCCCTTTAAAGAACTTCTGAGGTCAAAATAAAAGAAACAAACAAACAAACAAAAAAAAAACAACCATACAAACCCTTTTGGCTCACACACTTGAGCAATGTGAAGCAAGCACAACTTTCCAAGAAGTCCTGAACATTGACTTGCTGAAAGCAAGATGCCCTTAAAAAACAAATCCAGCAGAGCATGAATGCCCAGAGAGCATTATTCCTTTTAAATTATGAAAGGTCAGCCCTCAGCCAAGCAGAGGCATCTTTTTAAGATGATGCACATGCTACATTTAAGAGCATTAAGAGTAAAACAGTAAAATAGCCATCGTTCCCAATCCCACAGCCAGTGACACATGCCAGGAGAAACAGAGAACTGCTCGATTTTTTTAGGACTTTTTAAGCAGTTTGAATGGAGAAGGGTAAATTTGCTTTATGGGGTATCTACAAGTAGCTCCAGTGACATGTGGGACACACAAAGGGTTAATGTTTGAGAGATTTCTGTGAATTCTTGAATCTCAGATGGAGTAGGAGCTCAAGTGCAAGAGCTCTTCCCAAATGAATGCAAACAAGGAACTTCACACGAGCACGCAAGAAACGTTCCCTCTCCCTCAAAGGCAGCAGAGACGCAGCCAAAACCTCCAGTTCGCGACCAATTCTTGCCTACAAAGAGAAACAACAGGCTGTGCCACCCACGCAAGGGCTCCATCTTTAAAAAGGGAGAAGAAAAAACATTTCACAGAAGATCATCAGCCCAGAAAGAGCAGCTAAAAAACTCAAGTGAGCAAGCAAATCTGCACCACCAGATGGAGGACAGGACCACAAAGATGCTTGTCCTACCCCAGTACTGAGGAGATCAGGGGAATTACAGCCCACAATGTACAAAACCCCAAAAGACAACGCACCCAGGTGCTGTGTTTTGTTTTACCCAGTTCTCACATCTTTTCCCTTTCAGCTGGCAGCAGCAGAAGGGCTGATCAGGCACTACAGACACTGTTTGTAGGATTTCAAGTTCCATGCTCTGTGGTTGCTGTAGAAATGGGAACGCTTTCCAGTGTTACTGCATCAGGATTCTGATCCTGGTTGTGCATTAAATCACATTGCCTCAAAAATCACTTCAATTAGTCTGTATTGTATGCAAAGTGATTTAGGATTGTGCAAAACGGACCTGGAAAGAAAGAACGATGGTGGGGTGGTTGGAAAATCAACCTGGGATTAAGAAACCTGGATTACAGCCTCTGCCCTATGACAAATACTGTGGTGCTCAGAACATCCCCACGCTGCAGAGCTGCACGCAGCTCCACGTCCAAATGGAAACAGCTGCCCTGCAGCCACTGGGCTGCCCAGGCAGATCCTCGGATCCTGGTTTCTTCATCATACCTGGGGAAAGCACAGCACGGGCTCCTCAAAGCTGTGAGCTGCGGTTACAGGCATTGAGCACTGGTGAGACGCTCCAAGGCTGCTGGCAGAGGTCAGGCAAACACTTCAGACAAAGGAAGGTAGAAAAATGTGGCAGAAAACAAAGCTCAGCACACACAGAATGCAGAATTAAACACATGGTTTAATTCTGCAGAGAAGTCTGGGATCATGCTATAAGAGATGAACAGAAAGCAACTGAAAGAATGAATCTGGCAGTAAATCTCACTGCATTACGAGCTTTTGCAGATGAGCCCCTTCTTTGTGAAAAAACTGCTGATTTTTGCTAAAAGGCTGTGCTTCAGCGTGGTCACCCCAGACACAAAGGTATCTCCTTAGGAGCTGACGTATGGTTTGAGCTGGAAGCTGAAGGATATTGCCTGTCCCCGTGGTTAATGAAAACATCCATCCTCTCTCACTACGGATCGACGGAGAATCGTGGATCACTGCAGACACTGTGCGAGCTGAACCAACTTTGCCTGTATCATCAGCTAGTAAAGTTTCTGATTTTAATTAAACTTCAAAATTGTTGACTCACCAGAGCTGTTCAGCTTTAGTAATCCACCTGCAGTAGCAGTAGTTACAAGAGCTCAAAACCATTCCACAAGGTTACAGCTACATCGCTGTAATATCCGAGGAATCACAAGTCTTTTTTTAGGCTCCTTTTAACGTTTAATTCCTAACAACTTCCAGTCGTATTCATGCTTTTAAGCAGATTCAAACAGTGCCGCCCACTTGTCTTCATCCTTGCAACTGACTTGAAATTGCTCTTTGTTGAATGACTACTTTTTGCTAAAAACACTAGACATTTGCACACCCAAAACCAAAACATTTTGGAAGCCAGCAAGAAAACGTGAGGTCACAGCTGGACCCACACCTTAGAAACCACAGAACGTGTTGAAAAAAGGATGAGGCGAGTGTACCTTGGTGGTATATTTGCCTTTATTAGATGCAACAAGTTTACTCCTACCAAAAAACGTAAGGATAGCAACTAAAAGTATCAATTTTACGTGATATTTTGCTATTTTTCTTCTTCAATATATAAAAAATCTGCTGTCACCTGGAGCAGAATCAAGAAGCTTTAGGGGCTTTTTTAAAAAAAAAAAAAAAAAAGCCCATCTGGCTGAGCACTACTCACCTTCTCACACCCACTGACTAGGCTCCAAAGACCTCGTTATTTAAACCACATCACAGCCAGCAGTGGCATGAAAACATCAGTAATCCTTACTAAAACCGAGGGTAATGGGAAGATGGAGGTCTCAAAGCCCCAGTTTGTCCACCCAGACTTCTGGAATCTCAGCAGCACACACTGGGAATCCAGTTGCCAACGGCTTTTTTGCACTTACAGTTTTCTGAAAACATGAGCACAGCAGCAGCCTGGAATCCAAGGAGATGAGAACACAACAAAGGCCTCGCTCTGCTGCTGCATAAAACCTTACTGTGCCCACAGCCTGGGAGATCCGTGCAGCTCGGGTCTCTTCTCTCTTCAGTTGGTCTTGGAAGCACAACAAGGAAGGCAACACCGCTGCTATTCTCTGCTGAGGTCGAGGTTTGAGTTTGGAAAAGGAAAGGCTGACAGGAGGTGTGCGTCTGAGGCTTGCAGGAATCAGAAAGGAGGTGAATCATGCAAATGCAAAGCAAATTTTTACTAAATCGTGTACCAATAGCACTAGGGGCACTTGGTGAAACTCACAGGAAATCTGCTTAAAAAGCCATAAAGTAGGTGTGCTTACACTGTAGGTAGTGAACTCCTGAATCCTGTTGCACAAATCTCACAGCACCAGCAGGTTGCAAAGAAGGGATCCAAGTGTTGCTCACAGACAGGGCAAAAAATATTGAAGGAAATCAGCTGGAATGCATCCTCCCACACCCCTAACCCTACACCTGTGGGCACCAGGGAAACAGGAGGGGCACTGGACACCATGAGGTCCAAATCTGCACAAAGACGAGGCAACAGTGCTCCAACTCTTTACCAAGTTCCAGGTTAAACCAAGCAGGACGGGGGAGAAGGGAAGAGTTACAGATGATGGTGTAACCCTGCTCTGTGTGCACACCCCAGGGATGCACTCACCAGGGACACGACCCCATTAGCAGCCTGTCACACGCTTCTCCAGCCTGAGATCCTGACCTGCGAGGGTGCTGCCTGAGTGAAACTCGACGGAAGATTCAGGCTCCGTCAGCTGCCACCTTCCAAGATTTCCAGCTGGCTCCGTCGGACCGCAGCACCTGGGAAATCTGCCCAGAATTAACACCTGCACTGGGAACCTCCTGTTTGCTTTGATTACCTGCTTGGGGAAAATATTGTGGAAACAAGCACCACCAAAATACCCTACTCATCACTTTGACCAGAAAATTTACCTGCATCCAGGGCCCTCTCCTCCTTTCTAGTTTATGAAAGGGACCACTTATTACACCTAAAGGGATACATAACTCTACACTAAGCAAGTAAATTAAACCTCACAGTTCTTCTCTGCACCCACGTGAGCTTGCCTTAGATACCTGTAGATGATTTTTTCATAAATAGAATAAAATACCAATCCAAACCCAAGAGCTAAAAGGAGCAGAGCAGCAGAGGCTTTTTCATTTACAGTACTGAAAGTCCGTGAAGTTTCCAAAACATTGAGGTTTGGGTTTTAGGACTTGGTTGTTTCCAGTCATTACAAGTGTCTAAATCAATGGCTGGGGAACAGAAAGGCAGCGCGTGTGATGCACCCCGTGATCGTGTACTCAAGAACCAAAGAGCACGTAGAAAAAAGCAAAGGCCACGTTTTTAGGATATGAGCAGCAACATATAAATAAGCTGAAATAAAGCTGGTTTGAGCCACAATGTCAGAACCAAGCGTGCCATAAAACTGAAAATGCTTCCTCTTGATTTTTTAAGAAATCGTATTACACTTTTCCCAGGTAACAACTTACTTCTTTGTCCACCGGGGCTGTAAGATACAAACTTCCACGGCATATTTTAAAGGAGCACGAGTGCTTTCAGCTGCTTACAGCCACCAGCAAGCCCTTACTGCTCATGTTCTTCCCAAGTCACTACATCAATCTGCTGAGCCTTTGTTTCACCTACTTCATCCAGAACCACCTCACCCCCTTCTCTCTACTCCAGTAATTCATTACCGTGTATTTTTCTCCTTAAAACCCACAACATTAAATCCTTGAAGCCCAGCAGCACCTGTAAGTACAAATAAGGCATCGTGTCACTTTGAATCTGAGAAATTACTCTGTGCACCTGAATTTCCTAAGCCCCTTGGTACGGGAGCCATTTCTTTTTCTTGCTCTGCACAGCAAAGAGCAAAGCGAGGAATACTTAATATTCTGGAGATTATACAGGTTCCTGCTAACGCTGCAAAAAAAAGTAAGCCAAGGGCATCTTTGCTTGTTTCAGTTCGATTAAAATGTGTGGTAAGGAAGAAGAAAAGTCAACACACTGTTTGCCAACTAGAAAGGATCAAAATTGTTTGGGAAGGGAACTCAGCAGAAAGAACTTTGAAGGGGGAATTACAAAACAGGACGGGATTATGAAACAGTGATAAATATACATTAGCTTTTCGGAACTCCTTGAAAAGCAAAAGCTTTCAAAACACATCACAAACAGACGAAACGCCAGCCTAGATACCGAGTACGTGCGGGTTATGAACTCGGCGAGGATCTCCAGAAGGGTTCCCTCATCAGTTCAGTTGTTTTTTCATTTCCATTTTGCTAAATGAGAATCCGCCTCTCCTGTAGAATACCTGCAATTTGTACTTGGCAGCTGGATGGCTGCATGTGCCTGTCTCATTAGCGAGAGCTCAACAGGATTAGAAGAATTCCAACTGGATGTTCGTCTGCTAAGAGCCGTTTTTATGCTACAGTAAAACAGAAATTCATTGAGCCAAATCTCATTGCCTTCTGATTTTACATAGTTAAAATACAGATTACACGAATGCCAAATGCTTAATTCACTCGAGTCGCTTCCACCTGGAAAGACGGGAGAGAGAAGATCAGACACAATCCCAAAGACGTTTTATCATGGGATGTACGACACGTTTCCTACAAGAAAGAAGCGAACCTTGCTCCTTCCCCCAGGGTCAGTGAATTTACACTGGAATTAGATTAATAATAATAAAAAAAAAGCCCTTTGGGACTATTCATTTCAGAGAAATTTGATCTTCAGATCACAAGCATTTCTCATCTCTGCTTTCCTGCATCCAACTCTTAACAACCAGCACAGGGAGCAGGTGGAAAGGCTTCCAGAGGAGTCCTGACACACCGTCACTCGGCGAGACGCCTGAAGCAGCTCCACATCAGACGGGAATATCTTTTTTCCAACAGTAAATACAGAAGAAAATGCGTTCACACTGAGCAGATGCAATTGCCAGCTCTACCATTTGTGTTACCGACTGTACCTGGAAAGCTGAACGCAGGATCCCCGCAGCTCCAGAAGAGCCCTGCTCCTTCCTCGGCACTGCAGATGAAGGAACAGGACCCGCAGTACGTTTGAACCCACCTTTTACCTGTTGCTTCCAGCAATCCCACACGCTGCAGTCATCAAAAGCTGAAGGGAGGTTCAGAAGGCTGGGAGGCAGGGTTTCTGACCTAGGTATGCTGCCCAGAACCACTCCACGTGGTACTTACAAGCTGCAAAGCCCCACTTGGTTCATTAAAACTGTTTTTTCCACCATCTCCAAAGTCTCTGCTTTTTCGCCCCGAGCTACAAAATGAAAGAGTTTTGCTACTAAAACACTAAAGAGCTTTGAGAAAGACGCTCAGTTTTGAAATGCAGAAAATACTACAGTCCATAATCTTATTTACAGTGGTAAGTGTATCCCGTGCTTTGAAAACACAACACATTAAGCGGGGATAAAAGAAACCTCGTTTAAGAACAACGTAATTAGCCTGGCCCCAGCACCCCAGCAGCACCAGACACCTCCACCCAAAGCACACCAAGTTATTCTCACGCTGCTGACTCCGTGCTGGCTATTTCTTTGTGTTTTTCAAAGACAAATCTGAGCTGTGCAGGTGCCTGGACTGCAGAGCTTCCATGCTATCTCACCTCTTCTGTGAATCTCCTACAGTGTGATGCACTAATTTAGGGAGGAAGAAGAAAAAAGGGCTTGCAAACTTCCCAGCATTCAAGCCCTGCAAGAAACCCGACACAGCTTTGCGACGTAAAAGCCCAGAAAATGAGCCAGCTTCTTCCCAAGCTAATAAATTCCTTGTGTTGCTGTGAACTAAAAGAGCAGGAGGTTTACAAAGCTCTCCAGCAGCAAACGAACACGGCTGTCCTACACATCACGGGGCCCAACAGGTACCTACAGGAGGACAGAGAAGATCAGCTACAGAACCATGAAGCAACTCACCTCCCTTTATAACCACGTTTTTGAGCACCAAATACGCTCCAGCCCCAAAGCAGGGGTGCACATCCCAGCTCCCATTTTACTCCACAGAGACCAACAACACCACCAGTGAGAGGTATCCCCCAATTCCTCACCTCCAGATGCCCAGCACCCTTGCTGCAGCTTCCTCTGCTAGAGTGCTTTTCTTTTTTCCCCTTAAACCCTGTATTTAGTCATCCCGGTATTTTGCACCGCTGCAAACAGAAGTTAACGTTCACCTCTAGGACCATTTATTCGCAGGCCCAGGCAGCAATCTCAAAGTCGCAGCTCCGGCAGCAATCAGATCTGGGACTCCACGAGAATTTCCATTTACACCGATCA